>NC_080038.1:144622240-144938359 GCF_030020395.1 Manis pentadactyla
CCTACAGCACACCCTGTATGTACAGACTTAATCTTGACTCCATCTATTTTTCATTATTATTAATTTGTATTTTCCCTTAACCCAAATACCCCGATCATTAAAAAATCTGATGGCATTCCAAGCGCTCTCGAAAAGTTTCCTAATTCCATTTTTTGAGCAAGGGGAAGTGTAACAATTAAAAGAAAAGAAGCTTCTAAACTTATTTTATGGGTACACTATGGTCATCTTTTGCTGCCACAGGAATCTCTTGAGAATGCAGTAAGTGAATGAATCAGGAGCTTTCTATCAGTTCGTCTATATTGATCAGGGATCTTGAAGCTTTTTTTACTCACCAAGGCTGTTTTTGAGACCTCACTTTCCTTTCTGTGAGAAGCAAATCAAAACTGAGCCAGCAGCTAAGGGGCATTTCTAGATTGCTGCCCTGGTCCCTATCTTGTGACCATTGTTTACAGATCTTTAAACACTGGCAACAGGCCTCCCTCCCACCCACCTTACCATCATACTGCAAACCAAGGTAAGAACTCCATCCTAGGCAACAGGGAGCTATTCAAGCTTTTAGAAAAAGATAACCTAAGACACATTATTTTGGCTTCAATGTTCAGAGTAAATTAGGAAGGAATAGGACTAGAATCAGGATGATTTACTGAAAAGCTGTTACAGTAAGCTAGGTTAGAAGTAATAAAGGCTATATCAATCAGTGTCCAGCCAGGAAAATAAAAGACACTCTCATTTTTTCTTTTAAGAGGAGAAATATAACTCAGGGAACTGGTTATATAGAGGATGGAATTACGGAGAAGCCAAACTGGTAAAATGAAGCAATCCAGAGAAAAGCAGCAGAGGGGAACTGGTCCCAACCCTAAGCAGAGGGACAAGGAATAAAGCCAGGATCCCCAGAGCCCTAAGGCAGGCTCACCTGGTGGGAGGGAATCGTGAAGGCTCTGTTGGTAGAAGACGGACTGACCACGGAGCTAGACGCACCTCAAGGCAGACAGAGAGGGACCCCCTCTCTCACCCTCCTTCCCCCTTCCTCTCACACTTAGACTCCTTCCATAAGGCAAAAGAGAGCCAAGAATATTCAGCCTGAAAAACAGAGTGGCGCAGAACGGCGAGGAATGGATCTGAGTGCAAATGGGCCATGACCAGGGCCTGTTCCAAGGTGCTGGCAGTGGCACTGGGGATAGAGGAGGGAGGGTGGGGTCACACGCACTTTAGGAGTAAAGTTGACAGGCCTGTTGAACATTGATTCCCATTCTGATGACTGCTGGGTTCCTCGTGGTACTATTACACAAGAGATAAAGCTGTTTGGGCCCTTGTTGAAATGGAGATGTCTGTTAGGCCTCCATGTGGAGGGGCCTGAAAGATGACCAGTATACTCAGCCTTTCCAGATGGAGCGAGGGTGGCACCCTCTCTGGAGCGCACATGAGCAGGTGAAACTGCAGGGAACAGTGGTACTTTGGGAAGATTCTAGGCCTGGCAGGCATTAGCTGCTCAGCTCTGCCACAGAGTGACTTGCTGGTGACCTTGGGCAAGTCCTTGTTGCCTCTGGTCCTCTGATTCTTCCTTCACACGATGAGGGCCTCAAAGGCCCCTGCCAGCTCTGCCAGCTTCCCTACTTGGCAATCATAGCTACTCCTTGATCAATAGACTACTCTTTTTAAAGAACGCAGACGGACCTATGATTATTCAGTAGCAGGGCTCTGGCTGGCCAAGCTGGGTCACTGTGCAGAAAAGGCCCTACAGGGCAGGAATTAAATAAAAATAAAGATACTCATACACAATTTGTAGGATTCAGCTAAAGTAGTCCTTGAGGGAAATTTATAGCACATTTTAAATACTTATATTAGAAAAGAAAAATCTAAAATCAATATCCTAAACTACCCTAGGGAACTAAAGAAAGAACAAATTAAATTTAAAGCAAGTTGAATAGAGGAAATAAAACAAATTAGGAGAGAAATCAATGAATTTAAAACAGGAAAACAATAAAGAAAATCAGTAAAAAAATAGTTCTTTAAGAAGATCCAAAAAACTGATCAAACTCTAACCAGACTAACCAAGGAAAAAGAAAGAAGACACACGAATAAAAGAGGAAACCTCACTAGTGATGCCATGGATGTTAAATTGATAATAACAGACTACTACAAATAGCTCTGTGATTGTAAATTCAGTAACTTAGATGAAAGAGATCAATTTATGGAAAGATACAAAGTGCCAAAACTTAAAAGTGAGAAACAGATGATCTCACTGACCTTATATCTATTACATTGATACACAGGCATAATACAATTCCTATGAAAGTCTCAGGAAGAAATTTTGTGGATATAGATGAGTTTATTGTAAAATTTATATGTGAAGACAAAGGAAGTAAAACAGCTAAAACATCTTTTGAAAAAGGAGAATTAATTGGGATGGATCAGTTTAACCTATTTCAAAACTTATATAGCTTCAGTAATCAAGACTATGTAAGACTGGTGGAGGGATAGATATGTAGATCAATGGAATGAAAGAATCCAGAAATAGAACTACATAGACAATGCCCAGCTGACTCTTGATAAGGTGCAAAAGCAATTCCATGGAAGACAGCCTGTTTAACAAATGGTGCTGAGCAACTGGACAACACAAACAAAAAGCCAAACAAACAAAAACAGAAAAAGTTGGTCTCAACCTCACTTCTTGTACAAAATTAGCATAGAAAGAATAACTGACTTAATCATAAAAGAAAACTGTAAACATTTTAGAAAAAAATATAGGAGAAAATCTTCAAGATGCAGGGCTAGGCAGAGTTTTTTACAACTTGACAGAAAATGTATGATCAATAAAAATTTTAAAATTAATAAACTAGACTTCATATTAAAAAGTTTTACTCTGCAAAAGATCCTGTTAAAATGAGGCTGAAAACACAAGATACAGTCTGAGAGAAAATATTTACAAACCACCCATCCAATAAAGCTTTAGCATCCATGATATATAAGGAACTTTGAAAACACAACAGTATAAAGTACCCAAAGAACACAATTATAAAATGGGCAAAAGACATGAGCAAATATTTCACCAAAGAGGATGTACACATAGCAAATAAGCACATGGAAAGATGGTCTACATCATTAGCCATTAGGGAAATGCAAATCAAAACCACGATGAGATATTGCTATACTCCTATCAGAATGACTGAAATAAAAATAGTGACAACAAATGCTGGTGATGATGCAGAGAAACTGTATCCATCATACCTTGCTGATGGAGAACAAAATGGTGCAGCCACTCTGGAAAACAGATTGGCAGTTTGTTATAAAACTAAACATGCAACTACCATATGACCCATACATTCCTGGGCATTTGTCCAGAGAAGTGAAAATTTATTTTCACCCAGAGCTTGTACATGAACACTCAGTACAACTTTATTCATAATAGTCAAACACCAAGCCATCCAGAAGTCCTTCAATGGGGTAATGGTCAAACAAACTGTGGTACATATATACCATGGAATACTACTTAGCAATAAAAAGACGTGAACTATTGATATCTGTAACAATGACCTGGATGAATCTGGAGGGAGTAATGCGGAGTGAAAAAAGCCAATCTCCAATCTTACATACTATATGATTCAATTTATATAATATTCTTGAAATGACAACAGTATGGAGATGGAGAACAGATGAATAGTTACCAGGGGCTAGAGAGGGGGTGGAGGTAAGAGGTAAGTGCATGTGTCCATAAACGGGCAACGTGAAAGATTCTTGAAGTGATGGAAATGTTCTGTGTCCATGTCAATACCCCAGTCATGATATTATACTACGACAGTTTTACAATATATTACCTGTAGGGGGAGCTGGTTAAAGGGTACACAGGATCTCTTTTTATTATTTCTTCGGACTGCATATGACTCTACAGTTATCTCAAAATTAAACGTCTAACTTAAAAAATATCTGCAATTTATTGCCTGTATTGGGAGTGAACTTTTCCCATTGCCCCTCCTTTGGGAGGCCACTACTCTACTTCAAGTTTCTTAACAAGAAAGTGGCCTAATTGGTGTTAGATTTGGGTGTCCAATCACCATTATTTTAGATACACTTGTCTGCCTTTTTGGGGTGCCAGTGCCACCCACACATGTCACTCCATAAAGCTCTATACCTGGACATCCAGCCCTCCTCCCCAAAAACACACAGAGACAGAAAGACACACACCATGTCTTTTCCTCCTTCCCAATGGGATAAAAAATAATTTTTGTTGTTGTTTGTCTTCAGCGCTTAGACTTCACGCAGTCCTTATCCCTCTTATCTGGCTAAGTGTGGACCTTCTGGTCTGATCTGCCCGCCCCGCAGGGCCTTACCTTCCTCCCTTCTCACACACGTGCCTCTTCCCTTCGCTCCTTCCTCCCCACATTCATAGAACTCACAAAGACACACACCAGAGGTCTTTTCACAACTCGTTGATTTTATTTTAAACATCAGTAATGCTGTACCCCAGAGGTGTAGGATTTGGCCTCTACATCATTGGTCATTTCTCAGTGGCCAGGCCTCAGAGACTGGGCAGATAGTTCTGAGGTCTCTAGCCTCACTATGAAGTAACAGATGACCCAGGTAGTCACTTGAAGTGGTGGATTTTTCCATGCCATCTTGCTCCTGCTTGCTCATTTTGATTCAGTTCCTCACTCGGCCTATGATAATGGTGATATACTGTTGGCCTGCTAGCTTTCTTAGGTTTTTGTGAAGGGGTGGGAGTTTTGGGAGAGGCTTTTATTCTTGAATTCCCTTGAAGGTGGCTTTTTACCCCCCACGGTCGCCTTGGGAACTTGGAAGGACAACAGAGTGAGCACAGAAGTATGTCGGTTTGGGGAAAGAGAATGGGTACGGATGGGATGAGAATATGGGCTTCACGAGGAGCAGAGGCTGAGGAGGGGGTCTGCCTAGCACAGACAGGGTAAGAGTCTTCAGGAGGTGTTGATGGAGAAGAGGAAGAGGAGCTGAGATGTGGGCATCTCACCTTGACACTACCCCTGGACCAGGGCTGACAGAGCCTCTTCCTCTTCTTCCTCTTTTTGGTGCTTGGAGTAATTTGCTCCATAACTGCTGTAGGGGCTTGTGGTTTCCAGGTCACCGATTCCATGTCAGCATCTCCCAGTGGTCTACCCCAGGCTTGAAGAGCTGCCTGTATATACCCCTCTCTAGGACAATGAGGGACCACACTCTTCACCTTTTATTGGTCAGCAGGGCACCCCCTCAGACAGCCAATGGTAGCCCTAGAGATGGCCTAGACATAACAAAGCACCATCCTGACACCTGCATGGCAGACGGGCAGAGAGGGGAGAAGGCCAAGACACTTTGGTTGGAGAGAGGGGACTTTTCTTTAGCACCCATCAAGAGCCTTTTTACACTGATCCCTGCTCTTTATCCCATGTTCAGTTTTGATGGGTCACGTGGCAGGGAGAATGTGTTTCCACAAGCCTTCCCCCGAGGCCGTCCATTTCACTGTTACTTTGTTTTCTTCCACCCTTCACCATTAACTGGTATTTGTATGTATTACCTAAAATCTCTCCAAGGTAATGGGATCGCATTTAAGTCCTGTGGAGATCTGAATCATTCCATTTCCCTCCAAAAATTTCTCTTATGCAGTTTGAAAACCACTCCTTGGCTACTACTAGGGAAATTTTTCACCCCACATCCTTTTCCTGGTGGTCCCAGAGCACTCCGCAGTTGGCTATTTTCAAGCTGTCTTCAGGTTGTCATTAGTGAATAGATTTGCTCAACTCAGTATCTCGGTGTTGTTTCAAATCCGGGGGTCATGTTCATCTCAGTAGGTATAACGCCCCAAATTGGGTTTTAAAAATGTCAGGTGAATGAGGAAGGTATTTAAATTCCCAAAGCTGGGCTTTATGTTTGCGTGTAGACTGTATCCTCCAGGCCCCACACCTCCTCAGGGACCTCAGGAGTCACAGCCTGGCCTGCTAGCCCACAGCAGGTGCCTGCGGGCCGGGCACCGGCTCCACCCACCCTACCTCACTACTAGCCCTCTCCACCACCCCTTCAGCCCCCCAGCTCCCAATCCATGCCCCGACACCTGCCCCCAACTCCCCTCACCCACTGAACTTCCCACCCCCACAACCCTCCCCCTGCCCCCACGATCTCACCTCTTGCCCCCCAACTTCCAACCCCCTACCTTCCTGCATCCCTTCCCTCTCCCCCACCCGTACACCACCTCACTACTACACTTCCCCACTCCTCTTCACCCCACATCCCACCTTGGCAACCCCACACCGGCCCCCAAATGCCCCACCCACCGACTTCCCATACCCCAGCTGCCCCCAACCCTCCCCCTCCCCCCAGCTACCTCCAACCCCCACGGCCCGCCCACCTACCTGCCAACACCCGCCCCCACACCTCCCCCAAGGCACCACCCTCCCACGCCACTCGCCACCCTGCCGCTCCCCCCACTGCCCCACGTCCCCGCATCCCCCCACCACACCACCTCCACCAGGGACCTGGGGAGGCAGAGCCTTGGGCCTCCTGGTCCGCCGCAGGTGGGCAGAGGGCGGGGCTCAAGGGAGGCCCAGGGGGAGGAGCCAGGGCCCCACAGAATCCTGGGGCACACCTCCTGGCAGTCCTGGGGAAACCCCAGGCCCAGGCTTCCAGATGTGATGCCCACTGGCCTCTGCCTGGCAGGCCTGAGAGAGGGGAGGGCCTCAGTGTGGGAAGCTGGATTCAGGTTGGCTGGGAGGAGCCCAGGCACCGCCAGGACTCCAGGTAAAACCGTGAGGGACAACTGAGGGCACCTCTCCAGAACCCAGGGTGGCCATTCCATTGCCCCATGAGGCCCCAGGAGGATTGCCAGGCTGGGCACTGCCACCTGCTCCCCAGCTACAGGCCTCTAGCCCTGTCCCCACCCTCACCCCCCTGACCACCATTATGGATCATGGGGGTCAAGGTCTTGGTCTGAGAAGTGAACCCAAGTGGGCAGATGGTGGAGAGGGGGCTGGGGGCGGGGTTTGGAGTGGGGGTGGGATGCGGCAAAAAGGCCAACCTAGAGTCAAGGGGAGGTCAGCAGCAAGGAGGGTAGAGGGTGCCCGTGGAACCTAGAGAGGGTCGGCCCTGCAGTGAGGCCTGGGAATCCCCGGCAGGGCCTGTCAGGCTGAGCCCCTCCTCATGTCTGGGTCGGTGCTCTCAGGGAGGGGAGGGCCTGTAAGTGACGCCTGGACCCAGGCCAGCTGAGACAGCACCCCAGGCCCCGACAGGCTTCTCCATGCCAGGAGCATCGCCAGCCTGGGCCGGGCCTGGGTACGCGTGGTCCCCACACATCCTTCTGATCCTTTCTGGGTGTGTGTGCCCTGTTCCAAGAGCTTTGTCTCAGGCCAGCATCCGTGGGAGGTGTGGACCCTGAGCGAGCCAGGAGGGGGCAACCTTCCCTGGCCAGGCAGAGACCTCACAGAGGCAGGCCCACCCCTCCTGTCAGCACGGGGCGCCCAGGGCTGGGCTGGCGGACCTCACCTGAGAGGCCTGCTCGTGTCCTCTGGCAGGGACTCCAGGAATCCGCAGCTGAAGTCCTGAGGCACCTGTCCTGAGGTCGCAGAGCCATGGAGGACCAGGCTGAGCCAGGAGACAAGGTGGGACGCCCGACCTGGATGTGCCCCCAGGGCTCTCCCACCCCAGACAGAGGGACCCCCACAAAGTGCCCAGTTTCAGAGCCTTGGGCTGTACAGACGCTCCCCAAGGTGCTGCCTCATGTTGTCCTTTGGGTTCTGCAGGGACAGACTGCCTGCCCAGCAGGAGGTTCCCTGGGAGGCATGAGCCCACCCCCAAAGTGGAGCCCCAGGGTCCACAGTGCCCACCTCCTGCCCTCCCTCCTGCAGGTCTCCAGTCCCCTGAGCAGAGTCAGC
Source organism: Manis pentadactyla (assembly GCF_030020395.1). NCBI lineage: Eukaryota > Metazoa > Chordata > Mammalia > Pholidota > Manidae > Manis > Manis pentadactyla. Next base: position 144,630,109 of record NC_080038.1, read on the forward strand.
ATGGCTCTGGGTGCCAGGAGTGAGGAGCATGAGCTGGAGGAGGCCCTGCAGGAGCTGAGAGAAGCCCAGGGCCTGGAGGGGGCACCTCGGTTCCGGGCCGAGGAGGGCCAGGAGTCAGCCCCATCCTCCATTTCGACCTTGTCGGCCTCTGCCTCTGTTGCCCTGTACTCAAGGCCCTTAGAGGAGGCGAACGCCACTGCGAGACCAAGTCCACCCCAGAGCCCTCCTCAGGCACAGCCCTTGCCCCAGGCCATGCCAGCACCCCTGGGGAACCAGTCCCCTGCCAATCACTCCTGCAGCCAGGGGGACGAGGCCCCAGGGGACACCACGGTCTCGCTCCAAGATGTGCTGCGCAGGAAGAAGATCCAACTGGTGGCCTTCCTGCTCCACAAGTACCGCAGCAAGGAGCCGACCACGAAGGCAGAGATGCTGGAGCTGGTCGCCCAGGATCACGAAGACCACTTCCCTGACATCCTCAGCCGTGCCACCTGGTGCTTGCAGCTGACCTTCAGCATTGACATAAAGGAAGTAGATCCCAACAGCCACTCCTATGTCCTGGTCCCCACCCTGGGCCTCACCTGGGATGGGGTGACTGAAGAGCAGCACCTCCCCAAGATTGGCCTCCTGGCGCTGCTCCTGGGCGTGATTGTCCTGTGGGGAGGCCAGGCCCCTGAGGAGGAAGTGTGGGGAGTGCTGAGTGTTGTGGGCGTGTGTCCTGGGAGGGAGCACTTCATCTATGGGGAGCCCAGGGATCTCATCACCAGGGTCTGGGTGCAGGAGCAGTACCTGGAGTACCAGCAGGTGCCCGACAGTGATCCCGCTTGCTGTGAGCTGCTCTGGGGCCCCAGGGCCCACGCAGAGGCCAGCAAGGTGCAGGTCCTGCTGTTTTTGCTCAGGCTGTTTAGCAGGGCTGCAGGCTCTTTCCTGTCCCCATCCAAGGAGGCTAGAAGCAATGAGGAACAGGGGTCCTGAGCAGAGGGGCGGCCAGGCCCGGGCCAAGCCCCCGTCAGGCAGGCGCTTCTGCTGGACATGCAGTCAGGCCCCTTCTCCCTCTGGCCTAGGAGAGAGAGCAGCCAGCACTCTAAGGAGCGCAGGTTCTGTGCCACGTGGGCTAGAGCCTCTGGGCTCCTGTTCTCCCCGACCCCATGGAAGTGGGTCCTTGTTACCTCTGGTGTGTTTCCCCCTGTTCTTCCTTTTCAGAGAAAGGGAGCTTAGCTTCATCGTCTGTTTCTGAATGACATCTATGCCATGTATGTTTGTAGCTTACCAGTTCAGTGCGTTGCTGTTTTGTAGACACACGGGGACACCTTGCATCTGAGTTTGTGGCCGGAGCTAGGTCACATGGCATCGGCCTCGCCACTCCCTCCCAAAAGTGATGGAAATTAGTAGTAAAACGGACGGTGTCCCGAAATGGAGAAATAAAAGTACAGTTGCTAAATTCTTGCTCCTGATTCATTCTAGTCTGTCACTTCACAAAACTAAAATACATGCAGGGACCTGAATGTGCTTGCTGTGTTCAAGAACCTGGGAGACATGTAAGCTTGGCAGTTACAGCAAGTGAGGGGAAATAGGGAAAATCGCGGCACTCCACAGGGCCATGATGTGCGGCGAGCCTAAGACCCGAGGACCTGCGCAAATGCCCTGCACCCGCTCAGCCTCTTCAGGAAACAGGAAGTCCTTCTCACGCAAAGTGCCTCAAGTCTGGCTGGCTGTGAAGACACCCACCCCAAGGGAAGGGGTGCTTCCTCCCGGACCCTCCCCATGGCCAGGGGCCCTGCAGCTTCCCAGCTCGCCTCTGTCCTGGGGCTGCAGGGCTGCTCTGCCAGGGCTGAGGAGGACCCCCTTGGTGAGGAGTGGGGGGGGGCACGCTCGCCAGGACGCCGGTGGTTACGGAAGCCGGCTCTGCCGTGCCGGCAGCCCTGAGGCTCCGGGATGGTCCTTCGGTACAGAGTCATCGGGCTGGGCACCGACGCAACCCAGCCCACCTCACTACTACCCATCTCCACTGCCCCTGACCCCCACCTACCAACCCGCCTCCCCCACCTCCCAACCTGCCTCCCCCACCCACGGAAATCCCCATTCCCCAGAACCCGCCTCCCGCTTCCCACTACCCGACCTCCCGCCCCCCAACTTCCCACCCCTCACCCCTCCCCCACTCCCCCACCTATCACCACCCCTCCCCCACCCCACTCACTACCACACCTCTCCACCGCCACTTCCACCCCACCTCCCACCACCGCGCCCCCACACTGGCCCCGAACTCCCCGAACCACCGACTTCCAACCCCCAGATACCCCCACTCCTCACCCTGCCTCACAGCACCCCACCATCTCCAGATCCCCATACCACACCTCTGCCCCCCACTGCCGACACCCACCCCCACACCTCCCCCCATGCACCCAACATTCAGACCCCCACATCTCCCCTTCTTCCCCCCACTGCCCCGCCTCCTCCCATCCCACCACCACACCACGTCCACTAAGGAACAGGGCCTGAGTTCAGCCGAGAGGGGGGCCGAGCCCCTACTGGGAATCATGATGAGGAACCCCCAGGGAGACTGAGGGACCCTGGACTCCCGGAAAGACTGCGGTTTAGGAGCTCCAGGGTGCTAAGAACCTAAGCAGCTGGCCCTGACATCCTTCACCCGCCCCCCAGCTCCCCTAAACCCTCACCTCCACCCCCCCACTGCCGATACCCGCCCCCACACCTCCCCCCATGTACCCAACATCCGACCCCTCACATACCCCACCCATCCCCCCACTGCCCCACCTCCCCGCATCCCACCACCACACCACATCCACTAGGGACCTGGGGAGGCAGAGCCCTGGGCCTCGTGAGCTGCAGCAGGTGGGAGAAGGCGGGGTTTACGGGAGGCCCAGGGGGAGGAGCGAGGATCCCCCACCCCGCCCCGGAATCCTTGTGCGCTCATCCTGGCAGCCTCCAGGGGGCGCTCCGACCCGGCTTCCGGATGTGACGTCATAAGCTTCTGCCAGGGAGGCCTGAGGGACGGGAAGGCCTCGGTGTCGGTCGCCAGGTTCAGGTCACTCACCGGATTCACATCACCCGCAAGGACACCAGGTAGAACCGCGGGGGAGGCCTGAGGGCCCCCACCCAAGAATCAAGGGGGCCATGCCGTTGCTCAAATAAGCCCTTGGAGGGTCCTCAGGCTGAGCACCGCCTCCCACATGCCGCACCCATGTCCCTGCCCGCCATTTTGAATTGTGAGAGGGAAGGCCTCGGTCTGAGGAGGGACCCCAGGTGGGCTGAGGGCGGGGGCACAGACCCACCGGGGGTCAACGGGAGGCCAGGAGGGAGGGCCGAGGGCGTCCCCGGAGCCCACCTCAGGCCCTGCCTTCCATCGCCCTGGGAACTCCTGGGCCTAGTGACCTGTTGGGACGGCCGCAGACGTCACCCAGGAGTGTCTCAGGGCAGGCAGGGCCTTGGTCTGAGGGGACTGGCCCCGGTCAACATTCACAGGATCACAGGCCGTGCGCGCGTTGTGGTGAGGACCCTGAGGGAGGAGGACAAGGGGCCCCAGAGGAGCCGCCCCTGCCTGTCAGCCATGGGAGGCCCCGGGGCGGAGTGATTACACGCGGTGTGCCCCGACTTCCTCCTCCGGGCCTCAGAGGGACTGGGGACTGGGACTGGGTTAAGGAGCAGGGCCGCCCTTGGGCAAGGGACCACCCCTCCTGTCGGCACTGGGAGCCCAGAGCTGGGATGGCAGTCCTGGCAGCGAGGTGCCCCCTCATGACCTCTTTCAGGGAATCCGGGAACCGGCAGGTGAAGAAGGCCTTGGTGTGAGGCACCTGTCCTGAGGTCGCAGACCCGCAGAGGCCCAGGCCAAGCCAGGAGTCAAGGTGGGGCCCCCAACCTGTGTTCCCACGGCTCTCCTACCCCAGACAGAGGGTCCCCGTCGCCCAGCACCAGAGCCTCGGGGTGCACCTGTAGCAGGGGAGACCCCTGGGAGGCAGGTGCTCAACCCCAAAGAGGAGCCCTGGAAGCAGCCTGTGTATGGGCTGCCAGGGGCCTGTGTCTGTGCCCAGGCCTCTGACGCTCCCTCTCCCCCCAGGCGCCAGGGTCCGCAGCACCCACCTCCTGCTGTTGCTCCTTCCCTCCAGCTGCTCAACAAGTCATGCCTCGTCGTCCCACGAAGCGACAGCGCTACATGCCCAAGAAAGGCCGTCCGACCCTAACAGAGACCCAGGGCCTCGTGGGTGCACAGGACCCTGGGGCGACAGAGGAGGTTGCTTCCTCCTCCTCCTCCACATCCTCTGCCTCCTCCACGTCCTCGTCCTCCCCCTCCTCGTCCTCCCCCTCCTCTTTCTCTTGCTTTGCTTATATATCAAGCGGTGAGGAAGAGGTTTCTATGGTTTCACCCACCCCAGGTCCCCTCCAGGGCCCTGAGCGTGCCTGCCCCTCCCCCACTGCCTCTGCCTCCGTGCCATCCACACAATCCGATGGTGGCTCCGGCAGCACAGTGGAGGCGGGTCTGGGCACTTCACAGGTCCCTCCAGAAGGCAGATCCGTTACCAGTATCGTGATTAACGACAAGACAGCTCAGCTGGTGGCCTTCCTGCTCCTCAAGTACCTTGCCGTGGAGCCGACCACGAGGGTGAAGATGCTGGAGGTGCTGGGCCAGGATCACGAGGACCAGTTTCCTGTGATCTTCAGCTGCGTCTCTGAGTGCTTGCAGCTGGCCTTTGGCATCGACGTGAAGGAAGGGGATCCCAGCGACCACTCCTACATCCTGGTCACAGCCCCGGGCCTCACCTACCGCGGGCAGCTGAGCTATGAGCAGAGCCTGCCCAAAAGCGGCCTCCTGCTGTCTCTCCTGACCTTAATCTTCATGGAGGGTGGCTCAGTCCCTGAGGGAAAGGTGTGGCAAATGCTGATTGTCATGGGGATATTTCCCGGGAGGGAGCACTTCATCTTCGGGGACCCCAGGAAGCTCATCATTGGGGTCTGGGTGAAGGAGCAGTACCTGGAGTACCAGCAGGTGCCCGACAGCAATCCAGCTCGCTTCCACCTGCGCTGGGGCCACAGGGCACACATGGAGACCGACGCGGTGGAAGTCCTGGAGTTTATGGCCAAGGTGAAAGATAGCACCACTAATCCCTGTCTTCCCTGGTATGAGGAGGCTGTGAGAGATCAGGAAGGGCCAGGCCAGGCTAGCATTGCCGCCGCAGATGATCCTGCCGCCGTGGCCGGTGCAAGTTCTAGTGGAACGTCCCCTGGCTTCTGCCCTGAGTGACGTCTATGCACCCTGTCCCCTCTGTGTTGTCAAAGGCCAGGCAGTGAACGAAGCGGTGGAGGGCAAGGCTGGGGCAATTTATCTTCTTTTATTTTTGGTATTTTCAGATTTTAGTTGTTTTAGAAAGTTTCCTATCATCAGAATAGAATTGTACATGGACATTGCTCACACATTTACTGCTGTTTATCTGGTTGATTAGAAATAGTTCTGCTATTTTGTAAAACAAGATGGAAAGCCTAACATATTCTTTGTAGCTGTAACTTCCCGTGACATTAGAATAAAAATTTCCTTGGAAATGGGAACAAATTTAGCAGTGAAATACGGAAAATAATTTTAATGGTTAATTTTTGTATTCTCATAATTTTTAGTCTATACTTGTATGAAAAAAGATATGTATTTAGATTTTCTTAGCTTGTTCAAGGATGTAGAAGAAATTAAATAGTAATAAATGACATTCCTGCTCCCTGGCTCATTTACTCTCCCAAATTCCCCGAGCCTCTGCTCACTGGAAGGCCCTGTGTTAGCGGTGGGCCACTGGGTAAGCAGGACACCCCCCCTCCACGCACCCACCTAAGAGAGATAGTCTAGGAGCTGCTGCCCTATAAGGAAGGTGGGAGGTGTGCCCCAGGACCACTGCACCTTTAGTAAAGGAAGGGGTGAGGCGCGGCTGCAGGGGAGGGCGTGCAGTCCCCATGCCCCGAGCTGGGCCCTCTGCAGCTCCAGGCACCACCATTCCTCCTGTGGGATCCAGGGCAGTGTGGCTGGGTGGGAGCAGAGCCAGCATGGAGGATGGTGAGCTTAGGGGTGAGAGGCAAGGCTGAAATGCAACGTTGTTCTGATTAGTCCCTTTTGGGTCTTGGGCAAACCCGGTGAGGTCTCCTCGGGGACGGCAAGGGGGTGCCCTCGGCTCTCGCCCCAGTGCAAATTGAAGGCAGTGCCCGCCACCCTAGGTGTTGCATAGCCATCATCTGCAAGAATTTGCAGAGGCATAAGGGTCCCGCCCCTTGAAGTGATGCCCAGAAGTCAGTGGTGGGCTGTCTTATCCCTGGCCTGGGAGGGCGAGTACTGAGTCCCTGGAAACGACACTGTTATCGGTAGCCCTGAGTTCCCTTTAACCCATGGTAAGCAAGGGTAGAGGTCCAGGGGGATGAAATGAATCAAAATCGGTGATTTGAAGGAAGAGAAGCTGCCCAAGAGGGAAGACGTGGGAGGCGGACTTCCTTTCTAGGAGCCTGTAGGTTGTTGCTCCAGCTGGGGAAGTGACCCGGCCCTCAAAGTGAGTAAAATATCCTCCGGGAGGAAGGTGGGCAGAGCTGCAATTTGGGGTGAGTGCATGTTCAGTGGCCAGTTGAGCTGCAGCTTCCCCAAGGTGTCACGGGAAGAAATCCTTTCCTAGGAGCAGGTGTTAAAGGCTGGGGTCCCAAGAAGACGAGAAAGCACCACCCCTAGGTAAAGAGCCCATCTGTGCCGGGGTCCGTGTGTTCAGCTCGGGCACAAGTGTGTGGGCCCACAGCAGTGACTGTCAGGTTAGAGTGTGACCTTGCGTGGAAAGCAGGGCCTGCTGAGCTATTGGAGGTTATTGCCTGGGAAGTGCAATAGGGGCCCTCGAGGGAAGGGGGTGTCCCCCCTGCTGAGATGCAGACAATGATTTGAATCTTAGCTGTGAGCCTGGACTTGAAGGGCTTGCCACAGAAGGTGGGTGGGTGTGTCCTAACAAACGGGCACAGCTGCGTGTGCGGGGCGTCTACTGTGCAATGGTGAATAGCATGGACGTCAAGTGCTTGTGCACATCCGTCTGGACTCTCGCCTGGCCTCGCAGGGACACTGCACTGGCAATCAGCTCGTACTTAGGGGGGGCCAGGTGATGACTCCTTGCCTCTCCAGTTTCAGCCGAAGCGCTGTCACAGCCTTTACTACAAGAAGCTCCCCAGGAGCCGTGCATTAATTCTCGGGCCATGAGGCATGGAACACAGGGCCCGCTGGTTCCCCCACACCTGGGGCTGCAGTCATGGCCATTGGACCCTTAGACGTGACATGCTTGGGCAGGGGTGGACGCATTCAACACAGTAGCCCCTGCACAGGAAGCTGGCTGCAAGGACTCCTTCAGGGGCCTGCCCCCTTCAGCTCCCGAGTTACTGGGAGGCACCTGGCTGGAATCAGACTCCTGCTGCTCTGCAGCCTAGCTTTCCCGTGAACTCTCTATGCCTCCCTTTGCTGACCTGTCAACTGGGCACAGGGACAGGTTGAGGTGCTGATGTGATGTTACACGGGGTGTGCCCATGCTTAACGCCTGGCCCACGCCCACTTGTCTGTAGGCATAGCTACCATTCCCATTGGCCTCAGGCGCACCTTCCTGGGTATGGTGAGGACTCTGAACCAGTGTCTATGTTCTGGTCCCCTGTGCCTGGCTAATGCAGGGTCTTTCACGCTGATGATGCCTTGCCCAGACCGGCTCCTCTCATGGGTCAGAGCTGTGCAAAGCTGGTGCACGTTGTTCTAGAGCCGACTTGGGTGACAGTCAGGGTCAGGGACCTGGACACAGAGAATATCCTGGGTGTGGCAGCTGACCCATAGTGAGGCCTCAAGACCTGCCAAAACTTAGATGCAAGCAAGATGTCCTGCAGTAGGTGAATGCATGAACTGTGGGGCATGCAGACCGTGGAAAATGATTCATCGCCATATGGGAATGAGCTACCAAGCCAGGAAGAGGCATGGAGGAACCTTGAATGCATGTGCCTAAGTGAAAGAGCCCACCTGAGAAGGCTCCATACTGCGTGATCCCAACCGTGCGACAGTCTGTAGAGGCGAGTATGGAGACGGGAAGAGGAACCATGTGGTTGCCCGGGACCATGGGGGGAGAGGGAACAGGCAGAGCACAGGGGAATTTTCAGTCAGTGACAGTCCTCGCTGTGATAAGGTCATGATGGAAGGTGTCTGTATCCATTGGTCCAAAGCCATGCAATTGACAAGGCCAGGCAGGAGCCCTTTGGGTGATCATGACGGTCAGTGTAAGTTCATGGGTGATAACAAATGCACCCCTCTGTGGCTGTGTCGATAATTCCGGAGGGTAGCAGTGGGTGGGGACAGGGATAAACGGGAAACCTCTGTAACTCCCTCTTTATGTATCAGCACACCTAACAGTGCTCTAAAACGTTCATCTTTACAAAAACCAGGCAACATGCAGAACATCTTCTGAACCACAAACACACGCACATATATTATCTACATGTATGTTGTTTATATGCGTACATGGACACACATACTAGGTAGAGAATGGAAATGTCTTTCTTGCAGCGATGGAGGGTGACTGAGGGAAAATCGCGGCACTCCACAGGGCCATGATGTGCGGCGAGCCTAAGAACCGAGGACCTGCGCAAACGCCCTGCACCCGCTCAGCCTCATCAGGAAACAGGAAGTCCTTCTCACACAAAGTGCCTCAAGTCTGGCTGGCTGTGAAGACACCCACCCCAAGGGAAGGGGTGCTTCCTCCCGGACCCTCCCCATGGCCAGGGACCCTGCAGCTTCCCAGCTCGCCTCTGTCCTGGGGCTGCAGGGCTGCTCTGCCAGGGCTGAGGAAGACCCCCCTTGGTGAGGAGTGAGAGGGGCCACGCTCGCCAGGACGCCGGTGGTTACGGAAGCCGGCTCTGCCGTGCCGGCAGCCCTGAGGCTCCGGGATGGTCCTTCGGTACAGAGTCATCGGGCTGGGCACCGACGCAACCCAGCCCAGCCCACCTCACTACTACCCCTCTCCACTGCCCGTGCCCACCACCTCCCAACCCGCCTCCCCCACCTTCCAACCTGCCTCCCCCCACCATCCCCAGATCCCCATCCCACACCTCCGCCCCCCCACTGCCGACACCCACCCCCACACCTCCCCCCATGCACCCAACATTCAACCCCCCACATCTCCCCTTCTTCTCCCCACTGTACCACCTCCCTCCATCCCCCCACCACACCATGTCCACTAAGGACCTGGGGAGGCAGAGCCCTGGGCCTCATGAGCCACGGCAGGTAGGAGAAGGCTGGGTTTAAGGGAGGCCCAGGGGGAGGAGCTAGGACTCCCCCGGAATCCTTGTGCGCTCCTCCTGGCAGCCTCCAGGGGGCGCTCCGACCCGGCTTCTGAATGTGACCTCATCAGTCTTCCTCCCAGGAGGCTTGAGGGACGGGACGGCCTCGGTGTCAGATGCTGGATTCAGGTCACCCGCAAGGACTCCAGGTAGAACTGGGGGGAGGCCTGAGGGCCCCCACCCAAGAATCCTGGGGGGCCATGCCATTGCTCAAAGAGGCCCTGGGAGGATCCTCAGGCTGGGCACCGTCTCCCACATGCCGCACCCATGTCCCTGCCCGCCATTTTGAATTGTGAGAGGGAAGGCCTGGGTCTGAGGAGGGACCACAGGTGGGCTGAGGGCGGGGGCACAGACCCACCGGGGGTCAACGGGAGGCCAGGAGGGAGGGCCGAGGGCACCCATGGGGCCCACCTCAGGCGCAGTCATCTGCCCAGGGCACCCCCGGTTTGGTGACACATTGAGACAACCGCAGACGTTCCCCGGGGGTGTGTCAGGTTAGGGAGGGCCTTGGTCTGAGGGGACGGGCCCCGGTCAACATTCACAGGATCCCAGGCCCTGCCCGCGTTGTGGTGAGGACCCTGAGGGAGTCCGGGCCTCAGAGGGACTGGGGACTGGGACTGGGTTAAGGAGCAGGGCCGCCCTTGGGCAAGGGACCACCCCTCCTGTCGGCACTGGGAGCCCAGAGCTGGGATGGCAGTCCTGGCAGCGAGGTGCCCCCTCATGACCTCTTTCAGGGAATCCGGGAACCGGCAGGTGAAGAAGGCCTTGGTGTGAGGCACCTGTCCTGAGGTCGCAGACCCGCAGAGGCCCAGGCCAAGCCAGGAGTCAAGGTGGGGCCCCCAACCTGACTGTGTTCCCAGGGCTCTCCTACCCCAGACAGAGGGTCCCCGTCGCCCAGCGCCAGAGCCTCGGGGGTGCAGGCCGCTCCCCAAAGGACCAACTCTTGTCGTCCTTAGGGTTCTGCACTGACAGGCCACCCCTGTAGTCATGCCTCATCATCCCAGGAAGCGACGGCGCTACATGCTCGAGGAAGGCCTTCCAACCCTAATGGAGACCCAGGGCCTTGTGGGTGCACAGGACCCTGGGGCTACAGAGGAGGTTGATTCCTCCTCCTCCTCCACGTGCTCCTCCTCCTTCCCCTCCTCCCCCTCTTGCTGTTCTGTTATCTCAAGGGGTGAGGAAGAGGTTTCTATGGTTTCACCCACCCCGAGTCCCCTCCAGGGCCCTGAGTGTGCCTGCCCCTCCCCCACTGCCTCTGCCTCCGTGCCATCCACACAATCCGATGGTGGCTCCAGCAGCCCAATGGAGGAGGGTCTGGGCACTTCACAGGTCCCTCCAGAAGGCAGATCCTTTCCCAGTGTCGTGATTCACGACAAGGCAGCTCAGCTGGTGGCCTTCCTGCTCCTCAAGTACCACACCACGGAGCCGACCACGAGGGCAGAGCTGCTGGAGGTGCTGGGCCAGGATCACCAGGACCAGTTCCCTGTGATCTTCAGCTGCGTCTCCGAGTGCTTGCAGCTGGCCTTTGGCATCAACGTGGAGGAAGTGGATCCCAGTGACCACTCCTCCATCCTGGTCACAGCCCCAGGCCTCACCTACCGCGGGCAGCTGAGCAATGAGCAGAGCCTGCCCAAGAGCAGCCTCCTGCTGTTTCTCCTGAGCATTATCTTCATGGAGGGTGGCTCATTCCCTGAGGGAAGGGTGTGGGAAATGCTGGATGTCATGGGGATATGTGCCGGGAGGGAGCACGTCATCTTCGGGGACCCCAGGGAGCTCATCACCCAGGTCTGGGTGAAGGAGCAGTACCTGGAGTACCAGCAGGTGCCTGACAGCGATCCCGCTCGCTTCCACCTGCTCTGGGGCCCCAGGGCGCACATGGAGACCGACGCGGTGGAAGTCCTGGAGTTTATGGCCAAGGTCAAAGATAGCACCGCTAATGCCTGTCTTACCTGGTATAAGGAGGATGTGACAGGCTAGCATTACCACCGCAGATGATGCTGCCACCGTGGCCGGTGCAAGTTCTACTGTAACGTCCCGTGACTTCTGCCCTGAGTGACGTCTATGCACCCTGTTCCCTCTGTGTTGTCAAAGGCCAGTCAGTGAACAAAGCAGTGGAGGCCCAGGCCAGGGCAATTTATCTTCTTTTATTTTTGGTATTTTCAGATGTTACTTGTTTAGAAAGTTTCTTATCATCAGAATCGAATTGTAGATTGACATTGCTCACATATTTATTGCTGTTTATGTGGTTGATTAGAAATAGCTTTGTTATTTTGTAAAACAAGATGGAAAACCTAACATATTCTTTGTAGTTGTAACATCCCATGACATTAGAATAAGAATTTCCTTGGGAATGGGAACAAATTTAGCATTGAAATGGAGAAATTAATTTAAATGGTTTTTGTATTCTCTCATAATTATTAGTCTAAGGTTGTATGAAAAAAGATATGTATCTAGATTATCTTAGCTTTTTCAAGGATGTAGAATAAATTAAATAGTAATAAATGACATTCCTGCTCCCTGGCTCATTTACTGTCCCAAATTCCCCGAGCCTCTGCTCACTGGAAGGCCCTGTGTTAGCGGTGGGCCACTGGGTAAGCAGGACACCCCCCCTCCACGCACCCACCTAAGAGCGGTAGTCTAGGAGCTGCTGTCCTGTGAGGAAGGTGGAAGGTGTGCCCCAGGACCACAGAACCTTTAGTAAAGGAAGGGGTGAGCAGGTGCAGCTGCAGGGGAGGGTGTGCAGTCCCCATGCCCCAAGCTGGGCCGTCTGCGGCTTCAGGTGCCGCCGTTCCTCCTGTGGGATCCAGTGCAGTGAGGCTGGGTGCGAGCAGAGCCAGCCTGGCGGATGGCGAGCTTAGGGGTGAGAGGCAAGGCTGAAATGCAACGTTGCTCTGATTAGTCCCTTTCGGGGCTCGGGCAAACCCGGTGAGGTCTCCTCGGGGGCGGCAAGGGGGTTGCCCTGGGCACTCACCCCAATGCCATTGAAGACAGCGCCCGTCGCCCTAGGTATCGCATATCTATCATCTGCAAGCATTTCTAGAGTCATAAGGGCCCTGCCCTTGAAGTGATGCCCAGAAGTCAGTGGTCAGGCCCTTTTCTCCCCGGCCGGGGAGGGCTACAGCACATAGCATTAACTGTGTTTCAATGTTAGTTACACTGCAGTTAATTTAGCCACGTGTGATCCTGCCCTAGAGATGGCATGGGGGTGAAATGAATCAAGATGTGGTTCCACTGGAAGAGGAGGAGGAGGAAGGAGGCAGTTGGCCCGTGAATCTGTTCTTGGAGCTTTGGGCTGGCTGTATGCACTGGGGAAGTCTCCTGAATTTGACCACATGTCTCCAAATTGAGTATGTTTGTTGGCGTTTTATTTCCGAAATGATTTTTGGCTGACAAGCTCTTTCTGGTGCCATTAAGGTGCAAACTCTCTAGTCTGACCTGCATAACATAGACACAAAATCCCAGAGCAGAGTGGGAGGGCCTGGCATGCAAAGGACATCCTGCTTTCACCCAAGTTCCATCACGTGCCCAGCACTGTGCGAGGTGCTTTACGTGCGTCAGACAACCCTGCCGTCCTGCAGGCCAGAGCTTGCCTAAACCACTACTTCACACTCGGGGAACCCGGGCTCACGGGGCCAGGTCGTTTGCCCAGGATCACATGGCTGCATGACAGGGCGGAGACCAGACCCTGGTCTGAATTCTCATACGGTCCCGCTCTTCCCACCCATCCCAGCCCGTGGCCGACCTTCTGACCGAGTTCGTTTATCAGTGGCAAGACGTCTGCCAGGAAGCACACAGAAGGATCCCGGGTACTGTCTGTGGGCGTTACTAACCTAGGCTCCTCGTACCCGAGTCCCAGGGTTCCTTGAGAGCTGAGGTGCTGGCACTTCCTCCCAGTCCCACGTGATGGCACCCTTCCCCTTGTCTTCCCCCAGGCACCCTCCCGTCCAACTCTGCGCCTTGACTGGCTTACCAGTGACCCACTGCTGCCTCCAAAGTCTGTGCCCAATCCCAGGGGAGCAGCCCAGCTTCACCCGCCTTCCCCAAACAGGGCGTTCCTCCCCCCTGCGGAACTGCTGGGCTGTCCCATCCCACTGCCCACACAGCCACATCCACAGCCACGTCGAAGTTGACAGTGGGCAGCAATGTTCAGACATCTGGTCGTACCCCTCGGTGTCTTCAACAATCTCTGCTTTCGGAATGAGCTGATGAGTAGGATCTGATTGAGCACAGAAACTACCAGTTGCTTGGCTATAACCCGAAGTTAGAAATCAAGGTTTTTAAGCTGCCCCGATGCTTACTGCAGGATTTTGAAGGAGCGTCTTACTGGAAAATGGCCACTGAACGCATACGCAGGAGAAGGAGCTGACGTAGGTTGTCAAAGCCCAACGCCCTCCTTGCAAGTGGTAGATGAGCAAAGACCATGGAAGTCACTGTGGAGCAACGTCTACAGACACAAAATCCCCCGAAACTTGGGGCCCCTAGTATCTTGGTAGACACGCTCCTCTCACCAAAAAAGGAAACCAGTTATTTATCCCTCCCCTGGTTTTGTCTGTGTGCCTGTCCCACGGGAAAGCTGTCCAGGTAGAAAATTCTCCTTGCAGCTCAGATGAGGAGGAAGGAGGAAGAGCTTGGGGTGGAGGTGGAGGAGAGGAAAGGCGGGAGGCTGGGGTCGTGTTTGGCCATGTGATGGTGAGCTTCCGCCGGCCGTCTGTGTGGGGCTGTCCGGTGGGCAGCAGGGGACATGCTTCTGCTATCAGGAGAGGGGCCGGGGCTGGACGTTGGGTTCGGCTCCATCAGTAGGGGTCATTTGGGACCGTAGCCCTTAGTCATATCAATTGGGTCCTGTGCGGACACTGGCCGACGCCCTACAGGATGCCAACCGCTCTCTTGCCGACACATTTATCTGGGAGCCAAAATCACACAAAGCTTAATAAAATACTGATTTCATAAGAATGAAGCAATGTTTTCACAACAATAACCCACATTTCTCTAATCGACTATAATTCAACACATAGCTTCTAAGTTTACACATGTTTGTTCACAAACTGAACATCATGTAAAAAGTACTATGATTCATTATTTTTGTTCATATTCTTCTGCTGCGGATAATACATGCTCGGTTGTTAGCTATATCCCACATACTTCTTTTCTGCATTGACAACTGCTCCATTTTACACTGCTCCATTTTCATTCACATACTGTCCTAACAAAGTCATGAATGGTTTCTCTGATAATGATATGATTTTATATTATACTTGTGCCTTAGGAATTTTCTTACTGCTGTAACATTTGTTCTTTATTTTGACACACAGCAATCCCTCGTTTTTACCAAATGATTTTGATCCAAATATATGTCTATAGATTTTCTATTATAAAAAGTGTGCACATAATTTATTTGCAATGGATAACCTTACAATATTTTTATTTCTCCATTTTAAAAATAGAGGATCACACTCTCCAAAAAAACAATGAAGTGGAAATAATACCATCATCTTTACCAACCCTGTTTTAACATATTTAACCATTGTTTTTTCCCCTTGCAAAATAGTAGCTGTTCCTTATTTTTGCATATTATCACCTTGTCCCTTTATGTGCATTTGCTATAGATCTAAATGATTTGCTGGCTATTTCAAACTTTTAAACAATTACACATTACTACCAAATCATGACATTTATTTATGTATCTGATCATAATATGTGTTCTCTCCTTTTTAACCTTTACTGAAAACTCATGTATCATATATCCCTTGCTCTATATATACAGTTTTTTTTATGTCTTAACGGTGCCCAAAATCATTGCTTCTCAATAACTTTAATAATATATTGAGTATTTCGGTTTCTCTGCTCTTTCCAAATGAACAGTTTTTGTGCCCATTGGTATTATTTATTACTTTCCTAATTTCAGTTTTATCAATTTCTGCTTTTATCTATGTAATTCCCATCATTCTGTTGCCTGGGGTTTAATTTAATTTTCTTTGTACAGTTTTTCAAGTGGAAGCTTAAGATTATCAATTTGAGCTCTGTATAGCTTTCTAAGGATTTAATAGCATAAATTTCTCTCTAAACACTGTTTTAGCTCTCTAACCTGATTCCCGTAAATTCTCATATGTTGCGTTTTCATTTTCATTCATTTCAAAATATTTTCTAATTTCCATCAAGAACTTCTTTTGAATATGAGTTAGTCAAAATGTGTTTTTTAATTTTCAAATATTTGGGGAATGTGGAGTTCTTTAATTCTATTATAAGTAGAGAATATACTTTGCATGATTTAAATTCTTTGACATTTGCTAAGGGCTATTGTATGGGCTATATTGGTGAATATTCCATGTGTACTTGAAAATAATGTATATTCTTCTGTAGTGCAGAGTGTTCTGCAAATGACAAAGAGATGAAGTTGTTTGATAGTGTTGTTTTGGATTCTTCAATATCCTTGCATATTTTCTGTCCACTCTTCTATCATATACTGATAGGAGCGACACAGTCTCCACATGTAATTGTAGATGTGACTTTTTCCTTTAGTCCTATCAGTTTTTGTTTCACATATTTTGAATATCTATTTTAATTTGCATCGGCACTTAGGATTGTTATATCTTCTTGATGAGTCCTTAAAAATGTTATGTTATGTTCCAGTTTATCCATGATAACTTTTCTTCTAATAAAATCAGTTTTTTTTCTGATATCAATGCACTCTCCAGCATTTTTATTTGTTATTTTAATATTTTAAATTGTTAAACATTAAAACTACCTTTTTATTCTGGTGTGTGGTTAATGCCTGTGTATAGATTCATGTAACCACAAGCACAGTCAGGATTCAAACTTAGTTCCATAACTGTCCACACACACACAAACTCCCAAGTGCTATTCTTTTATGGTCTTACCCTCCTCTTATATCTAACTTTGACAAAACTCAACTGTCCTCCATCACTGTAGATTTGTCTTTTTATGAGCACCACAAAAATGGAAGGTTTTTGTATGAACATAAGTTTTTATTTCTCTCAAGAGTGGCTTTGCTGGGCCATATGTTAAGTGTATTTTAAGAAATTACTAAATCAATTTCCACAGGGGCTGTATCATTTTATATTCCCACCATTTATGTATAAGAATTCAAGTTGTTCTTCACCCTTGGTAGCACTTAGTAATATGGGTATTTTTTTAAATTTTAGTCTTTTTTGAATATGTGTTTTGATATTTCATCATAGTTGCATTTCTCTTATGACTATTTTTGAGGAAGTTCAATTTATCATTTTTTCATTTTATGAATCATGCTTTGGGTTTTGCTTAAGACCTCTTTGCCTAACTTCAGGTCATGAAGATTTTCTCCTGTTTTATTTTGAAAGTATAGTTTTCCATCTACCCTTTAGATTTATTATCTGTTTGGATAAAGCATGAGGTTTAGGTTTTCCTTTTTAACATATGGTTGTCTAATTGTTCCAATACAATTTATTGAAAAGAACAGCATTTCTCACTTGAATTGCTTTAATCTTTTATATAATACATGGGCCATATTTGTGTTGGCCTATGTCTGGATTCTATTCAGTTCCCTTATGTACATATCTATTCCTTAGCCAATACTATACTGTATTGATTATCATAACCTTACAGTAAATATTAATGCCAGGTCTTGTGAGTCCTCCAACTTTATTCTACTTTTTCAAAATTGACATAACTATTCTAGCTTCTTTGTCTTTCTGTAAAATGTTTGCATCAGCTTATGTATATCAACAAGAATTTTTGCTGGGATTTTGATTGGCATTGTTTTGAATGTGTATATCAGTTTGGTGAGAATTGAGCTCTGTACTATGTTGAGTCTAAGTTTGTGAACAAAGTGTGTTCCTCTATTTATTTGGGTGTTCTTTGGTTTCTTTTATCAGTATTTTGTAGTTTTCAAAATACCTACCCAATACATGTTTTGTTTGATTTATACCTAAGTATTTCTTTTTGGGGAGCCTTTGTACACTGACTTTGTATCCCGCAACCTTGCCAAGCTCATTAGTTCTAGGATTATTTTAGTTTCCTTGGGATTTTATTCATAGAGAATTATGTCTCTGAGAATAGGGACAGTGCCATACATTTCCTTCCAATCTGTTTGCTTCTTATTTATTGTTACTGATTTTTGTTGCTTTATTTCACTGGCAAGAGTTTCAGTAAAATTTTCAGTAGAAGTGGTGAGAGTGGATATCCTTGCCTACTTCTTGATCTTACACAGAGGCGTTCAGTGTTGCACCATAAAGTTTGGTATTAGCTATAGTTTTTTGTACATGCACTTTATCAGGGTAAGTTCCTATTTATTTCTCCTTGTTTGAAAGTTTTTCTTACAAATGAATGTTGCATAGTGTCAAATGCTTTTTCTTCTCCAGTTGAGATGATTATCAAATTATTTAGCCTGTTATAATGGTGTTTAATATTGATTAATTGCAAAATTTTGAACTAGCCTTGCATTCCTCAGATAAACTGGTCATGATGTATGATCCTGTTTACCCATTTTTGGATCCTATTTGTGGGGATTGTTGCACGTTATGTTCAGGAAGAGTACTGGCCTTAGTTTTCCTCTTTTGTACTATTGTCACTTGCTTTCATATGAAGGGTAATGCTAACCTCATAAGATGAGTTGGGAAAAAGCCCTCTTCTAGTTTCTTGAAGAGAATTTTTAGAACTGATGTTAATTCTATTTAAACATCTGGGAGAAATCTCCAGTTAAGCCATATGAGTCTACTGATTTCTTTTTTCAAAAAAACAGTTTTAAATTATGGCATCAAATTCTTTAATGGTTTTAATTCTATTCACGTTATTCATTTCATCTGGGGTGAGTTTAGTAGTTTCTGATTTTGAGGAATTATTCAATTTCACCTAAGTTCTTCAATTTATGTGAATAAATTTATTTTTATTTCCTATTTTGTTTCTTATGTGTACAGTATCTGTAATGATATACCCTCTTTGATTTCTGATATTGGTAAGTTGTGTCTTCTTTCTTTTTTAGTATGTCTATCTAAAGTTCTATAAATTTTTTTTTATCTTTCCAAAAACATAGGTTTGGGTTTCCTTGACTTTTTTATTTGTTTTCTCATTTCAATTTCATTTTTGTTATGGTCTTTTTTATATCCTTTCTTCTTTCTGCCTTAAGCTAATTTTTTCATCTTTTTCTAGTTAATCCAGGTGGAAAGTTTAGACTATTGCACTGAGACCTTTCTTCTTCTTTATTCTAAGCATTAAATGCTCTAATTTTCCCTTGAAACAGTGCTTTAGCTATATCTCTCAAGTTCTGATCAATTGCATTTTCATTTTAGTTCATTGCAGTTTTATTTCCTGGAGATGTTTTCTTTGACCTGTTATTTGGGAAGATTGTTTAAGAAGGCACTGTTTAACTACCAAATGCTTTGAGATTTTCCTTTTGTCCTTTGGTTATTGCTTAATTTCTAATTTGATTACATTATGTTTAGAGAATATACTCTGGATGATTTGAATTTTTTCACAATTTGTGATGTTTGTTTTATGACTTAGGATATATGTTGGTGAATGTTCCACATGCACTTGTAGTGATATTTGTGTTTACAATTTTTGTGAAGCACCCAGGAGCATGACTGAGAAGTGGGCAATGACCTAGTACTATTGCAATTCCCCAAGCCTTTGACATCTTGTTTTTGGAAGATTCCTGCATTAGAGTCTCAAGTTGAGCCCAGAACTTGATGCACAAAATGATGGGATCCCTTGTGTGCATTTCCTGAGTGTCACCCAGGGATCTACCTTCTTGTCCTTTATCTAGAAAGTGGGTTTTCCATCTAGCCACTCTGCTGTGCATTTCCCTAGAATGGATCTGCCTTGAGTACTAAGTGGCAGGAGGATGGAGAGAGAAAAATATCAAGTGGGAGTCCTCTCATACATTGTAGACCCACATTCTCTTGTCAGAGAGAAGGATTTCCATCCTCAGTGTTCGGTGATGCTGCCACCTTGGAACAGAAATGGAGGCATTTTCTTACAATTCTTTCTGCCAACAGCTTGTATATAATTATTGACTTTGGGCTGCATTTGAGTCAAGACTGCGAGATGCAGGAGTAAAAAACAGCACAGGAAACTCACCATCATATTGATCTTACTTCAAGTTCTGGTTCCCTTTCTCAGTCATGCTACCATTTAATTTGTAAACACACATTTTTTGGGGGGTGTCATTAATCTACAATTACATGAGGAACATTATGTTTACTAGATTCCCCCTATCACCAAGTCCCCCCCACATACCCAATCACAGTCACTGTCCATCAGCATAGTGAGATGCTGTAGAGCCACTACTTGTCTTCTCTGTGTTTCACAGCCCCCCCAACATTATACATGCTAATAGTAATGCCCCCTTTCTTTTTCCCTGCCCTTATCCCTCCCTTCCCACCCCTCCTGCCCACTCCCTTTCCCTTTGGTAACTTTAGTCCATTCTTGGGTTCTGTGATTCTGATGTTGTTTTGTTCCCTCAGTTTTTTCTTTGTTCTTATAATCCACATGTGAGTGAAATCATTTGGTTTTGTCTTTCTCCACCTGGCTTATTTCACTGAGGATAATACCCTCTAGCTCCATCCATGTTGTTGCAAATGGTAGGATTTGTTTTCTTCTTATGGCTGAATAATATTCCATTGTGTATATGCACCACATCTTCTTTATCCATTCGTCTACTGATGGACACTTTGGTTGCTTCCATTTCTTGGCTATTGTAAATAGTGCTGCGATAAACATAGGGGTGCATCTGTCTTTTTCAAACTGGGCTGCTGTATTCTTAGGGTAAATTCCTAGAACTGGAATTCCTGGGTCAAATGGTATTTCTGTTTTGAGCTTTTTGAGGAAACTCCATACTGTTTACCACAATGGTTGAACTAGTTTACATTCCCACCAGCAGTGTAGGAGGCTTCCCCTTTCTCCACAACCTTGCCAACATTTGTTGTTGTTTGTCTTTTGGTTGGTGGCGATCCTTACTGGTGTGAGGTGATATCTCACTGTGGTTTTAATTTGCATTTCTCTTATAACTAGCGATGTGGAGCATCATTTCATGTGTCTGTTGGCCATCTGAATTTCTTCTTTGGAGAACTGTCTGTTCAGCTCCTCTGCCCATTTTTTAATTGGATTATTTGCTTTTTGTTTCTTGAGGTGCGTGAGCTCTTTGTATATTTTGGATGTCAACCCTTTATCGGATCTGTCATTTATGAATATATTCTCCCATACTGTAGGATACCATTTTGTTCTATTGATGGTGTCCTTTGCTGTACAGAAGCTTTTCAGCTTAATATAGTCCCACTTGTTCATTTTTGCTTTTGTTTCCCTTGCCGGGGGAGATATGTTCATGAAGAAGTCGCTCATGTTTATGTTCAAGAGATTTTTGCCTATGTTTTTTTCTAAGAGTTTTATGGTTTCATGAGTTACATTCAGGTCTTTGATCCATTTCGAATTTACTTTTGAGTATGGAGTTAGACAATGATCCAGTTTCATTCTCTTACATGTAGCTGTCCAGTTTTGCCAACACCAGTTGCTGAAGAGGCTGTCATTTCCCCATTGTATGTCCATGGCTCCTTTATCATATATTAATTGACTGTATATGTTTGGGATAATATCTGTTCCACTGGTCTGTGGCTCTGTTCTTGTGCCAGTACCAAATTTTCTTGATTACTGTGACTTTGTAGTAGACTTTGATGTATTTTTGATGGATTTTCTAATGTTGTACCATCCTTGCATCCCTGAGATGAATCCCACTTGATCATTGTGTATGATCCTCTTGATGTATTTTTGAATTCGGTTTGCTAATATTTTGTTGTGTATTTTTGCATCTATGTTCATCAGGGATATGGGTCTGTAATTTTCTTTTTTGGTTTGGTCTTTGCCTGGTTTTGGTATTAGGGTGAGGCTGGCTGCATAGAATGAGTCTGGATGTATTCCCTCTTCTTCTAGTTTTTTGGAAATCTTTAAGGAGAATGGGTATTATGTCTTCTCTGTATGTTTGATAAAACTCCATGGTAAATCCATCTGCCTGGGAGTTTTGCTATTGGGTAGTTTTTTTTATTACTGATTCAATTTCTTTGCTGGTAATTGGTCTGTTTAGATTTTCTGTTTCTTCCTGGGTCCATCTTGGAAGGTTGTATTTTTCTAGGAAGTTGTCCATTTCTCCTAGGTTTCTCAGCTTGTTAGCAAATAGATTTTCGTAGTATTCTCTAATAATTTTTTGTATTTCTGTGGGGTCTGTTGTGATTTTCTCTTTCTCATTTCTGATTCTGTTGATGTGTGTAAATCCTCTTTTTCTCTTAATAAGGCTGGCTAGGGGATTATCTATTTTGTTTATTTTTTCAAAGAACCAGCTCTTGGTTTCATTGATTATTTCTATTGTTTTGTTCTTCTCAATTTTATTTATTTCTTCTCTGATCTTTCTTATGTCCCTCCTTCTGCTGACTTTAGCTCTCAGTTTTCTTCTTTTTCCAGTTCCAATAATTGTGACTTTAGACTATTCATTTGGGAATATTTTTCCTTCTTTGGATAGACCTGGATTGCTATATACTTTCATCTTAGAGCTGCTTTCGCTGTGTCCCACAGAAGTTTGGGCTTTATGATGTTGTTGTCATTTGTCTCCATATATTGCTTGATCTCTGTTTTAATTGGGTCATTGATCCATTGATTATTTAGGAGCATGTTGTTAAGCCTCCATGTTTTTGTGAGCCTTTTTGTTTTCTTTGTACAATTACTTTCTAGTTTTATGCCTTTGTGGTCTGAGAAGTTGGTTGGTAGAATGTCAATCTTTTTTAATTTACTGAGGTTCTTTTTGTGGCCTATTATGTGCTCTATTCTGTAGAAAGTTCCATGTGCATTTGAGAAGAATCTGTATCCTGATGCTTTTGGGTGTAGAGTTCTGTAGATGTCTGTTAAGTCCATCTGTTCTAGTGTGTTGTTCAGTGCCTCTCTGTCCTTACTAATGCTCTGTCTGGTGGATCTCTCCTCTGAGTGAGTGGATAAACACACTTTTTAAAATTCATTTTATTATCATTAATCTACAATTACACGAAGAACATTATGGTTACTAGACTACCCCCTTCACCAAGTCCCCCCCCACAAAACCCATTATAGTCACTGTCCATCAGTGTAGTAAGATGCTTTAGACTCACTACTTGTTTTCTCTCTGCTGCACATCCCTCCCTATGCCCCCCCACCTTATACATGCTAACCGTAAGGCCCCCTTTCTTTTTCCCTGCCCTTATCCCTCCCTACCCACCCATTCTCCCCAGTCCCTTTCCCTTTGGTAACCATTAGTCCATTCTTGGGTTCTGTGATTCTGCTGCTGTTTTGTTCCTTCAGTTTTTCTTTTGTTCTTATACTCCACAGATGAGTGAAATCATTTGGTACTTGTCTTTTCTCCGCCTGGCTTATTTCACTGAGCATAATACCCTCTAGCTCCATCCATGTTGTTGTAAATGGTAGGACTTGTTTTCTTCTTGTAGCTGAATAATATTCCATTGTGTATATATACCTCATCTTCTTCATCCATTCATCTATTGATGGACACTTAGGTTGCTTCCACTCCTTGGCTATTGTAAATAGTGCTGCGATAAACATAGGGGTGCATCTTTCTTTTTCAAATTGGGCTGCTGCATTCTTAGGGTAAATTCCTAGAAGTGGAGTTCCTGGGTCAAATGATATTTCTATTTTGAGCTTTTTGAGGAACCTCCATACTGCTTTCCACAATGGTTGAACTAATTTACATTCCCACCAGCAGTGTAGGAGGGTTCCCCTTTCTCCACAACCTCGCCATCATTTGTTGTTGTTTGTCTTTTGGAAGATGCTGATCCTTACTGGTGTGAGGTGATATCTCATTGTGGTTTTAATTTGCATTTCTCTGAAGACAAGTGATGTGGAGCATCTTTTCATGTGTCTGTTGGCCATCTGAATTTCTTCTTTGGAGAACTGTCTGTTCAGCTCCTCTGCCCATTTTTTAATTGGATTATTTGCTTTTTGTTTCTTGAGGTGTGTGAGCTCCTTATATATTTTGGATGTCAACCCTTTATCAGATCTGTCATTTATGAATATATTCTTCCATACTGTAGGATACCTTTTTGTTTTATTGATGGTGCCCTTTGCTGTACAGAAGCTTTTCAGATTGATATAGTCCCACTTGTTCATTTTTGCTTTTGTTTCCCTTGCCCAGGGAGATATGTTCATGAAGAAGTCGCTCATGTTTATGTTCAAGAGATTTTTGCCTATGTTTTTTTCTAAGAGTTTTATGGTTTCATGACTTACAATCAGGTCTTTGATCCATTTCGAATTTACTTTCGTGTATGGGGTTAGACAGTGATCCAGTTTCATTCTCTTACATGTAGCTGTCCAGTTTTGCCAGCACCATCTGTTGAAGAGACTGTCATTTCCCCATTGTATGTCCATGGCTCCTTTATCAAATATTAATTGGCCATATTTTTTTGGGGTTAATGTTTGGAGCCTCTATTCTGTTCCACTGGTCTGTGGCTCTGTTCTTGTGCCAGTACCAAACTGTCTTGATTACTGTGGCTTTGTAGTAGAGCTTGAAGTTGGGGAGTGAGATCCCCCCCCACTTTATTCTTCCTTCTCAGGATTGCTTTGGATATTTGGGGTCTTTGCTGTTTCCATATGAATTTTTGAACTATTTGTTCCAGTTTGTTGAAGAATGTTGTTGGTAATTTGATAGGGTTTGCATTGAATCTGTATATTGCTTTGGGCAGGATGGCCATTTTGACAATATTAATTCTTCCTAGCCAAGAGCACGGGATGAGTTTCCATTTGTTAGTGTCTTCTTTAATTTCTCTTAAGAGTGTCATAGTTTTCAGGGTAGAGGTCTTTCACTTCTTTGGTTAGGTTTATTCCTAGGTATTTTATTCTTTTTGATGCAATTGTGAACTGAATTGTTTTCCTGGTCTCTCTTTCTGCTCGTTCATTGTTAGTGTATAGGGAAGCCACAGATTTCTGTGTGTTAATTTTGTATCCTGCAACTTTGCTGTATTCTGATATCAGTTCTAGTAGTTTCGGAGTGGAGTCATTAGGTTTTTTTATGTACAATATCATGTCATCTGCAAATAGTGACAGTTTGACTTCTTCTTTACCAATTTGGATGTCTTGTATTTCATTGTTTTGTTTAATTGCCATGGCTAAGACCTACAGTACTATGTTGAATAACAGTGGGTAGAGTGGGCATCCCTGTCTTGTTCCCGATGTCAGAGGAAAAGCTCTCAGCTTCTCGCTCTTCAGTATGATGTTTGCTGTGGGTTTATCATATTTGGCCTTAATTATGTTGAGGTACCTGCCCTCTATACCCATTTTATTGAGAGTTTTTATCATGAATAGATGTTGAATTTTGTCAAATGCTTTTTCAGCATCTATGGAGATGATCATGTGGTTTCTGTCCTTCTTTTTGTTGATATGGTGGATGGTGTTGATGGATTTTCAGATGTTGTACCATCCTTGGATCCCTGGTATGAATCCCACTTGGTCATGGTGTATGATCCTTTTGATGTATTTTTGAACTCAGTTTGCTAATATTTTGTTGAGTATTTTTGCATCTACGTTCATCAGGGATATTGGTCTGTAATTTTCTTTTTTGGTGGGGTCTTTTCCTGGTTTTGGTATTAGGGTCATGTTGGCATCATAGAATGAGTTTGGGAGTATTCCCTCCTCTTCTGTTTTTTGGAAAACTTTAAGGAGAATGGTTCTTATATATTCTCTGTATGTCTGATAAAATTCCAAGGTAAATTCATCTGGCCCGGGGGTGTTTTTTCTTGGGTAGTTTTTTGATTACCACTTCAATTTATTTGAGGGTAATTAGTTTGTTTAGATTTTGTGTTTCTTCCTTGGTCAGTCTTGGAAGGTTGTATTTTTCTAGGAAGTTGTCCATTTCTTCTAGGTTTTCCAGCTTCTTAGCATATAGGTTTTCATAGTATTCTCTAATAATTCTTTGTATTTCTGTTGGGTCTGTCGTGATATTTCCTTTCTCATTTCTCATTCTGTTGATGTGTGTTGATTCTCTTTTTATCTTAATAAGTCTATCTAGAAGCTTATCTATTTTGTTTATTTTCTCAAAGAACCAGCTCTTGGTTTCATTGATTTTTTCTATTGTTTTATTTCTCTCAATTTATTTTCTTCTCTGATCTTTCTTATGTCCCTCCTTCTGCTGACTTTAGCCCTCATTTGTTCTTCATTTTTCCAATTTTGATAATTGTGATATTAGACTATTTATTTGGGTTTGTCTTCCTTCTTTAAATATTCCTGGATTGCCATATACTTTCCTCTTAAGACTGCTTTCGCTGCGTCCCACAGAAGTTGGGGCTATGTGTTGCTGTTGTCATTTGTTTCCATATATGGCTGGATCTCCATTTTAATTTGGTCGTTGATCCATTGACTGTTTCAGAGCGTGTTGTTAAGCCTCCATGTGTTTGTGAGCCTTTTTGCTTTCTTTGTACAATTTATTTATAGTTTTATACCTTTGTGTTCTGAAAAGTTGGTTGGTAGAATTTCAATCTTTTGGAATTTACTGAGGCTCTTTTTGTGGCCTAGTATGTGGTCTATTCTGGAGAATGTTCCATGTGCACTTGAGAAGAATGTGTATCCTGTTGCTTTTGGGTGTAGAGTTCTATAGATGTCTATTAGGTCCATCTGTTCTAGTGTTTTGTTCAGTGCCTCTGTGTCCTTACTTATTTTCTGTCTGGTGGATCTGTGCTTTGGAGTGAATGGTGTGTTGAAGTCTCCTCAAATGAATGCATTGCATTCTATTTCCTCCTTTAGTTCTGTTAGTATTTGTTTCACATTTGCTGGTGCTCCTGTGTTGGGTACATATATATTTATAATGGTTATATCCTCTTGTTGGACTGAGCCCTTTATCACTATGTAATGTCCTTCTTTATCTCTTGTTACTTTCTTTGAAGTCTATTTTGTCTGATACTAGTATTGCAACACCTGCTTTTTTCTCTCTGTTGTTTGCATGAAATATATTTTTCCATCCCTTGACTTTTAGTCTGTGCATGTCTTTGGGTTTGAGGTGAGTCTCTTGTAAGCAGCATATAGATGGGTCTTGTTTTTTTATCCATTCAGTGACTCTATGTCTTTTGATTGGTGCATTCAGTCCATTTACATTTAGGGTGATTATCCATAGGTATATACTTATTGCCATTTCAGCCTTTAGATTCGTGGTTACCAAAGGTTCCAGGTTACTTTCCTTACTATCTAAGAGTCTAACTTAACTCATTTAGTATGCTGTTACAAACAGAATCTAAAGGTTCTTTTCTATTTCTCCTCCTTTTCTTCCTCCTTCATTCTTTATATATTAGGTATCAAATTCTGTACTTTTTGTCTATCCCTTGATTGACTTTGGAGATAGTTAATTTAATGTTGTATTTGCTTCATAATTAGCTGTTCTATTTTCTTTATTGGGTTTTATTACCTCTGGTGACAGCTATTCAACCTTAGGAACACTTCCATCTATAGCAGTCCCTCCAAAATAGACTGTAGAGATGGTTTGTGGGAGGTAAACTCTCTCAGCTTTTGTTTATCTGGAAATTGTTTAATCCCCCCTTCAAATTTAAATGATAATCTCACTGGATAAAGTAATCTTGGTTCCAGGCCCTTCTGCTTCATGGCATTAAATACATCATGCCACTCCCTTCTGGCCTATAAGGTTTCTGCTGAGAAGTCTGTTGTTAGTCTGATGGGCTTTCCTTTGTATGTGATCTTATTTCTACCTCTGGCTGCGTTTAACAGTCTGTCCTTATATCCTTGATCTTTCCCATTTTAATTACTATGTGTCTTGGTGTTGTCTTCCTTGGGTCCCTTGTGTTGGGAGATCTGTGGATCTCCATGGCCTGAGAGACTATCTCCTTCCCCAGATTGGGGAAGTTTTCAGCAACTACCTCCTCAAAGACACTTTCTATCCCTTTCTCTCTCTCTTCTTCTTCTGGTATCCCTATAATGCGAATATTGTTCTGCTTGGATTGGTCACACAGTTCTCTCAATATTCTTTCATTCTTAGAGATCCTTTTTTCTCTCTGTGCCTCAGCTTCTTTGTATTCGTCTCCTCTAGTTTCTATTTCATTTTTTATCTCCTCCACTGTGCCCAACCTGCTTTTAATACCCTCCATCATGCTCTTTAACGATTGGATCTCCGACCTGAATTCATT
The DNA here is from genome assembly GCF_030020395.1 of Manis pentadactyla. Lineage (NCBI taxonomy): Eukaryota > Metazoa > Chordata > Mammalia > Pholidota > Manidae > Manis > Manis pentadactyla. Next base: position 144,657,573 of record NC_080038.1, read on the forward strand.
CCTGAGTTCTTGGATGTCTTTCTGTACCTACATTAGAATGTTGATGATTTTTATTTTGACATCCCTTTCAGGACGTGTCACGAGGTCCATACGTCTGGACAAGGTTCCTTTGGCATTTCATGTTTGTATATGGCACCCTCTAGTGTCCATGAAGCTCTACTCTGGAGCTGCTCAGCCCCTGAAGCAATGTCGGGGGTCGCAGAGGAGTGGTACTGGTGCCTGGGGGGAGGAAGAGCTGTTCCCCGCCTCCTGGCTTCTGTGCCTGTCTCCACTGCCCTAATCAGTGGGCCGAGCACACAGGTATAAGTTTTTGTCCCAGAGCAGCCGGCTATGGATCCCTGCTTTCCACAAGTGGCCGGCATCCCAGTCTCCCCAGGAACTCTGTCTGTATTAACTTTCCAACCCGGTAGTCAGGCAAGTGTCATGAAAGCACCATGAAATGTAGGTTTGTGCTACCAGTGCAGATCTGCAGAGCTAGGTATTCAGCAGTCCCAAGCCTTCCAGTCCCTCCCTGCTCCGTTTCTCTTCCTCACACCAGTGAGCTGGGATGGGGGAAGGGCTCGAGTCCCATGGAGCCACAGCTGTGGTACGTTACCCCATTCGGTGAGGTCTGCTCTTTTCTCCAGGTGTGTGCAGTCTGACATTGTCCTCTTTCCTGTTGCTCTCTCAGGATTTGTTGCACCATCTATATTTTCTAATTGTATCCAGTTTTAGGAGGAAGACTCTGTCTCTCCTCTCACGCTGCCATCTTTAATCTCCCCTAAATACACTTTTTTTAGAAGAGTTTTCATTTTATAGAAATGTTGTGAAGATAGTACAGAGAGTTCCCATATACCCAACACCATGTTTCCCTTATTATTATCCTTTTTAAATTATTATATTTATCACAAATAATAAAGCAATATTCTCTTAGTATTTATCTAATTTCCTTTTTCTGTTCCATGATAACACATTGCATTTACTTTTAATGTCTCCTTAGTCTCCTCCTCTTGGCTGGAAAGTTTCTGAGACTTTTCTTTTTTTCTTTTTAGTTTTGGGCTTTTAAAAATTATCTTGACAGTTTTGAGTATTGGCTACATATTTTGTACAATGTCCCTCAATTGGAATTTATCTTATTTTTTTCACCATGGTTAGACTGGGGTTATGTGCTTCGAGTGGGAAGAACAGAGAGGTGGAGTGTCATTCTCATCACTTTATGTCAAGGCTACATGGAATCAATAAGACTTATAACTGGTGATGTTAACATTGATCACGTGACAAATATCTTATGATTACTATAAGAGAAATATGGGTCTACACAAGTAAATGAATGGCACAGATAGAAATTTTGGATTGCCATTTCCCCTTTCTTTCAACAATTTAAATACATCACTGCTTTATGTTAAATGAAGAAAAAGCGAATATCAAAAGGTCATCTACTATATGAGAATCTGCTTTAATTCTTACCGTTTTTCTTCATATGCAATATTTTTCTTATTGTCTTCAAAATTTTATATTTGTCTTATTTTTCTCAACTTGAGTATTATGTCTCCTTTTAGCTCCTGTTTAATGCTCCCTGAACTAAATGGATCTTTAGATTTTTGTCTTTCATCAAGGTTGGATAATTCTTGGCCCTCATCTCTTCAAATACACCTTCTACCCCAAACTCTTCCCTCTTCTCTTGCTAGAATTCCAATAATGTGTACTTTCGATCATTTGTTACGGTCCCACTTTTTTTTTTCTCTTTGTGTTTCATTTTGAATCATTTCTATTAGCTTATCTCCAGTTTAGCCTTTCTTTGTCTGTATTTAGTCTGCTGCTAATCCTATTGACACACACAGAGATTTAATTCCATCCTTTTCATTTGATTCTTGTAATTCCTGATCTGTTCACACATATTATCCAACCTTTCCCCTAGATTCTTTAACCTATTGATTAGTTTAGTCATAGTTGTCATATATTTTAATCATGAATCTTTCTTATATAGCCAACATCTAGGTTATCTCTTAAGTTCAGGTCTGCTTATTGCTTTTTCTGTTGGAAATGGGTTGATTTTTTTGACATTATATGTATTTTGTAATTTCTTATTGAATATCAGACATTATTTGTAGAACAGTAGAGACAGGTAGGTAAATAGCATTTATGCCTGGAAATTATGTTTCTTCTGCAGAATGTTCGTGTGTGCTGGAGTGGGAGGAGGTTAGTCACTGTAGTTACTAGTTTACCCAGGTTTGGAATTTCTTGTTATTGTCAGCTTTAAAATCTTCCACTAGTGAGCTGCCTTTACTTGCACAGAACATGGGGCCTGTGACGCTGGAGACTTTCCCTGAGTGTTCCTGCTCCTCTTACAGTTTTCAGCAGTCTCAGTATGTCTGGGCCACAGTGAGGCTCTCAGGCTCTGTCTTTTCCCCTCCCTCACTCCCTAGCGGTAGACTGCTGCTTCCTTCTCTTTATTCCATCCTAGCCATGTGGCAGCAGCAGCCAGCATTCTTGGCTTTTCTGGCCCTGCCTCAGTCTTATCCAGGGTCTGTGTATCTGCTTCTTGGAGGTGGAGCTTTTTCAGTCTCCTGCTATCCAGTGGATTCCAAAGGAGAAGAGACATTAAAAGTTTAGCAGATTTCTTCTTACCTGTTTCAATGATGCTTCTGACTCCTGTGCTCTACCAGAAGTCAGAGCTCATGGACATGTAGCTTGTTTCCAATTTGGGGCTATTCTAAATAATGCTACTGTGAGCCTTCTTGTACACATATTCTGGTGAATTCAATGAAAACATAATCCTAGGTATATGCCTAAGAGAGTACTTGCTGGTTATAGATATTCGCATTTAGTAGAGAATGTCACACTGTCTTCCAAAGTAATTTATGTTTGTATCACAAGTTTATAAGAATTCATTTTGCTTCACATCCTTGCTAATATTTTCACTAGCAACTTTAATGTAAATTTCTTACTGAAACAGACAAATAAAGAAGGGCACAAATAAGAGCTGTATGATTTGATGCAATTTCACAAAATGAATACAACCCTCTACACAGATCTACACATAGATCATTATTACCACCCCAGAACTTTCCCTTATATTCTGTCAGTTGTTAAACCCCCAATAACCACTATTTTGACTTCTCTTATAAGTTGGTTGTTTACTTTTTCTTTAAAGATCAACTTTATTAAGAAATAATTTACATACAATAAATTTCACCCACTTTGTGTGAACAGTTCAATGACTTCTGACAAATGTATATCCTTGTGTAACTGCTACCATAATCAAGATATAGCACATTTCTATTACCTTAAGAAGTTTCCTCACGTCCCTTTGCAGTCAATCGGCTGCCATCTCTGGACCCAGGCAACTATTTATCTGCTTTTTGGTACTATAGGTTACTTTTTCATTTCCTAGATTTTCTTTTAAGTGGAATCATGCAATGTATATTATTTTATATTTGGATTCTCTTTAATCTGAATATTTTTAAGATTCAGCAATATTGTGTGTTGTTGATTCCTTTTTGTTGTTGAGTAATGTTCTAGTTTTACTTCTTTCTGAGATTGCATAAATGGAATCACACAGTGTATATTCCATTGTCTATAGCTTCTTTCTGTAATACAACCTTATGCTTGGGAGATTCATCCATGTTGGAGATTTAGCATTCATTTGTTTATTCTAACTGCTATATGTAGTATTCCATGTTATGAATAATCCATAATTCAAAACTCCATTTTACTAATGGTGGACATTTAGAGGTCTTCCAGTTTGGGGCTATTGTGAATAATTTACAATGAAAATTCAGGTACATGTCCCACAGGAATTGCAGGGAGATGTTCTTCTCTTTGTGTTTCATTTTGAGTCATTTCTATTAGCTTATCTCAAGTTTAGTCTTTCTAAAGACTAAATATATTTATGAAGTTATTCTTGGGGAATAACTTTACTATATATATATTCTTCAAATATAGTAAAAAATGACATATTGTTCTTTCAAGTGCTTACAGCAACTTACACTCCCACCATGGTGCTTGAGTATTCCTGACACTTCACATCCTTATTAACAATTGGTTTGCACAATTCTTTTAATTTTATCAGTTGTGAGCATGTTGTGGTATCTTACGGTGGTATGAATTTACATTCCTGTGTTTTAAAAAACAGGTTGATCACTGCTTTATATACTTGTTGACTGTATATCTTCTTTGGTGAGGTTCCTGTTCAAGTCTTCTGCACATTTTTATATCAGTTTGCCTTTGGGTTATTGATTTTTAAGAGTTATTTATTGATTCTAGAGGGGACTTTTAGCTCATCTTATGTGTTACAAATGTCTCCTGCTATAGTGTGTGTCTCAGTCTGTCTGGGTGGCTATAATAAAATATCACAGAATAGGTGGCTTATGAACAGTGCAAATTTCTTGATCACAGTGCTGGAGGCTCAGAGACCTAGATCAGGATGCTGTAATGGTCGGGTGAGGAACCCCTACTTTGTTGCAGACTTATCTTGTATTCTCACATGGTGGAGGGGCTAGGGAGCTCTCTGGGACCTCTTTTATAAGAGCCCTAATTGCATTCACGAAGGCGCCACTTTCATGACCTAATCATCTCCCAAAGGCTCCGCATATGAATATTAACACTTTTGGGAGTTAGGATTTCATTCAAGCTATAACAGTGTAGCTTGCCTTCTCATTGTTTTAATGCTTTTTTAAAAAATAATAACAAAAGTTCTTAATTTTAATGTAGTCTCACTTATCAATCTTTTCATTTATATTAGCTTTTGTGGTTAGTTTTGTTTAGTCATTATCTACCCTACAGCCACAAAAATATTCATGTGTATAATACCTTCCAGAAGTTTCATTGATTTGCTTTTCTCATTTAGACTTATGATCAATATTGGAATTGATTTTTCTGTAGCTTGTGAGGTAAAGGTCAAATTCTTTTTTTCCATATGGCTTTTAATTTGCCTCAATATTTGTTGAATAAACTATGTATTCCCCACTGCTCAGCAATGTTATTTTTGTTATAAAACATACATCCACATATGTATAGGTCTGTTTCTGTGCTATGCATTGGGCTGCATGAGTTTATTTGATGCTTGAACAAACAGCACACTGTCCTAATTCTTACAATTTTATGATGATAAGTCCTGAAGTGACCTTTGCTTTGGCAAGGAATTTTTAGATTCAACACCAAAAACATGATCTGTGAAATAAAAAATTGGTAAGTTTGGCTTGATTTAAATTAAAATATTCTGGTTTGTGAAAAGCACTGTTAAAAGAATGAAAATATAACCTACAGCCTGGGAGAAAATATTCTCAAAAGCACATATATGATAAAGGATTTTTGTGTCCAAACTATGAAAAAACACTTAAAACTTAGAAATAAGAAAATATACAGCCCAATTCAAAATAGACAAAATATCTGAATAAACATCTCACCAAAGAAGATATGTATATGTTAACTAAGCTTATGAAAAGGTGCTTGACATCATTTGTCATTAGGGAACTGCAAATTACAACACTATGATACTTTTATATGCCTATTAAAATGGCTACAATCCCAAAACTGGCAATACTAAAATGCTTATGAGGATACAGAGCAACTGGGACTTTCATTCATTGCTTATAGGAATGCAAAATGGAAGACAGCTTCGCAATTTCTTAAAAAGCTAACATAACTATTTTCCCCAACTGATTTGAGAACATGTGCGCAAAAACATGCACACGGAAGTAGAGCAACTTTATTCATAATAGTCAGAAACTGTAAGCAACCAAGATGCTCTCCAGTAAATGAATAAACTATAGTACATTCATTGGAATATTATTTGACTATAAAAGGAAATTAGCTACTGAGCTATGAAAATACCTAGATGAAACTTCAATACATATTGTGAAGTGAAAGAAGGCAGTATGAAAAAGCAACAGAATGCATGATCCCAATTATATGAAATTCTGGAAAAGCAAAACTATGAGGCAGTAAAAAGGTCAGTGGTTGCCAAGGGTTCAGGGAATTGAGAATTGGGTACCTAAAGCACAGGCAATTTTTAGGGTGGTAAAAATACTTTGTATGGTACTTTAATGCGAGATACATGATGTTATACATTTCTGTATTATAGAACTTTATAGCATAATGTGTAGGTGCATATAGTCATAACTGAATGAAACAATCTTAGTAAATGGGTTGGGGGGAAAAGGTGCTGACCTACATAACTTTGGAAATGAGTGGAATCTGTTAGATTAAAGGCAAAAGAAACTACCCATGAATGCTGTACTCTAGTTGATAAAGTTGTTTCCCCTGGGGGTACAGGTTAGAAATCCTGATGCTTTTATACGTGTATACTGCAATTGAACAATTAAGTAAATGAGTGGGCAAGCCGATTTCTCACAGATTGAGTGGGAGATAATAAGCAAGAAGAAGAGGCTAGAATGATTCTTGTGGTAATGAATCAGGGCTGAGACATTAATTCAAACTTATGTTCAGCTTAAACTCAATACAGATGGTTTCATATATTAAATGTTTACACATATGTATATATGCAGAGCTTAGTACACACATGTATCTCCTTATTTTGATAGCTAAAAGGGCCTAGAAGCAATGAATCTCCAGGAGCAAAAAGTACATTTAGCAGTCATTTTTAGTTTTTTTAAGTTATTTTCTAATGAAATAACCAAGGCTCCTTGGGAAAATTATTCTAAGACTGAGGCAGGAAATATACACAATGGGCCAAAGCATTTTAAAGTGCCAAAAAGTAATGAAGTGATAAAAAAAAAAAAACCGTACATTGATGGGGTTATGTGAAAGGGACAATGTAGCCAAATGAAAGACCTCCCAATGGCCACAGCTGGAACAATTTGAACAACAACAAAAAATAGTAATGGATTATAACCTAAAGTATACAATAAATTTCCATGAGTCCATATTGATATAAAAAATGACTGAATAAGTAAACAAAGAGAAGGAAAGAAACAAACTCCCCTTGCAGACGAATTCCAAATATCCTCAAGGATAAATGGGAAACATAAATCCTCATTCCCTAACTATGGGCTGTGCATAGTGGCTTCCTTTCAACGTACAGAAAGGCGGAAACAAGAATAACTTCATAGTGAAGAAATCTGACAACCGCTACCTCAGCCAAATGATAAAAGTTCATCTCAACAACTCTTGTTAATAGTCTGCACCCTTGATGTGATATGATGGGTATGGTACTTTATCTCTGTGGCCTTCTGCTCCAAATACATAATAACAATCTAAACATTGAGAAAACATCAGACAAATCCCAATAGGTGGAAATTATACAAAATGTCTAACCAGCACTCCTTAAAAATGTAAAAGTCATCAAAAACAAGGAAAGTCTGAGGAACTGTCACCACAAAGGATATTCTAAAGCGATATGACACTAAATGTAATGTGGTGTCCTGGTTGGGCTCATCAAACAGAAAAAAGACATTAGGTAAAAGCTATGGCAATCTGAATAAACTATGGACTTCTGTTAGTAATACTGTATCAGCATTAGTTCATTAATTATAACAAATGTACCATACTAATGTAAGTTGTAAGATGTTAATAATAGGGGGGCTTGGGTGGAGGAGTATATGGGAATCTCAACCTTTCCCTTCCTCTCTGCCTTCAGGATAACTTTAAAAGCTCCTGAGCTGCATACCCTGATCTTAAGACACAGTTCTCCATGGGTGCTTGTGTTTCTTCACATCTTGGAAGTTGAGGCATTAACTGTGCTTTTGTTCCTGACTATTTTTTTTTCAGGATATTTGTATAGTAAACAGCCTTGGAAGATAGAGATGATGTCTTCCTCCAGGGTAAAGGGCAAATTTGCTTACTCTCCAGTATAGTAAAGATAATGTCTCCCTCCAGGGCAATGCCAGCCAGGTTTGTTTACAGTCTGTTCCAGAAGATTCAAGTTCCAGAACCTTGGCATTCCTCAGGTGTGATACTGAATGCTTCTGCAGCATCCACCGGGTGGGCTCCCTGGGACCAGTGGAGGAGGGATGAGAAAAGCCTTGAAGTTCATGCTTCTTGTTATATAATGAGTCATAACTTCCTTTGTGACCCAGGATTCACCCATGAGACTATGACAGGCAAACTTATGAACTAGCAAGTAGGGAAAAATTTCAGACACTGCACAGTGCCTGACACCATAGTCGTCATGGTCAAGGCCGTGTCCTGTCTCTGGTCACATAACCCTCTCATTTCTCCTCTCATACCCTTTGCTTCAGCCACATTTACTTGCATTTGCTTGAACAACCTGTAGAGGGCTGAGCCAGGAGCACCCTCTTCTGCTCACGTATCCATGTCTCCATCCTCATTCCCTAGTCCTTCATACGGGCACTCTGCCCTGCTCTGAGCTCCACGACTTCATCTGTGTCCTTAGAGAAGACAGCTCAGTGGCCTGGCGATACCAAACTGTTCAGGCAGTACTTGGTCTCTCCCTCTATCTCTCCATCTGGTTTATGGAACCTGTGAAAAAAGACTCATCTTTCTGCTTGGGGCCTACTACAGTCCTAGCATTTAGTAAGTACACACAAAACGTTTGCTGAATGGGTGAAAGAAAAGTGAAGTTTTTTCACACAACTTGTCTCAACTGATGCTTGATAATATGAGTCACATGTGGGGCTGATGATGTGCACCAGGAAACCAGCAGACCTGCAAGCTCAGGGACCACCTCCCAAGCCCCACTCTGTCCTCCTAGGTTTTGGGAGTTCTAGGTCCTTACTTCCTCCTTCTGTAGCCCTTTAATGCCCTGATAATAGGGTTGCTAGGATTCCTCCTGCTTCAGAAGAGAGCTACTCACTTCACATAAGTTAACTTGTATTATATCTCTTTGGGGGTCATGGGACAATACATGAACAATCTTCCACCTTTTCCTTTTCTCTGTCTCCTTCAGCATGTAAGTCCAGGGAGAGGAAATCCCAGGGCAAAATACCTCTAAAAACCAAAATCAGTCAAAGGGAGAAATCAAGTTTGAAACCCGTTTATTGCTTACAAAGTGCAGTCCAGAGCCGACCTTCTCCTCTGCTCCTGAAGAAGTAAGCAAGCAAGCAAGCCCCTCCCCTTAACCTCTCAGGTTCAGATAAGCCCTGGGTTGCCCAGGTAATTACCCATTGACGTGGAGATGAACCTCTCTCCACCTCTGAGGATAAGCAAACGCACTAAAACCAGGTGAGATAGTCTGGAAATGTTACAATTTTACCCACAAGCAAAAACAAATAAAGCCCACCATCCTCAACAGGTGTTTTTAAATATATGTACACTTAGGTTTTTTTTATTTTACTAATATTTGTTTATTGCCCACATTTTTCTTTCATTGCTGGTCAGCCGGGAAACCTTAAGTAATGTGATGAAAACTTCTCGTCTGATGAGAGGGCTCTTGCAGGGTCTCTTACAGCAGTCCTCTTAGCCTGGTGGCCTGGTTCTCCCAACTTCCACTCTTTCTAGCTGCACCTCATTTCATCTGTCAGTTCAAAAACTCTATTGTCTTTCTTTTTTCACCTTCTTTTACTGACATGAAACATACTTTCAGAAAACTTCATACACATTGCTCAAACGAATGATTAGAGTGACCACACCAGTGTAACAAGCCATTAGATTAATACACACAGCATTTCCAGGACCCCAGAATCCCCTTGTGATACTTCACAATCACTCTTTCTACCTTCTACCCCAAAAGAAGCAACTATTGTGTCTTATAACACTACAGATTACTCTTCCTGTTGCTTGAACTATATATACATAGAATCATGCAGTATGTATCATTTACATTTGGCTTTCTTACTGAACTTCATATTTTTGACATCCATCTATGTTGCATGTAGCTGTAGTTCACTTTAATTGCTGCACAGTAGTCCTTCTTATTAATGCACCACGATCTAATTTATCCAATCTATTCTTGATGGATATGTGGGATGGTTTCAGTCCTTGGTTTTAATGAATAGTAGTGCTCTGAACATTTGTGTACACATCTATCAGTGCACATATGCCTGAATATCTGTTACATATAAGCCTAGGAGTGATGCTGCTATTCAGAGGATATGCATATTTGTAACTGGAGGAATTAATGCCAATTTTTCTGAAGTGCTTAAATCAATTTATATTCCCGCCAGCGGTTTATGAGGGTTCTCTTAGTTATACATACATTCGTTGTATGTATTTTTATTTTTAGTCCCTCTGGTGGGTGAGAAGTGGCCTCTCATTGTGATTTAATGATGACTAATAAGGCTGAGCACCTTTTCATGTGCATGAGAGCCACTTTGAAATTCTCCTTTTGATAGTGCTTGTTTGAATTCTCTTGTCCACTTTTCTCTTGAGTTTTCTATTTTTTTTCTGGATTATTTATACATTCTCAATAAGAATATTCCTTATATACATATCAATTGCCGGGTAAGAAACCATCCCAAATGTAGGAGCATAAAACCAAGACTAATTTATTATGGCAACTGATTCTTTGGGTCGGGAATTTGGACCGGGTGCATCAAGGATGACTTATCTCTGTCATCCGATATCCACAACCTCAGATGGGAACACTTGATGGTTTAGGAGTGCCTTGAATGTCTGGAAATATTTTCACTCACATGTCTGTCATCAGGGATGGGATGACTAAAAGCTTGGCTCAGTTGATTCTGTTATCCAGAGCACCTACACACGGTCTTTTCACAGGTTTAGACTTCCTCACAATGGAGCTGCCTTGGAATTGTTTGAATTCTTATGTACTGACCCTGGTCATCAAGAGTGAATCTTTTGGCAGCCCAAAGATGAAGTGTGCGTTGTCTTCTATGACTCTTAGAAGTAACGTAGCATCCCTTCCAGTTTATTGGTCAAAACAATCCCAAGCCTGCTCAGATTCATAGCGAGGGGAGGTAAGCTCCTTTTGATGGGAGGAGTATAAAAGAATTTTATGCCATGTTTTAAAACTACCATAATCTACCCTCAGGCTACACACTATCTATGTTCCTCCCATAGGTAAAATACACTCTGTCTCCACCAAAACTATTCCCAGACGAACCAAAATCCAGTCCCATTATGGCATCAGGTTTGGGATCTTGTCATCTAAATCAGGTCCAGATGTGAATGAAGCTGCTTATGTTCTATTTCTCCAGTTTGGGTTCTTCTCAATCTGAAGACCTGTGAACTAAAAAGACAGACAACTTACCTACCACACAAGATACAGTGGAGGAACAGGCATAGGATACTCACAATAGACGGTCCTTTCAAAAAGGTGGAAAATGGGAAGCACATAGGTTTCACTGCTAGATAACAATTCTCAAGCCACTTGCATAAATGTTACCTATTCTTTGGTTAGGACAGAATCCTGCTCCCTAGCAGTGATTTCCCCTTCCTCTGGTCTGTTTATTTCCTCATCTTTGCTATTTATTCTGTTCTGAGTCTTCCTTTTCTCTAAGAGTAGTCTGTGTTTACAGCTGAGTAGATTTATAGCCTGTTTCCCAACTGTAGAATTGGTAGGAGGCTTCAAAGATCTCCTTTATTTTATACTCTCTGCCTCTTTCAGTGCATGCTGTGTAATTCCTTAAAAATACTTTGTAGAGTTTATGCAGCAATTTGTAATCAACTTCATTAGACAAATATCAAACCCACAAATATCTTCAAGTGATAAGCTCTTCTTTAGGTTGGGGTTCCTGTGTGAGACAGTCATAGCATGATAATGTCCTGAAAGTTCCTACAAATCTTACTGTTCAACAAAGATATCCATATTTTTAAGGGCCTTATAATACTTAGAAAGCATTTTTTTCTGTCTGAGGTTTATGAAGCTCCATATTAAAATTTTCTGATGTCTTAACAAAAGATTTTTTAGTCATACCCTTAACTTCAGCTTTGTCTTAATACCATGTTTCCCTCAACAACACTCTAGATTACTTTGAGAACCCACCAAATGCCTAGAAAGACTTTTCTGGATCTTCTATATTTCTTCCAAACTCATCTTTAAAAATGCACAGTTGTTAAGTGCCTCCTTGCCAAATTATGTCCTAGCTTAGACCCAGACTGAAATTCTAACTGGCTGTGAGTTATTGGCCATATTTGTGGGCTTTGCACACACAAAAAATTCCCCTTAACAAAATCTTTGCTGCTTGGGAAGCCGAGATGAAATATACACCATTAAAGAATATAGATATGCTATGAAATGGTGGGATATAGTGTGAGGCAGCACACAACACAAGGGAATGGAAGTTTAGCTACCCCCCCCCAATAAAAAGGTCACAATAAAAACATTGTACCTTTCACTGTTCCATTTCCCACACTGCCCCCAAACCTTAGATCCTGACCCTTCAGATGTGGTATGTATGAGCTGGCACTGTACTTGAATGACAGAGAACATTTCTTTGTTTATAGGCCTGAGGGGGCTCCCCACACCCAGCACAAGCTTAGAAAAGTCCAAAAGCTGGAACCTCTCATCAACTGTGCACCTCCAAGTGGACATATAATAAAGGCCAAGAAGGTGACTCAGCAGTCTGGTGGGCAGTTCTGAATAGTTTCACCCATGGCTTCAATCTCATTTGGTAGTTAGGAGTCCTGATTGTTAATGTGTTTACAAATATTTTACTTTATGGCTATGAAATCTTGCACTTTTCCAAGTCTATGAAGATATTGTACTGTATTCTTTTAGCCGTTTTATTGTTTTACTATTTTCATTCAGATTTATAATATATCTGGGATTTTTTTTGAATTAAGGGTCAAATTCTATTTTTTTCTAATAGGCATCCAGTGTAGCCAGACTTGCACACTGGAAATTTTCTTCCTGTATGCCAGCACTTTCAGCAGAATTTTCAGCAGAAAAGGAAACCCCATAAGGCCATCAGCAGAATTTTCAGAAGAAATTTTGCAGGTCAGAAGGGAGTGGCATAATATATTCAAAGTACTGAAAGAAAAAGCTTCAAACCAAGAATAATTTGGCTGGCAAAGTTATATTCAGAATTGAAGGAAAAATAGAGTTTCCCAGACAGGACCAAAAGGCTACACTAGTGAATTCTACCAAACATTCAAATAATTAGTACCAATCCTCAAACTCTTACAAAAAATAGAAGAGAAAGGAACTCTTCCACACTCATTCTATGACACCAGTATTGCCCTGATACCAAAACCAGACAAGGATGCCACAAGAAAAGAAAATCACAGGCCAATATCCTTGATGAACATAGATGCAAAAATCCTCAATAAAATATGAGCAAACCAAATTAAACAATACATTACAAGGATTATATACCATGATCAAGTGGGATTTATTCCAGGGATGTAAGGATATTCAAATCAGTCAATGTGATATCCAAGTTTAACAAAATGAAGGACAAAAATCATATGATCATCTCATTAGATACAGAAAAAGCATTTGGCAAAATTCAATATCTATTTATGATAAAAACTCTCACCAAAGTGGGTATAGAAGGAATGTACCTCAACATAATACAGATCATATATGACAAGCCCACTGATAACATTATACTCAATGGCAAAAAGCTGAAAGCCTTCCCCCTAAGGTCAGGAATAAGACAAGGGTGCCTACTCTCACAACTTCTATTCAACATATAGTATTGGAAATCCTATCCAGAGCAATTAGGCAAGAAAAATAGTCATCCAAATGGGTAAAGAAGAAGTAACTGTGACTATTTGCAGATGACATATTATATATTGAAAACCCTAAAACACCATAGAAAACTATCAGAATTAATGAACAAATTCAATAAAGTTGCAGGATACAAAAACCAATACACAAAATCTGCTGTATTTCTGTACACTAATAATGAACTATCAGAAAGAGAATTAAATAAAACAGTCTCATTTTCAGTGGCATCAAAAAAAATAAAATGCCTAGGAATAAATTTAACTAAGAAGATGAAAGACTTGTACACTGAAAACTATAAAAAAATTAATGAAGCAAATTGAAGAAGACACAAATAAATGGAAAGCCATTTTGCGCTTGTGGATTGGAAGAATCAATATTATTAAAATGGCCATACTACTCAAAGCAATCTGCAGATTCAGTGCAATTCCCCATCAAAATACCAGTGGCAGTTTTCACAGAACTAGAATACACAATCCTAAAATTTGTATGGAACCACACACACAGAAAAAATCCTGAATAGTCAAAGTAATCTTGAGAAAGAAGAGCAAAGATGGAGGCATCACTCTTCCTGATTTCAAGCCATATCACAAAGGTATGTAATTAAACCAGTACGGTACTGGCATAAAAACAGACACATAGATCAATGGAACAGATTAGAAATCCTAGAAATACAACCCACACATCTACAGTCAGTTAATCAATCAATCAATCAATTAATTTTATTATCATTAATCTATAACCACATGAAGAATACTATGGCCACCAGAATCCCCCCTCCACCAAGATCCCCCCCACAAACTCCACCACAGTCGCCGTCCATCAGCAATAGTGAGATGCTGTGGAATCACTACTCACCTACTCTGTGTTGCACAGCCCTCCCCATGTCCCCCCCACCTTATACGTGCTAATCGTAAGGCCCCCTTTCTTTTTCCCTGCCCTTATCTCTCCCTTCCCACCCATCCTCCCTAGTCCCTTTCCCTTTGGTAACTGTCAGTCCATTCTAGGGCTCTGTGATTCTGCTGCTGTTTTGTTCCTTCAGTTTTCCTTTGTTCTTATACTCCACAGATGAGTGAAATCATTTGGTACTTGTCTTTCTCCGCCTGACTTATTTCACTGAGCATAATACCCTCTAGCTCCACCCATGTTGTTGGAAATGGTAGGATTTGATTTCTTCTTATGGCTGTGTAATATTCCATTGTGTATATGTACCACCTCTTCTTTATCCATTCATCTACTGATGGACACTTAGGTTGCTTCCATTTCTTGGCTATTGTAAACAGTGCTGCAATAAACATAGGGGTGCATCTGTCTTTTTCAAACTGGGCTCCTGCATTCTTAGGGTAAATTCCTAGAAATGGAATTCCTGGGTCAAATGGTATTTCTATTTTGAGCTTTTTGAGGAACCTCCATACTGCTTTCCACAATGGTTGTACTAATTTACATTGCCACCAGCAGTGTAGGAGGGTTCCCCTTTCTCTGCAACCTCACCAACATTTGTTGTTATTTGTCTTTTGGATGGTGGCGATCCTTACTGGTGTGAGGTGATATCTCATTGTGGTTTTAATTTGCATTTCTCTGAAGACAAGCGATGTGGAGCATCTATTCATGTGTCTGTTGGCCATCTGAATTTCTTCTATGGAGAACTGTCTTTTCAGCTTCTCTGTCCATTTTTAATTGGATTATTTGCTTTTTGTTTGTTGAGGTGCATGAGCTCTTTATATATTTTAGAAGTCAGCCCTTTATCGGATCTGTCATTTATGAATATATTCTCCCATACTGTAGGATGCCTTTTTGTTCTATTGATGTTCTTCTTTGCTATACAGAAACTTTTCAACTTGATATAGTCCCACTTGTTCATTTTTGCTTTTGTTTCCCTTGCCCGGGGAGATATGTTCAAGAAGAGGTCACTCATGTTTATGTCTAAGAGGTTTTTGCCTATGTTTTCTTCCAAGAGTTTAATGGTTTCGTGACTTAAATTCAAGTCTTTGATCCATTTGGAGTTTACTTTTGTATATGGGGTTAGACAGTGGTCCAGTTTCATTCTCCTACATGTAGCTGTCCAGTTTTGCCAGCACCATCTGTTGAAGAGTCTGTCATTTCCCCATTGTATGTCCATGGCTCCTTTATCGTATATTAATTGACCATATATGTTTGGGTTAATGTCTGAACTCTCTATTCTGTTCCACTAGTCTGTGGCTCTGTTCTTGTGCCAGTACCAAACTGTCTTGATTACTGTGGCTTTGTAGTAGAGCTTGAAGTTGGGGAGCAAGATCCCCCCCACTTTATTCTTCCTTCTCAGGATTGCTTTGGATATTTGGGGTCTTTGGTGTTTCCATATGACTTTTTGAACTATTTGTTCCAGTTCATTGAAGAATGCTGTTGGTAATTTGATAGGGATTGCATCGAATTTGTATATTGTTTTGGGCAGGATGGCCATTTTGACAATATTAATTCTTCCTAGCCAGGAGCATGGGATGAGTTTCCATTTGTTAGTGACCTCTTTAATTTCTCTCAAGAGTGTCTTATAGTTTTCAGGGTAGAGGTCTTTCACTTCCTTGGTTAGGTTTATACCTAGGTATTTTATTCTTTTTGATGCTATTGTGAATGGAATTGTTTTCCTGATTTCTATTTCTATTAGTTCATTATTAGTGTATAGGAAAGCCACAGATTTCTGTGTGTTAATTTTTGTATCCTGCAACTTTGCTGTATTCCAATATCAGTTCTAGTAGTTTTGGAGTGGAGTCTTTAGGGTTTTTTATGTACAATATCATGTCATCTGCAGATAGTGACAGTTTAACTTCTCCTTTACCAATTTGGATTCCTTGTATTTCTATGTTTTGTCTAATTGCCATGGCTAGGACCTCCAGTACTATGTTGAATAACAATGGGGAGAGTGGGCATCCCTGTCTTGTTCCCAATCTCAGAGGAAAAGCTGTCAGCTTCTCCCTGTTCAGTAGATGTTAGCTGTGGGATTATCATATGTGGCCTTTATTATGTTGAGGTACTTGCCCTCTATGCCCATTTTGTTGAGAGTTTTTATCATGAATGGATGTTGAATTTTGTTGAATGCTTTTTCAGCATCTATGGAGATGATCATGTGGTTTTTGCCCTTCTTTTTGTTTATGTGGTGGATGATGTTGATGGATTTTCGGATGTTGTACCATCCTTGCATCCCTGGGATGAATCCCACTTGGCCATGGTGTATGATCCTTTTGGTGTATTTTTGAATTCGGTTTGCTAATATTTTGTTGAGTATTTTTGCATCTACGTTCATCAGTGTATTGGTCTGTAGTTTTCTTTTTTGGTGGGGTCTTTGCCTGGTTTTGGTATTAGGGTGATGTTGGCTTCATAGAATGAGTTTGGGAGTATTCCCTCCTCTTCTGCTTTTAGGAAAACTTGAAGGAGAATGGGTATTATGTCTTCTCTGTATGTCTGATAAAGTTCCAAGGTAAATTCTTCTGGCCCGGGGGTGTTTTTTCTTGGGTAGTTTTTTGATTACCACTTCAATTTCTTTGAGGGTAATTGGTTTGTTTAGATTTTGTGTTTCTTCCTTGGTCAGTCTTGGAAGGTTGTATTTTTATAGAAAGTTGTCCATTTCTTCTAGGTTTTCCAGCTTCTTAGCAAATAGGTTTTCATAGTATTGTCTAATAATTCTTTGTATTTCTGTTGGGTCCGTCGTGATGTTTCCTTTCTCGTTTCTGATTCTGTTGATGTGTGTTGATTCTCTTTTTATCTTAATAAGTCTGGCTAGAGGCTTATCTATTTTGTTTTTTTTCTCAAAGAACCAGCTCTTGGTTTCATTGATGTTTTCTATTGTTTTATTCTTCTCAATTTTGATTATTTCTTCTCTGATCTTTATTATGTCCCTCCTTCTTCTGACTTTAGGTCTCATTTTTTCTTCTTTTTCCAATTTTGATAAGTGTGACATTAGACTATTCATTTGGGTTTGTTCTTCCTTCTTTAAATATGCCTGGATTGCTATATACTTTCCTGTTAAGACTGCTTTTGCTGTGTCACACTGAAGTTGGGGCTTTGTGTTGTTGTTGTCATTTGTTTCCATATATTGCTGGATCTCCATTTTAACTTCGTCGTTGATCCATTGACTATTTAGGAGCATGTTGTTAAGCTTCCATGTATTTGTGAGCCTTTTTTCTTTCTTTGTACAATTTATTTATAATTTTATACCTTTGTGGTCTGAAAAGTTGGTTGGTAGAATTTCAATCTTTTGGAATTTACTGAGGCTATTTTTGTGGCCTAGTATGTGGTCTATTCTGGAGAATGTTCCATGTTCACTTGAGAAGAATGTGTATCCTGTTGCTTTTGGATGTAGAGTTCTATAGGTGTCTATTAGGTCCATCTGTTCTAGTGTGTTGTTCAGTGCCTCTGTGTCCTTACTTATTTTCTATCTGGTGGATCTGTCCTTTGGAGTGAATGGTGTCTTGAACTCTCCTCAAATGAATGCATTGCATTCTATTTCCTCCTTTAGTTCTGTTAGTATTGTTTCACATATGCTGTTGCTCCTGTGTTGCGTACATATATATTTATAATGGTTATATCCTCTTGTTGGACTGAGCCCTTTATCATTATGTAATGTCCTTCTTTATCTCTTGTTACTTTCTTTGTTTTGAAGTCTATTTTGTCTGAAACTAGTATTGCAACACCTGCTTTTTTCTCTCTGTTGTTTGCATGAAATATATTTTTCCATCCCTTGACTTTTAGTCTGTGCATGTCTTTGGGTTTGAGGTGAGTCTCTTGTAAGCAGCATATAGATGGGTCTTGTTTTTTTATCCATTCAGTGACTCTATGTCTTTTGATTGGTGCATTCAGTCCATTTACATTTAGGGTGATTATCCATAGGTATATACTTATTGCCATTTCAGCCTTTAGATTCGTGGTTACCAAAGGTTCCAGGTTACTTTCCTTACTATCTAAGAGTCTAACTTAACTCATTTAGTATGCTGTTACAAACAGAATCTAAAGGTTCTTTTCTATTTCTCCTCCTTTTCTTCCTCCTTCATTCTTTATATATTAGGTATCAAATTCTGTACTTTTTGTCTATCCCTTGACTGACTTTGGAGATAGTTAATTTAATGTTGTATTTGCTTCATAATTAGCTGTTCTATTTTCTTTATTGGGTTTTATTACCTCTGGTGACAGCTATTCAACCTTAGGAACACTTCCATCTATAGCAGTCCCTCCAAAATAGACTGTAGAGATGGTTTGTGGGAGGTAAATTGTCTCAGCTTTTGCTTATCTGGAAATTGTTTCATCCCTCCTTCAAATTTAAATGATAATCTTGCCAGATAAAGTAATCTTGGTTCCAGGCCCTGCTGCTTCATGGCATTAAATACATCATGCCACTCCCTTCTGGCATGTAAGGTTTCTGCTGAAAAGTCTGATATTAGCCTGATGGGCTTTCCTTTGTATTTAATCTTATTTCTGTCTCTGGCTGCTTTTAACAGTCTGTCCTTATCCTTGATCTTTCCCATTTTAATTACTATGTGTCTTGGTGTTGTCTTCCTTGGGTCCCTTGTGTTGGGAGATCTGTGGATCTCCATGGCCTGAGAGACTATCTCCTTCCCCAGATTAAGGAAGTTTTCAGTAACTACCTCCTCAATGACACTTTCTATCCCTTTCTCTGTCTCTTCTTCTTCTGGTATCCCTATAATGCGAATATTGTTCTGCTTGGATTGGTCACACAGTTCTCGCAATATTCTTTCATTCTTAGAGATCCTTTTTTCTCTCTGTACCTCAGCTTCTTTGTATTCCTCTTCTCTAGTTTGTATTTCATTTACTGTCTCCTCCACCATATCCAACCTGCTTTTAATACCCTCCATCGTGCTCTTCAACGATTGGATCTCTGACCTGAATTCATTCCTGAGTTCTTGGATGTCTTTCCGTACCTCCATTAGCATGTTAATGATTTTTATTTTGAACTCCCTTTCAGGAAGGGTCATGAGGTCCATATCATTTAAATATTTTTCGGGAGTTATATTAGTAATTTTATTCAGGACAAGGTTCCTTTGGCGTTTCATGTTTGCATATGGCACCCTCTAGTGTCCAGAAGCTCTTTTCTGGAGCTGCTCAGCCCCTGAAGCAATGTTGGGGGTCACGGGGAGTGGTATTGGTGCCTGGGGCTAGGAAAGAGCTGTTCCCTGCCTCCCGGCTGCTGTGCCTGTCTCCACTGCCTGAGCCAGTGGGCCGGGCACACAGGTATAAGTTTTTGTCCCAGAGCAGCCAGATATGGATCCCTGCTTTCCACAAGCGGCCGGAATCCCAGTCTCCCCAGGAATTCTGCCTGTCTTGGTTTTCCAACCTTGTAATCACGAGAGTCTCATGAAAGCACCATGAAATGTAGGTTTGTGTTCCCAGAGCAGATCTCCGGAGCTAGGTATTCAGCAGTCCCAAGCCTTCCACTCTCTCCCTGCTCTGTTTCTCTTCCTCCCGCAGGTGAGCTGGGGTGGGGGAAGGGCTGGGGTCCCGCGGAGCCACAGCTCTGGTATGTTACCCTGTTTGGTGAGGTCTGCTCTTTTCTCCAGGTGTGTGCAGTCTGACGCATCCTTTTTCCCGTTGGTCTCTCAGGATCAGTTGCGCCAACTATATTTTCTAATTGTATCCAGTTTTAGGAAGAAGCCTCTATCTCTCCTCTCATGCCGCCATCTTTAATCCTCCTGGTCAGTTAATTTATAACAAAGGAGCCAGGAATATACAATGGGAAAAGAAAAGTCTGTTCAGTAAATGGTGTTGGAAACTCTGTTCAGCCACACTCAAAATAATGCAATTCAATCACTATCTTATACTATACACAAAAATTAACTCAAAATGGATTAAAGACTTGAACATAGACCAGACACCATAAAACTGCTAGAAGATCACATAGGCTGTAAGCTCCTTGACATAGCTGTTGGTGATGACCTTCTGAATCTGACACCACAAGCAAAATCTACAAAAAAAAAATATTTATGTGGGATTACATCATACTAAAAAGCTTCTGCACAGCAGAGAAAACTGTTAACAAAATGAAAGATAACCTAGTGAATGAAAGAAAATATTTGCAAATGTATATCTGATAAGGGGCTGATATCCAAAACATAAATAACTCATGGCACTCAATAGCAAAAAACAAACAATCTGACTAAAAAAATAGGCAGAAGACCTAAATATAAATTTTTCGCTCAACATCATTAATCATCAGGGAAATGCAAATCAAAATCACTATGATATATAACCTCACACCTGTTAGAATAGTTACTATCAAAAAGACAAAAAATAGTAAGTATTGCTGAGGATGTGGAGAGAAGGGACCCTTTGTGCACTACTGATGGGAAAGTAAATTGGTACAGCCCATATGTAAAATAGCATGAGGGTTTCTCAAAAAATTAAAATAGAAATACCATATGATCCAGCAATTTCACTTCTGGGTATTTACCTGAAGAAAACAAAAACACCAATGCAGAGATATACCTGCACCCCCATATTCATTGCAGCATTATTTACAATAGCAAGATACGGAAACAACTTAACTTTGCATGTGTGTGTGTATGTGATGGAATATTATTCAGCCATAAAAAAGAAAGAAATCCTGCCATTTGCAACAGCATGGGTGGACCTAGGGGGTATTATACTAAGTGTAATAAGTCAGACAGGAAAGGTAAATACTACATGATTTCTCTTTTATGTGGAATATGAAAAAAAATTCAAGCCCATAGATAGAGAGGAAAGATTGGTGGTTGTTCGAGGCAAGTGACAGGGGTTGGGAGAAATGGTTAAAAGGGGTACACATTTATTAAATAGAAAAAAATAGACTTTATTCTTTAGTGTAGTTTATGTTTACAGAAAATAGAGTTCCTATATGGTCTCCTCCCTCTCCCCACAGTTTGTCTTATTATTAACATCTTGCATTAGTGTGATATATTTCTTATAACTAATGGACTACTATTGATACATTATTAGTAACTAAAGCCCATTGGAATTCAGTCTATGTGTTGTACAGCCTATGAGTCTTGACAAATGCATAATGTCATGTATCCATCATTGCAGTATCACATATAATAGTTTCACTACCCTGAAAATCACCTGAATTTCACTACCCTGAAATTCACCCCTCCTTACCCTTACACCCCAGAACAACCACTGAAGTTAATATTGGCTCTAGACTTTTTCCCTTCTCAAAATGTTTCATAAGAATGTTCCATTGTATAAAGGTTCTATGGTTTATTTATCCATTACCTACTGAGGGATATCTTGATGGGCTCCAAGTTTTGGCAATTATGAATAAAGCTGCTATAAATATTTGTGTACAGGTTTTTGTGTGAATGTAAGTTTTCACCTCATTTGGGTAAATACTTATGAGCACAGTTACTAGACTGTATGGTAAGAGTATATTCAGCTTTGTAAGAAACTGCCAAACTGTCTTCCAAAGTGGCTGCACCATTTTGCATTCCTACCAGCACTGAATGAGAGCTCCTGCTGCTCCACATCCCCATCAGCATTTGGTGTTGCCAGTGTTATGGAGTTTAGACATTGTAAAATGTGTATAGGGATATCTCCTTGTTTTAATTTGCAGTTCCTTCATGACATATGATGAGCATCTTTTCATGTACATATTTGCCATCTGTATATCTTCTTTGGAAAAGTTTCTGCCTGCGTTGCTATTGTTCAGTTGCAAGAGTTTTTGTGTATTTTAGTAAAAATATTTTTTCAAAAATGAGTTTTATAAGTTTTTTATATTATCTCCCAGTCTGTGGCTTATATTTACATTCTGTTAACATTTTTAATGGAGAAGTTTTTAATTTTAATGAAGTCCCACTTAATCAATTTTTTATTTTGTTAAGTGTGATTTTGTTGTTATATCTAAAAAGTCATCACCAAATCCAAATTCACTTAGCTGTTCTATGGTATTTTCTAGAAGTTTCATAGCTTTGCATTTTTACATTTAAGTCTATGATCTATTTTGAGTTGATTTTTGTGAAAGGTATAAGGTTTGCATCTAGGTTAATGTTTTTTGCTTTGTTTTGCTTTACTTTGCTTTTTTGAACATGAGTGCCCAGTTGTTCCAGTATCATTTGTTGAAAAAACTATCATTTCTCTATTGAATTGCTTTTGCTCCTTTGTCAAAGACCAACTTACTATATATGTGTGGGTCTATTTATGGGTTCTCTATTATGCTCCATCAATCTATTTGCCTATACTTTCTATAATACTACACTGTCTTGATTACTATAGCTTAATAGTGAGTATTGAAGTCAGGTAGTGTCAGTCCTTTGTTGTTCTTCAGTGCTGCATTGGCTACCCTGGGTCTTTTGCTTTTCCATCTAAACTTTAGAATCAGTTTTTCCGTATCTAGGAAATAACTTGCTGGGATTTTTATTGGGATTGCATTGAATCTATATATCAAGGTGGGAACAACTGACATTATAACAATATTGATTCTTTCTATCACGAGCATGGAATATCTCTCCATTTATTTAGGTCTTTTTATTCTATTGGAAGTTTATAGTCTTTCTCCTATAGGTGTTATACATATTTTGCTTAAGTATTTCTCTTTTTTTTGTTCTAACATAAATGTTTTTTTTGTTCTAACAGAAATGGTGGAGTGTTTTGAATTTCAAATTCCAGTTATTCATTTCTGATATATAGGAAAGCAATTGAATGTTGTATATTAATCTTGGATACCGAAACATTGCAACTTAGTAGTTCCAGGATCTTTTTTATTGATTCTTTAAATTTTTTTACATAAACTGTCATGTCATATGTGAAAAAATACTTTTTATTTCTTCTTTACCAATCTATATAACTTTTATTTCATTTTATTGCCTTGTTATACTAACTAGGACTTCCAGGACAATGTTGAATAAGAGAGTTAAGAAAGAATCCTTGCTTTTTTCTTTTAGGCAGAAAGCTTCTCATTTCTCAACAGTAAGTATGCTGTCAGCTGTAGGGATTTTGTCGACGTTCTTTACAAGGTGAGACAGTTCTCTATTTCCAGTATGCTGAGTTTTTAATATGAATAGGTGTTGGATCTTGTCAAATATTTTGTCTTCATCCTGTTGATGTGATAGATTGCACTAATTGAATTTTGAGTGCTGAATGAGCCTTGCATACTTGCTATAAATCCCACATAGTCATGATGTGTAATTATTTTTACACATTGTCAGATCCAATTTGCTAATAGATTTGTAGGATTTTTATGTCTGCATTAATGAGAAATATTGGTCTGCAGTTTTCCTTTCTTGTAATGTCTTTTTCTGGTTATGGTATTAGGATAATGCTGGCCTTATAGAATTAGTTCACAGTATCCTCTCTGATTCTCTTTTCTGGAAGACACTTTAGAGAATTGACATTATCCCTTTCTTAAATATTTGGTAAAATTCAACAGTAAAGCCACCTCAGCCAGGTGATTTCTATTTTGAAAGGTTATTAAGTAGTGATTGAATTTCTTAATAGAGGCCTATTCAAGTTATCTATTATTCACATTATGTGAATTTTAGTAGATATTTATTTTTAAGAAACTAGTTCATTTTATCTAATTTATCAAATTTGTGAGCATAGAGTTATTCTGAATATTACTTTATTATCCTCTTAATGTCCATGCTATAATTAATGATGGTCTCTCTTTCATTTATGATATTATTATTTTATGTCTTCTTTCTTGGTTAACCTGGCTAGAGGTTTATCAACTTTATTAATCTTTTCAAATAACCATCTTTTGGTTTTGTTGATGTCCTCTATCTTTATTCTGGTTTCAATTCCATTGATATCTGCTCTAATTTCATTATTATTAATTTTCTTCTGCTTACTTGAATTTAATTTGCTCTTCTTTGGTTTCCTATGTTGAAAGCTTAGATGATTGATTTTAGATGTTTCTTAAATGACATTTATAGAACATTCTACTCCAAAACAGGAGAATATGCTTTCTTTTCAAGTGTATATGGACTATTTATCAAGATATACCACATTCTGGATAATTACATAAATGTCAATAAATTTAATAGAATTCACATTATACAAAGTATATTCTATGAGCAAAATGGAATTAAACTGGAAATCAATAATAGAAATACATGCAGAAAGTTACCAAGAATTTGGAAAATGAAAGCACACCACTAAATAATTCATGAGTCAGAAATGAAATCAAAAGGAAAATTAGATACTTTTTAACTGAGGAAAAATGAAATCATGATGTATTAAAATTTACCAGATGCCACTAAAATAGTGTTAAGAGTGAATCTCATAACACTGATTACTTATAGGAGAAAAGAATAGTCTCAAACTAATTCCTTAAGTGCTCATCTTAAGAAGCTAGAAAGAGAGGTACAAATAAAAAAGATAATAAAATGGAAGAATATTAAACATAAGGGCAGAGATCAATGACATAGAAACATACAAAAAAGGAGAGAAAATCAAGGAAGACAAAAGCTAGTTCTTCAAGATTAATAAAAATCAATAAACCACTTATCTGTTTAAAACAAAGGAGAGGACACAGAAATTAACAACATCAGGAGTGAATGAGAGAGAAAACATAACTACAAATAATACATTTATTAGAAGAGAAATTATTAAATATTATAAAATATTTTATGGCAATAAAATTGAGGGCTTAGAAGAAATGGACAAATTATTTGAAAGACATAAAGTACCAAACTTTACTCAAGAAAAAAATAGCCTGAATAACTCTATACCTATTAAAGTAATTGAATTTATAGTTAGAAACCTTCTGAAAATTCCAGGCACAAACGATTTTACTAATGAATTTTGTCAAACATTTGTTGAAGAAATATCAATTTAAAATATTCTTACAAATAATTGAAAATGAGCAAATACTCTCCATCTCATTCTATGAGACTTGCCCAAAACAAAAAGATGTCACAAGAAAAGGAAATTACAGGTATATCCCTATTAACATAGGTGCAACAATTCTAAACAATGTCTCAACAGAATCCAACAACAGACAAAAGTAATGATACATTGTGAACAATCCTGGTTTATATCAGGAACCTAAGGTTGATTTAACATGGGAAAATCAGTCAAGTGAATTCTCCCTATTAACAAACAAAAAGGAAAATGATATGATCCTTTCACTAGACAAAGTGAGAAATCGGAACACTCTTTCATGATAAAAACAGTCTACAAACTAGGAATAGAGAAAACTTCCTCTACCTGATAAAGACCATCTATGAAAAAACCACAGTTAACATCATCCAGAATGGGGAAAGACTGAATGTTTTCCCCCTAAGATCAGGAACAACGCAAGGATATCCACTCTTACCACTACTATTCAACACTACCCTGAAGGAGCTAGCCAAGCCAATTAAGCAAGAAAAAGAAATAAAATGTATCCAGTTTTGAAAGGAAATAATACAACTACGTTAATTCACAGAAATCACAATAATCTACTCATAAAATCTGATAAAATCTTTAAAAACACTACTATGACTAATACATGAATTCAGTAAGTTTGCAGGATACAAAATCAACATAAAAATAAATTTTATTTCTATGCACTGCCAATGAGCAATCAAAAAATTGAAATGTATAAAACTAATACCAATTGCAATAGTATCAAATTATGAAATGTTTAGGGATAAATCTCACAAAATATGAATAAGACTGAATATGGATAACCCTGAAAACTCAAAAACATTGTTGAGAGAACTTAAGGAAGATCTAAATAATTCAGAGTTATACTCTGTTAGTGGGTCTGAAGGCAAAATATTGTTAAGACATCAATTCTTCCCGAATTGTTCTATAGATTTACTACAATCCCAATAAAAATAATAGCATTTTTTGTAGACTTGACAAGCTAATTCTAAAATTCATATGGAAGCACCCATTACCTGGAAAAGCCAAAATAATTTCAATAAAGAAGAACAAAGTCAGAAGATTTACACTTTCTAATTTCAAGACTTATTATAAAGCTAAAGCAATTAAGACAGTGTGTCATTAGTTTTGAAATAGATAAACAGGTCAGTGGAACAGAACAGAGTCCAGAAATAGACCCTTACATATTTGGACAAGTGATTTCCAATTTTGAAAGCACTGGAGACCAGATCATCTTTTCAACAAATTTTGTTTTTAAATTTGGCTATCTTTATGCCAATCGTATCCACATGAGGTATGAACTCTGACCTATATCTCAAACCATGTATCGAGATTATCTCCAAATAGATGAAAACAAATAATAAAACTTCTAAAAGAAAATATTTATGACCTATATATTTCTTAGACAAGACACTAAACCAAGATCCATAGAAGAAAAAAGTTATAATTAGACTTAATCAAAATTAAAGTTTCTGCCTTTCAAAAGATACTGATAAGAGAATAAAAGCCACAGACAGGGAGAAAATCATTGCAAATCATACATCTCATAAAGGTCCTTATCTAGATTGTATAAATAACTCTCAAAACTCTACAATAAGAAAAAAACATCGTGTTAAAAATGGGCCATTTCAATAGACACTTCACCAAAGAAGATAAACAGATCACAAGTAAACATATGAAAAAATGTATAACATTACGCATTAGGAAAATGCCAAATAAACCATAGTAATATACCATTATACATCCCAGGCAAATCATAGTTCTGTTAAAAAATACACTGCCTTTGCTATATCTTGAAAGCTTCATATATTCTGCTTTCATTATGATTAAGCTCTATTTTTATATCTCCATCGTGATTTCCAATTTTAAAAAGTTATTTAGAAGTATGTGCTTAAATAATTTCTAAATGCACTGTCTTTTTATTTATCTCTTTTGTTATTAGCTTCTTACTTATTTTTGCAGTGGTTACAGATCAGTCTGTATATCTAATGCCTTGAAATGTGCTGAGGCTTTCATTATAGACTAGGCCATGATTCTTTTTTTGGTGGTGGTGCAGTAAATGCTCCATGGATGAGAAGAATCTGTATCCTATAACTGTTGGCTGAAACTTTATATATGTCCGTTAGGTCAAGCTAATATGCCTTTCCCCACTATACATGAAACTGACCCTTCTCAATCTAGTTGGACTTGAAAACTCTCTCTCCTGCCCTTCCATTAGCATATTTTTTCTATCACTACTGCAACACTTATTCAAAATATGACTTGACTGTGGAGATTTTGCACTGCATTTTGAGGGAGCAAGAGAAGAATTTTTACTTAGTATCAGTAGTACCTATTATGAAAAACCATTACCAGAAGCCTTTTGGTAAGAGTAGTGCTTGTGGCTATGTATGTACCCTTTGGAGGTAGCTAACAAAACAAAGGACATCTCCATCTGAATAAAGAAGGAAAACAGGGTCTCACAGGAGGCACTGTGGCTCAGTGGGCTGGAACTCAAGACTGTTGAAAGAGGGATTTAATAGGATCTGGTGATACAGTCTTCAACTGAGAAAGATCTAGTGTTGCTTCTCTTCTACTTCCATCAAAATTTTGGCATCCCCAGGAGCCAAGATAAGTCTGGGTACTGCAAACTTCCTTGTCAAGGCCGGATGCACAGAGTGATGCAGAGAGAATACTACCTGATGGGAAACAAGCTTCATAGCTGCATGAAGACATCACTGTTCTTGAAAAGAAGTGTGTTATTTGCAGTCAGTAATACATGCTTGAGTCTGGTGCTTAGTCCCTGAGATAAGTGAGCAAGATGAGGATGGAGTTGTCACCTTGCACCAGGCAACAACCCTTGTAAATTCCATCTGAGAGATTGTCACCTCTCAAAGCCCCTTCAACTACACTCACCAGCTTTTTTGTTAGCCTCCTTACACCAGTTTACTCTATCTGGCATTCATTGGAAAGCACCCTCTGACTGGACATGATGAGCCATATCCCCAGCTGCTCTGTTTCTGCAGGTTCAATCTGTTCTAGGCAGCCTTTCCTCCTGCCTAAGTTCTGACAAAGTTTTGTGAAGGAAGTTTCTCTTCTGGCATTGCAAGTTTCTAGGAGCTAAATTATAATCGTGGGAAGTTCTAATAGCAATTTTCATAGTGAGTATTGTAGTACTTAATCATAATAGTGTTTGTTAATAGTGATTGTAGCCACAGGCAGCTCACAATCACATTTGTGATAATGAATTAATCTTGAAAATGATTGAAAAGAAGAGTTTTTGTAAGGAAGATATGGGAGCAGTTGGAGGGCTGGGTGGCAGATGCCTTTACTAAAGGTTTCTTGCTGCTGGGGGCAGTGGTGAACGCATAGAAGCACAAGATCCAGTGTCCGCCCTTGAGAGGCCATTTAGTAGAGAAGGTAAATATGTATCTACCAATAGATACATTTTCTGCTTAACCAGACTAGAGAACAGATTCCTTGGTCATTGCCCACTTTCCAGGATGATGAAAGAAATAATATCAGTAAAGGGCCCAACAGAATGCTTTGCTGAAAGTAGATTTTCACTAGTGGTGAGCACTCTTCCTTTCTCTGTTACTCTACTCTTTGCTTCCTGGCCATCCTGCGCTGACTGCCAGACCTACCAGGACTTTGTCCATCTTCCCATTTTCTACCAGTCTCTATTCAGCCATGAAAAGCTTAACACTGTCACCTGATCCATACATACCTCAGAACTTGTTCCAGGAAAGAACATTTACTAAATGTCTGGTGAAGCCTCAGAGCATGTTAATTGACCTGACAATCAGGCTGGGCAATGCCAGGTCCCAAGCTAACACCAGGCACTGGCAAAGGAGGGAGGTAGGCAGGAAGGCTATGCTCTCTGAATACAGATGGTTGCAGAAAAGCAGGAAGCAAACGGACCGTTACAAAAGGATGTACAAAATGAATGAAGGAGTTTATAGTAGTTTTATGAGTTGGTCTCAAGGACCCAGTGAAATGGACTGCACCAGATGCATTCTTTTAACACTACCCATGTGGTTGGCTCCTGCTTTGCCATGGTCCTAACTGCTCTTTCCAAGGAAGGAATTCCTAGGTCACTACAGTCAGTCTGAACAGCAGCTTGGTATGGTGTTTAAAAGTTTGTTCTCTCTATCCTATTGTAGATTTGAAAGTTGCTATGAAAGTAGATCTTAAAAGTTCTCATCATAAGAGAAAAAATTGTAACTATGTGTGATGATGAATGTTAGCTAAACTTACCGTGGTAACAATCATTTTTCAATGTATACATATATCAAATCATTATTCTGTAAACCTAAAATTAATACAGTGTGGTATGTCAGTTAAATCTCAGTAAACAAAAAAGAAGCAATATTGCAGTACCTTGAAAATCTGTAAAGTATGATTTAAGTATCAAATATTATCAGTGATTACAATTTTAATTTAGCAGGTGAATGAATGAATGAGTTAAAGAAAAGAAAGAATTTGCTTTCTGGAATCACACTGCCTGGGTTCAAGTTTTAGTTCTGCTGCTTACTGAGAGTGTTTTCTTGGATAACATACCTAATTGATCTTCATCTTTGTTTCTTTGTGCAATAGGAAGATGATAATAACAGCACCTGTAACTTAGGGCTGTGAGAATAAGGAACAAGTGACTGGATGCTTTTAAAGTGCACAGGATAGGGTATGTTCCATGGTGAACACTCATAACTGTTAACAGTGATTGTTACAGAGGACCAGAGGGGTGATGGAAAGAGGGGGAGATGGAGAGAATACATGCCTAGAGGAGTGCCTGTCAATGATGTGAATGAGTAGAAACTGCAGTTTAGAATTATTTGTTGGAGTGATTTCTCCTGAGCCCTTCTCTCCTCCATCATGTGTGATATTCTGGAAAACATGATTTGCCTTTTCTTTGGCCTCAAACTATCCCAAATGGTGAAAGCCCTTCACACCCTGCACTAGCTTGTCCTGCTGGCCACACCTTGCTCCTGCTGGTCTACCAGGTCCTGGATTTTGACCACTTGCTTCTCCATCCTCACTGTCCCTCTTCCTCTCTTCCCCTGTTTAAGTTTTCACCCTTCAAGATCCTTTCTTCCTTCATCCATCTTATCAGCTCTGGAAAATTTATACTGGCATGAGCTTTCCAGGAAGGAGTAAAGGGGTACCACGGATGCATTTGGCTTGGCCTGGCTTGCTTACTTCACCTTGCTCTTCCAGGCTGTGTGCTGGCTGTACATGTGTATGCATGTACACATGTGGATGTACAAGTGTCCATGTAGGATATAAAACACAAATTCACTCTACTCAAACGTCAGCCTCTGGGAGATGGGCTGATTTGGCAGATGCTATATGCCTACTTCTCCATTTCCAGTGAGAAGCATGGCAGCCTCAAAGCCTCCTCCAACAGTGTTCTTCATAATTACCTTTCATCCTGCCAGATGAGATCAACTTTTGCAGAATTCCAGTCTTTCTTTTTTCATACAGAATGGATACACAAATTTCTATCAGTTATCAAAGTTAGTTGCCAAGATTCTGGCAGCAGGGGACTCTTGGGAGGGCATATGCTCACTAGCTGTCTCCTTAGCAACATGCAACACATGGAAACTCCTCAAGTGAATAAGGGGTCTGGGGGATAAGGGTTCATTTTAATGTCTAAACGAAGTATTTTGGACCCTATCCTTAGATTCAGATGTTTTTTAGTCACATCCTCATGGAGAAATTGTCAAGGCTGGTGGAAAGGAGGGTGCAAGCGGTTATTAGAGATCATCTGGTTCAATCTTATCACGGGACAAATAGGCAGGAGGAGGCTCAGAGCATGGAAATGACCCAGCAAGGTTCCAGAGAGTAAGTGAATGACAGTGCCAGACGAGAATTGGGTCTCCTTCCTTCCTGACCCCAGCCCAAGGCTCTTCATGCCTCTCTCTCCCCAGTGCTGAAGATTACATGGAGCTGCAGTTTTTCCTTGTGAACTCCTCCATGTATGGATGCCACCCACACCCAGGTGGGTTCACTGCAGGAATGAAGGGAGAAACAAACCCACATCGTGAGGTAGGAATAGGATCACAGCCTGAGATAAAAATGCAAATGAACCCTTCTTTTTGCCCTGTGAGCCCAGAGCATTCCCCTGTGACCTGCTGAGTAACAAGCAGAGTTAGACAATAGAATAGCAGAGAACAGAAGGGGGTCACTCAAAGCTCTCAGTTGCAAGCACTCAAACCTCACTTGGGCTTAGGCTTATATCAGCACAAAGAGAATTAGCTAAAAGGAATTGGATAACCCATGGACCTTTGGGGGGGTGTTTGTGGACCAGACTTAGGAACGCCCTGGAGATGAGCAAGGCCCCCGTGGAGCTGGAGAGGTCAGCCATGCGACTCCCTTGGTGGTGCTCGCGCTGCGGCCACTGCTTCTTCCTGTGTATTTTTTCTCCTACTGAAAATAACGCAATTTAACACTTTCACAATTGAAAAGGCACTTGGCCCCATTCTCAAAACCAGAAATCATCAGTTCTGTTCGTGCCTCCAGTTCCAGGTCTATTATCCTTAGGTGGTATCTATTTCTTTCTTACTCTCACCAGGGTCCTGTATTACTACTGTAGCCTATGGACTAAATTTTAGAAATAACCACTCCTCAACACTCCGCACATGTATAAGTCAGTGTCCGAGTAGAAGATAGGAACCACACCAATCTTTTTAACAGAGAGAATGTAATATAAAGAATTTAGCACAACTTTGTTAAATAAGTAGCTGAAGGGTAAAAAGGAAACTCTACACTATCATAGAGTTAGTGACTCCAGGAGGCAGGGCTGGTGGAACACCAAAAAAAGTAAATTTATTGAAGCTTAGAAACAGGAGAAGCTCCTTGTTGCTTAAACCCATGTCTCTTAGGAGAGACTTCCATCTGGCTGGTTGTGCTGTCTCTGAGCTGAAAGGAGACAGCTGGAGCTGGAACCCAGACCTCTGGAAAGACGCACTGGTATTTCTAAACTCATAAGAACAGTTTGTAGGCATAGAACCCAGACCTCACAGGGAGAGGTGCCAGGAGACTGTAGTGTGTCTGAGAGGGCAGGATTATGCTGCTTCTGCAAATGTTTGCAACACTGCAAACTGTATTCATCTGTTGCTATAGGAAAGCACTGCTACTCACACAGGGAAGAAGTGCTTTTGAGATGATACTCCCAGGAGCAGGCATCAGAAAGGAAGTTCATAGGAAGCAGGCAGGATGAGTAAGTCCTACCATCCTCTTTCCAACTTGCAATCTCCCTTTGCCACCCCTTATTGGCAAAGCAGATTTTCAGAGTCTCAGCATCACACACCAGAGAATAAAAGAGTGGGTATGGAGTTGACAGAAAATTACTTAATATCTGGCATAGTGTATGTACCCCTGTGGCCACTCAACACCCATATATACCCTTCTACACTTCTGTGCAATACTTCTAAACTTCCATATGACAACAAAACAACTATATGTGTCTGCCTGACAAGATCCATTCATCCTTTGTGTAAAAGAAGACATTCTCACCCTCTCTTCAAAGTGAGGAGATGCAATATCCCAAAAATTATTTTATGTACTTCCGGAAAATAATCACATGATCAATCTCTGAGATATATTAATTTATCCTCAAGTTCAGTCACAATACATATGACTATTACTTTATGTAAGGATTAAATTTTAAAGTTAACCACCAACTAAACTTGTATTAAATAATATGGGGAAGGAGAAGAGAAAGGAAGAAAATTGAATGAATGACTGCTCTAGTCCATGTTTCTATACCTGGTCATGAGACCGTATGTGACATTTTTACCTTCTTCCACTTCTCGTTCCATATTTCCTTTGTCCTCAGCTATGACCTCAGGTGCTTAGGGTTCTTTATCCGGAAGGACAACCCAAATCTTCTTCCCTGAAGGATCTGAAGCCTTAGTGGTCCCGCCTTTTTTTTTCGATCACTATAATTTTCCATTAACTTTTATTTCTGGATGTGAAAATGATTTTTTTAAAAGCACTGGAGAATCCCCTAAGTTCCCACTGTTGTGCTTGTCGCCCTCATTGCAGAACAGCAACCCAACTCCCCTTTGGTAGGCAGCGCCCTTCGCCACATCTCACACAATGATCCCTTTCTTTACGTCTTGGTTTAGTAGAATGAAGAGCCCCAAATGGCCAGGTGATTGTCTTACCTTATATTCAACAGAACTATTCTTGTATTCCCTTGTGAAAACATTGCTCCTTTGAAAACCAAGACTCTCGAACCAGAAATGCTCTGAGTTGTGGATGATAGTCAGCAAAAAGTGTTATTAGGTGCAATTATGAGAAAGGATACCTACATTTTCACTCCCTGATTCACAGACTTGCGAAATCTGGCTATGGGAGAGACAGCACTATATACTTGTGCTATGGACTGAATGATGTCCCTTTAAAACTCATAGGTTGAAGCCCTGACCCTCCATGTGACTGCATTGGACATAGGGCCTTTTAAGGAGGTGACTAACGTTAAATGAGGTCATAAGGGTGTAGCTCTGATCTCTGGAATCCTTATGAAAGAAGAAGAGACGCCAAATATCTTTTTTTCTCTACATTTGAGGGCACAGTGGAAGGTGGCCATCTTGAAGCCAGGAAGACAGCTTTTACCAGAAACCAAGGCCTGCTAAAACCTTGATCTTGGATGCTGTAGCCTCTAGAATTATAAGAAAGTAAATTTTTGTGGTTTGAGCTAGCCAATCTATGATATTTTGTTATGCCAGCCTGAGCACACTGAGACAACTGATCTGTGATTCAAAGCATATACCACATCTTATAAAACAGAACCCCATCATTTCAGGGTGTTTTATCCCAACAGTATGGTCTTCCATAATCTATTGTGCCAGGTACTTCTGAGTAATGAGGCATGTGATAAAACAGTGAATTACATGGGCACGAGCCTGTTGTTACACATTTCTTTTGCAGTGAAGTTGCTTCTCTGGTCAGAAGCAATGCCATGTTGGATACCATTGTGGTGGATTAAGCAACCAATGAGCTCATGAATTGTGATACCAGCAGAAGTATTTCAGGTAGGGAAGGCAAACCCATACTTATAACACAGCTATTCCAGCAGGCATGAACCTCTTCCTCCTCCTTGACAGAATAGGGTCATTATAACCAAGCTGCCACTGGGTGACTAGCTGCTCTCCTCCAAGGAAATGTCGGTATATTTGGGACTTGGTGTTCTTTTGATGTTGGCAGATAAGGTGCTCAGCAGAAACAGTAACCAGGTAAATCAGTGAGCCCATGCATAGCTTCCTTCCCTGCCGCCATGGCCACTCTGCTCATGGGATCACTGAATAAGGATTTGTGTGGCTGGGGAAGAGGCTGGCAGAAAACGACAGAATGTACACTTTTTAAATTAAAAACCATTTGAGATATAATTGAAATACAACATTAGTTTCAGGTGTACAACATAATGATTTGATATTTGTATATATTACAAAATGACCACCATAACAAGTTTACTTAATGTCCAGAATCACCATACATAGTTACATAATTTTTCCTCTTGTGATGAAAACTTTAAGATCTACTTTCTTAGTGACTTTAAAATATGCAATACAGAATCATTAACTATGGTCCCTAGGCTGTGAATGTACCCTTTTGTCTACATAATTACTGAGACTTCTCTGCAGTTTATGCCTTTTAGTGAGCGTTCACATAATACACAAATACCTTCACATTCTGTGACCATTCTGGGATGTCTTTGTCACCAATATTGTAATTCCACCCCTCCCAAGTCCCTGATCATAGAGATAAACCATTGAGAAATGCCTATGAATCAGTATAGATTTGTATATCTGGCCATCTTTCATTCCAGATCATATCAACAGCAAAATTTACAGTTTAAAACTGCCCACTGGGAGAGTTTCCCTTCACCACTGTCCTTTGGGGCCACCCCTGAGTGGGGCTTTAATGTTACAAATGTCCACTTCTAGAATATCATGCAGAAAATTTATAAAATAGGGCTGCCACTTGTCCCCTAGCCAACTGTGATGAGAGACAACCCATGAAAGCATAAATATAAACGGAGTGAGAGGAGTCAGTGCAGCAGGTGTCAGTCTTAGCCACCTCCTCATGCCAAACCTGTGTCTTCTGGGCCTGCCTTACCTGTTAGCTGTGACTTCCACCTGATGATCAATTCCTCATGCGCATGCGCAAGTTTAGGGTTTCTGGATCGTATAACAATTAGTTCATGATCGATAGAAAGTGAGAGGCATGATCATCTGACATCACCTGAGTAGGTACTCATTTTATACTAAAGCCCACAAGAAATCCAGGGGCTATTTTTCGAAAGATAAGTTGTCTTCAGAAAAGAGCATGGATTTTCTCCCAAATCCTAGAGATATGGTGTATGATTCTCACACCAGTGCTTCTGAGAGGTCCCGGATAGCATCCCTATTTGCCGCAAATATTTTGAATATCACTGCTTCTGCTGGATTGTGAGACCAGAATGTCAAAGCAGCTTGCACTTGCTGCACAGCCTTTCCTCACTTGGGCCGTCAGTCAGCACTGGGAACCTTATGGACTATTGACTAAATGGCACAATTAGAATAATCAAAGCTAGTATATATTGCCTAAAGAAAAAGAATAGGAGTTAAATTGTACCTCTCTTTCACTGAGAGGTGGTAAAAAGTGCATGGATTTGTTTTCCTTTTGGAGACACTATCTCAAGATACTCCAAACCACTGAACCCCCAGAAATTTCACTGAGGTAGTGGGCTCCTGAATTTTCATATTTTTCTCCTGCCCTCTGGTTCACATGCATCATACTAAGGCAGTAAAGTACATGCTATTCCTATACTTCCTGCTCATCATATATAATCAGCTTAACTGCAATAGCAGCTTAAGTTAAAATAATCACCTGATTAAGATAAAAATAATCAAGTTCTACTCCAAGATCTAGCTTCTGCACAGGCCAAAAAGATGAATTAAACAGAGATTTTAAAAGTGTCACCATCCTTTGAATTTCGGTGAGCCTGTGTAATTTAACTTACATTGTGATTATACAACCAGCACAATTCAGTTTAGTGCTTTATTTTCAGTAATATTGGCTCCTTGGCTACAAGAAATGAATTTTTTTGGGTCACCACGGCAGATCTCTGGTTCTCTGAATGATTTGAGTTGAAAATTTATAGATTTGAGCTTATCATTTCTATTCTATACAGGATCCATTGTACTAAAAAAAATGCACCCAACCCCACAGTCTTTATATAATTACTCTCATAACAGTCATTATGCTAATAGTTTGAGCTCCCAAATATGTATGTTAACAATAATTTCATGACAATCAAGATATACATGGATTGCTAACATCCCAGTTTCCACTGACTCAGAGATCAGCATCATGTTCTATCCCAAGGACACAACCAAATGAATGCTCAAACACTATTTATGGGGTATTTCCTGGAACCACTTCTGTTACTGCTTCCTTTATAAATCAGGAGACGGAAATAGCACAAAGATGAATAGAAAGGATTTAATACAAAGAATTATTTAGTAGGTATAAAATTGTTAACTATATGAGCTTAAAGTAAAATGAGAGAGTTCAAAGGGATCATGGAGGTTAACAACTACTAGAAGTAGCAGGGCCGGGGGAACAAAGGGAAGGGGTTGGAATTATTAAAATGTATTAAAGACACTGAAACTGAGAGGAGGGGCCTTGATTTCTCTAAGGAGAGTTCAATGAAACTACTTCTGCAAGCATTCAAAAAACTACAAGCGGATTCATTTACTTCTTTTGGAAGGAACTTCATCTGCCTAGAGGAAGTCCATAGAAGCAAATAAGAAGAAACCAGTCCCTTCTTTTTCCTCCAAACATAGAGGAGTTTCTCCTCTAAAGGAAGATGGTAGAGTCTTTTCTCTACCATCTTCTATTGCTGAATAGGCATTCAGCAGGCAATGCAGAAATCTCGTTTATGAAGTCCCAATCCCAGCATCACAAAGAAGAGTATAGAAAGAGAATGAAGGAGGAAGATAAAGTTAATTGACATATTCAAGGTATACATGATGTAAGAGGGAAAATAGGAACAGATCATCTTTATTTCTGAAACAGGTCATGAGCCTATGAGTGATATTTGTGACTTATTTTCTTCACTATCATTTCATGTTCTCATTTTAAAATATTTTGACAGGAGTATTACACATATATATATAAAAGTAGACAAATCATAATTCTCATAATTGTTATCACACCAAGGTCACAAAAATTCAGTCAAGAAATAGAACACTACCAGCATTCCAGAAATCCCCTCATGACTTTTCCAATAACACCCCCACATCCAACCCAAAGATAGCACTGTTCTGATTGTTAACATCATAGTTTTATCTGTTTTTAACTTTATAAAAATGGAATCATACAAAATGGACTCTTCTCTATCTGACTTGTTTTGTTCAAATTCAAATTCAAATCTGCTCCTGCTTTTAACGGTAGTTTATTCATTTTTATTAATGTATTAGTCAGGGTTCTCCAGAGAAACAGAACACACACACACACACACACACACACACACACACACACACTCACACACAAATGTATTCATAAGGAAATAAGGAGCAAATACTCATGACTGTTATAGCCTTCATGTTCATAACTGGTTCTGTGGTCTTGGTTGGTATTTATAGCTACATTCTTCAATTACCCATTCGGATTCCCTTTCCCTTCAGCTGGTGATGGTTCTTTATCTGGTGGGTGAACCAAACGTTCATTCCTGAAGCATCTGTGTCATTAGTAGTCCTGCCTGCATCGGGTTGTTATACTTTCTGTTGACCTTAATCATAGAGCATGGCAATATAAGAGATGCCCTAAGGGATCTCCTGTATTCCAGACGTACTCTTCCTTACCTCCATTGTGGAGCAGTAGTCCAAGGTCTGCTTGGTAGTTAGGATCAGTCACTCCACCCAGCACAGAAGCTCTTTTGTTTTGCCTGTTGATTCAGAGATATAAATAGCCCAAAGTGGCTGAGTGACAGTCTTAACTTATAGTTCAATGGAGCCACTGTTGTGTTTCTTTATGGAAGCATTCCTCCATCTGAATCTAAGACCTCTGGGCTAGCAGAGAATAAAGTTGTAGGAACAGGAAGCAAACATTTTGCTTGTGGGTTACTAAAGGTAATAGGGAATGGTGCCCCTCCCATTACCTCCCCATGGTTTCTGGGCTTGTGAATTCTGATTATGGAAGAAACAGCCCCATTTATTGGACACTGAGCCAGCATATATAGCCTTCTGACAACCTTGCTCCAGCCCTACAAGGTGTTGCCACCTAGCTGGCACTGTAAGTCTTCAAACGTCCATTCCAATGTCCTATCAAGCCAGCTGCGTCAAGATGTTGGGAAACACAATGAGACCAGTGAATTCTATGATCATGGGCCTATAGCTACATATCTTTGGCTGTGAAGAGAGCTTCTTGATCAGAAGCAATGCTGTGTAGAATACTATCATGGTGGATAAGGTGTTCTGAAAATACCATGGATGGTTGTTTTGGTAGAAGGATTGCATACAGTGAAGACAAATCTGTATCCAAAAGTGAGTGTCTATTCCAGTAAAGACAAAACACTCTCCCTTCTGTGATGAACTTAGTCCATGGTAAGCAACCTGCCAGGTAGCTGGCTGCTCCCCCTGGGGAAATGGTGTCTATTGACAGTTCAGTGTTGCTGAGCCCCTGCATCATCTTGATTCCAGCCACCATGGCCACTTTGTTCAGGATGGCAAGGACTGGCAAGGCCATGGTGATTGCCCATTTAGGCCAAGTTGCCTCTCATCCAGGCGTCACCAGTAATGGAGCTGTTAGTTTCATCTCCAGCTGCATGGCTCATGACCAGAACTCTCTAGGGGAAGAGAGGATCTGTAGATTGGGCCCCTGGAATCCCAATTCTGGTCTAGTACTGTGATCACTATTGTGACCCGGTGTCTCCTATGAGGTACCAAGCAGCCGCCCCGGCCCAGCCTGCTCAGGGTTTGACTGGAGCCCTGTTTGGTCTCAGCTGCTCCAGCTGTGGCCACGGACCAGCAGCAGCACCATCACTTGGGAGCCCGTTGGAAATGCATCATCTCAGGCCTGAGTCAGAATCTGCATTTTATCAAGATAACCAAAGAATTCACAGGCACTTTTTTAAGGTGACACACACTGTAAATCTAGCCCTCCTTCGTCAATAATTTGTGGAATTAGGCTGGTTCCTTTTGGAAATCCTGAAACTACTTTGTCATTACTATCTGGGAGAAAATTGCTGGGGGAAGACAAATGCCTTAGGAACATAGATCCTACCCAGGACTCAGTCTTAGGTAAATAGATATGGTCATCTGTCCTCAGGCACAGGTTGGGAGCTATTAGACCAGGATGGACTAAGTCACAGATGTGTGGTTCTTGACCAAACGCAAGCTGGCTGTTCCCCAGTTGAATGGCCCACTGCTGCCTTGCTTGGTTAGTGGTCTTGGCAACTGCTGCCTCACACACACAACACTCTCAGAATGGCAAGCCCACCAGACCTACCGCAGTCAGTGGGACAGCCGGCACAGGGCTTTCAGTGAGGCCACAGAAGGAGTGAAAACCTCAGGCATGGGCATCCTGAGCTCTGGAACTGGGGGCCCCTTGGGGCCCCTTAGATGTCTCCTTGCTTTGCCTTCCTGAGTGGGTGCTTGGTGCACCTTAAGCTTAGGCTGGCTCCAATTTCCTTATATCCTCTCCAACACACAGAATAAGAGAAAACATTTGCAAATTATATATCTGATAAAGGACTTGTATTTAGAATATTAAAAAAAGAACTCTTACACTCAAAAAAGACAAATGACCTAACTAAAACTGAACAAAGGATCTGAGTAGACATTTTTCTCCAAGGATGGTATACAAGTAGCCAAAAAGCATATGAAAAGAAGTTTAACCTCGTTAGTTATTAGGAAAAATGTGACTTAAAACCACAATGAAATATTAAATCAAACACACTAGGATAACTAAAATTAAAAAAACATCATCCATTTTTAACTCAACTCACCCTCACAAAGTAGGTAAGTGCTTTAAAACATTTCTGGCAAAGAAACAGCAAATTGAAGATAATACTAACAATACGAGCATAAATGAATGACAAGAAAATGGCACCACTGACACTTCAACTAATCTGGGAAGAAAGACTTTGTAAGCTACTTGAGAAGCTGATCATATGTGACAGAAAAATTGGTAAATGTTGAAATTATCGAGACAATAAGAAATGTGATATTTCATCACTGTTGTTAATGTTGAACCTTACATTAAGTGTATATTATGCCTTGAGAAATCAGCAAATTGCAGGGTAAAGCCATCAGAATTTGTAAGATATTTACAGGTATTATTTCTCTCATATTTATATTATCCTGCTTATAATTTTAGATTTAAATGTGGTCTGTAATAGAGTTGTATAATGTATTTATAATACAGAGACTGTCCAGTGGTTTATGTACATCAGCTATAAATAAATATTCATATACTGGGGCTACATAGATGATCAAAACTTTGAACTGATGGCATGGGGAGTCACACAGAGTGTGAAGATTACTGTTTTAGAGCACAGATCTGGACATACGTCCCAGCTGAGTCCCTTACCAGCTGGCTTACTTTGAGTAAGTTACTTAGCCACTCTGTGCTTGGTTCTTCTTCTGGAAACAGGTACCACTGGTAACATCTCCCTCACTGAGAGTTGTGAGGATTAAATGGTATCAGCACATTAAACAGTACAGTGTCTGCATGGAGTCTGTGCCCACTACATAGGACAATGAGGAGGAGGATGAAAAAGAAATCTTGGGGGGCTGGGCAGCAGAGAGAGGCACAGCACACTACCCACCTAGAATTAAATACGAGGCCCGAGTGGCCTGCGGCTCCAGGGGAGCACAGTGCACAGGATCAGAGTACCACTGCCGCCCTCACCCTTCCTGCCCTGCCTGCTACTTCTCTAAATTCTTCCACCTCCCTCCAAGCTTCCCCATCAGCTCTAGTTTCTAAACTCTACTCTTCCTGGCTCACTAGAGGAAAGGGGAACTTGAATTCCCGTTGATCTCACCTCTTCCGCCATCACTTTGCCCACTGGCTTTGCCTCTCATGGCCACGTGGCCTAATGATCATGCTTTTATAAACAAAAGATTTTTCTTCTAATAAAATTCAGCTTTCCTCCAGGCCAACACACTCAAACTGCAGATAGCTCTTAAAATAACAGTTGCTTTCCTATCACCGAAAGTGAACAAATGAATAATTGAGTGAATGAGCCGTCTTGGACCTCAGGGCCTCATTTGTAGTCAAATGAGCAGCTTTACCCTGTTACCTCCCGTGTCCCCTAGGAGCTGCCCTTCATGCTGTCACTCCAGGCTGACTGGACTTCTTTAAACTCTCTCCCAGTCACTCAGGTCATGGCAGGGTGGGGTGGGGGCAGTCGGGGGTGACAGCGGAGATGATCCCGCTTACAGAGGAGGAGGTGGCAGGATATAGCGACATGAGCTGTGTTTTAGGGAACAGGAAACCTGAGTGGGAGACTAATTTCTCATAGGCCAGAAGCTAACTTTTCTAGATTTCAGGGTTTTTGTCTGTAAAACAAGAGCACAGAACCAGATTAGAGAGAAGACCTTGTAAACCTTGGTATTGTAGGACAGGCAAAAGGCTGAACACACTGAATTCAATTATCTAAGAATAAACCAGAGACAGGGAGGTTCAGCTACTTAAAATTAGTCACCCATAGTGGTCATCCTTGGATGGGGAGATTAGAGCACTTGTAACTTTCAACTTTTATATCTGTATACTTCTAAAAACTTACATAACTGTCATGTGCTGACTTTCCGATCAGCCACCATATAATGTCAAGTGAAAAACTCAAGTCGCAACTTTAAATGCACAGCCTGATGGTACTTTTGCATAAACATCTGTATGTATATATAAGAAAATGACTGAAAGGAAAAGAGCCCCAAATGCAGTACTTTTCTCTGAGTGGTGGTATTGGTGGTATTGTGATTTGATTTATTTTCTCCATACTTTTTGACATGTTATAATTTTCTTCAGCTAGGAAAAAATAAAAGATTCAAAAATTAAATTTACTACCCCAGATGGTAGCAAAATGGGCTCCAGCCTTGTTCCATTCACCTCCTCGGCAATGAGCCCAGATCCAGTATCTTCCTGTTTGAGGTTTGAATTTGGTAGTTGTTTCCCCCTCAGCTCTGGGACCCCAGTGAAGCCTACCAGGCCTGTGTTTTGTTACATGTTTATAGAGTCCTGGAGAAGCCCCATGAGTGTACATGCGCTCTGTTACTGCCTGTCTTAGAGCTCAGCCAAGTATACCCCAGGGCAAAGCTGGTGCTTGCTGCAGAGATACTAGGCCAAGATTTGGCCATTCTGGTTCCCAAGCTAGCCTGGTGCCATGACCAGCCATCTAAGGGAGCTTCTGTCTGTCAAGATTCTACCTCCACAGATTATATAGTAGTTGCTTCACCAAAGGAGGCAGATTAGAGTACGCATGTGACACTGCCCCCTTCTGAACAGGTGATACATTACTTGCAGTGTCTCTCCAGAAATGGACAAGTTAGGTCCTCAGGTCCTGGCACACTCCCTGATGCCCTGAAATCCCCCTGCTGTTCTCCCTGGGCCCTCTGGGGCTGATGCTAATGCAAATGCAAGCTTATAAGGGACTTGCAGTGTCACCATAGGCCTCAGTTCACTCTGGCTTGCATGTAGCCTGCAACCCTACTGGTTCCTGGCTTCCCTCTCAGCCCTTGACCATACCTCCCACTTGACTCAGAAAAATAGAAGCAAGCAGAAGAGAACTTCTGTGTGCTGCTCTCACCAAACGTACTCCTTACAACTGTTACTCTACCAGCACCTGTTACTCTAAATTACCTGTCCATTATTCTACCTAAGGTCTATCTTCCTACTTGCATACTAGACCAGCTGTTCTCTCTTGTGCATTTTTAATTCTTCACTTTCTAGCTGTTCTTTCCCGTGCGTATATAAACATGCTATTACTTTTCCCAGAACAACAAAACATTTTTTTGACCTACTCCCTCTGCCAGGTATGGCCTCATTTCTCTGCTTGTCTATACAGCAAAACTCCCTGTCTACAGTGTCTGCAGTGTTGTCTATACTTTCTGTCTACACCATAAAAAATTCCCCATCTCTTTTTCTTCTCTTGAGTCTACTCCAATCAGTCCTTTCTACCTCCCCATCACAAAACACAAGGAGCTGCTCTTGACAAGGTCACCAATGACCTCTGTGTAGCTAAAACTGTTGATTAGCTCTATTTATCTTACAAGACTCAGCAGCAGCTTTGTCACTGTTAATCACACCCTCCTCTTGATGTACTTTCCTAACAGTTTCTGAGTTACAACACAAACTTGATTGTCTCCTTTTCTTATTTCACAATATAGCTGCACTCCCATATTCACTGCAGCATTATTCACAATAGCAAGAGGAAACTTTAGGAGCTGATGGATATGTTTATGTTCTTGATAGCAGTGATGGTTTCATGGATATATACTTATCTCCAGACTCATCAAGTTGTACATATTAAATATGTATAGCTTTTTTAAAATTTTGGTATCATTACTCTACAACTACATGAAGAACATTATGTTTACTAGGCTCCCCCCTTCACCAAGTCCCCCCCCCACATACCCCTTCACAGTCACTGTTTATCAGCATAGTAAGATGCTGTAGAATCACTACTTGTCTTCTCTGTGTTGTACAGCCCTCCCCGTGCCCCCACACACATTAAACATGCTAATTGTAATGCCCCCTTTCTTTTTACCCACCCTTGTCCTTCCC
Organism: Manis pentadactyla; assembly: GCF_030020395.1. NCBI lineage: Eukaryota > Metazoa > Chordata > Mammalia > Pholidota > Manidae > Manis > Manis pentadactyla. Next base: position 144,701,683 of record NC_080038.1, read on the forward strand.
TTCCCACCCATCCTCCCCAGTCCCTTTCCCTTTGGTAACTGTTAGTCCATTCTTGGGTTCTGTGATTCTGCTGCTGTTTTGTTCCTTCAGTTTTTTCTTTGTTCTTATACTCCACAGATGAGTGAAATCATTTGATACTTGTCTTTCTCCACCTGGCTTATTTCACTGAGCATAACAGCCTCTAGCTCCATCCATGTTGCTGCAAATGGTAGGATCTGTTTTTTCTTATGGCTGAGTAATATTCCATTGTGTATATGTACCACATCTTCTTTATCCCTTCATCTACTGATGGACATTTAAGTTGCTTCCATATCTTGCCTATTGTAAATAGTGCAGCGATAAACATAGGGGTGCATCTGTCTTTCTCAAACTGGAGTGCTGCATTCTTAGAGTAGATTCCTAGAAGTGGAATTCCTGGGTCAAATGGTATTTCTATTTTGAGCATTTTGAGGAACCTCCACTGCTTTCCACAATGGTTGAACTAATTTACATTCCCACCAGCAGTGTAGGAGGGTTCCCCTTTCTCCACAACCTTGCCAACATTTGTTGTTGATTGTCTTTTTGATGATGGCGATCCTTACTGGTGTGACGTGATATCTCATTGTGGTTTTAATTTGCATTTCTCTGATGACAAGTGATGTGGAGCATCTTTTCATGTCTCTGTTGGCCATCTGAATTTCTTCTTTAGAGAACTGTCTTTTCAGCTCCTCTGCCCATTTTTAATTGGATTATTTGCTTTTTGTTTGTGGAGGTGTGTGAGCTCTTTATATATTTTAGAAGTCAGCCCTTTATCGGATCTGTCATTTATGAATATATTCTCCCATGCTGTAGGACACCTTTTTGTTCTATTGATGGTCTCCTTTGCTGTACAGAAGCTTTTCAGCTTGATATAGTCAAACTTGTTCATTTTTGCTTTTGTTTCCCTTTCCCAGGGAGATATGTTCATGAAGAAGTCGCTCATGTTTATATCCAAGAGATTTTTGCCTATGTTTTTTTTCTAAGAGTTTTATGGTTTCACGACTTACATTCAGGTCTTTGATCCATTTCGAAATGACTTTCATGTATGGGGTTAGACAGTGATCCAGTTTCATTCTCTTACATGTAGCTGTCCAGTTTTGCCAGCACTGTCTGTTGAAGAGACTGTCATTTCCCCATTGTATGTCCATGGCTACTTTATTGTATATTAATTGACCATATATGTTTGGGTTAATGTTTGGAGTCTCTATTCTGTTCCACTGGTCTATGGCTCTGTTCTTGTGCCAATACCAAATTGTCTTGATTACTGTGGCTTTGTAGTAGAGCTTGAAGTTGTGGAGCGAGATCCCCCCTCCACTTTATTCTTCCTTCTCAGGATTGCTTTGGCTATTTGGGGTCTTTGATGGTTCCATATGAATTTTTGAACTATTTGTTCCAGTTCATTGAAGAATGCTGTTGGTAATTTGATAGGGATTGCATCGAATCTGTATATTGTTTTGGGCAGAATGGCCATTTTGACCATAATAATTCTTCCTAGCCAAGAGCATGGGATGAGTTTCCATTTGTTAGTGTCCTCTTTAATTTCTCTTAAGAGTGTCTTATAGTTCTCAGGGTATACATCTTTCACTTCCTTGGTTAGGTTTATTCTTAGGTATTTCATTCTTTTTGATGCTATTTTGAATGGAATTATTTTCCTGATTTCTCTTTCTATTAGTTCATTGTTGGTGTATAGGAAAGCCACAGATTTCTGTGTGTTGATTTTGAATCCTGTAACTTTGCTGAATTCCTATATTAATTCTAGTAGTTTTGGAGTGGAGTCTTTAGGGTTTTTTATGTACAATATCATGTCATCTGCAAATAGTGACAGTTTGACTTCTTCTTTACCAATCTGGATTCCTTGTATTTCTTTGTTTTGTCTAATTGCTGTGGCTGGGACCTCCAGTACTGTGTTGAATAACAGTGGGGAGAGTGGGCATCCCTGTCTTGTTCCCAATCTCAGAGGAAAAGCTTTCAGCTTCTCTCTGTTCAGTATGATGCTGGCTGTGGGTTTGTCATATATGGCCTTTATTATGTTGAGGTGCTTGCCCTCTATGCCCATTTTGTTGAGAGTTTTTATCATGAATGGATGTTGAATTTTGTTGAATGCTTTTTCAGCATCTATGGAGATGATCATGTGGTTTTTGTCTTTCTTTTTGTTGATGGGGTGGATGATATTGATGGATTTTCGAATGTTGTACCATCCTTGCATCCCTGGGATGAATCCCACTTGGTCATGGTGTATGATCCTCTTGATGTATTTTTGAATTCGGTTTGCTAATATTTTGTTGAGTATTTTTGCATCTACGTTCATCAGGGATATTGGTCTGTAGTTTTCTTTTTTGGTGGGGTCTTTGCCTGGTTTTGGTATTAGGGTGATGTTGGCTTCATAGAATGAGTTTGGAAGTATTCCCTCCTCTTCTATTTTTTGGAAAACTTTAAGGAGAATGGGTATTATGTCTGATAAAATTCCGAGGTAAATCCATCTGTCCCGGGGGTTTTGCTCTTGGTTAGTTTTTTGATTACTGCTTCAATTTCGTTGCTGGTAATTGGTCTGTTTAGATTTTCTATTTCTTTCTGGGTCAGTCTTGGAAGGTTGTATTTTTCTAGGAAGTTGTCCATTTCTCCTATGTTTCCCAGCTTGTTAGCATATCGGTTTTCATAGTATTCTCTAATAATTCTTTGTATTTCTGTGGGGTCCACCGTGATTTTTCCTTTCTCATTTCTAATTCTGTTGATGTGTGTTGATTCTCTTTTTCTCTTAATAAGTCTGGCTAGATGCTTATCTATTTTGCTGATTTTCTCGAAGAACCAGCTCTTGGTTTCATTGATTTTTTCTATTGTTTTGTTCTTCTCAATTTTATTTATTTCTTCTCTGATCTTTATTATGTCCCTCCGTCTGCTGACCATAGGCCTCATTTGTTCTTCTTTTTCCAATTTCGATAATTGTGACATTAGACTATTCATTTGGGATTGTTCTTCCTTCTTTAAATATGCCTGGATTGCTATATACTTTCCTCTTAAGACTGTTTTTGCTGTGTCCCACAGAAGTAGGGGCTTTGTGTTGTTGTTGTCATTCGTTTCCATATATTGCTGGATCTCCATTTTAATTTGGTCATTGATCCATTGATTATTTAGGAGCATGTTGTTAAGCCTCCATGTGTTTGTGGGCCTTTTTTTTTCTTTGTACAATTTATTTCTAGTTTTATACCTTTGTGGTCTGAAAAGTTGGTTGGTAGGATTTCAATCCTTTGGAATTTACTGAGGCTCTTTTTGTGGCCTAGTATGTGGTCTATTCTGGAGAATGTTCCATGTGCACTTGAGAAGAATGTGTATCCTGTTGCTTTTGGATGTAGAGTTCTGTAGGTGTCTATTAGGTCCATCTGTTCTAGTGTGTTGTTCAGTGCTTCTGTGTCCTTACTTATTTTCTGTCTGGTGGATCTGTCTTTGGACTGAGTGGTGTGTTAAACTCTCCCAAAATGAATGCATTGCACTCTATTTCCTCCTTTAATTCTGTTAGTATTTGTTTCACATATATTGGTGCTCCTGTATTGGGTTCATATATGTTTATAATGGTTATATCCTCTTGTTGGACTGAGCTCATTATCATTATGTAGTGTCCTTCTTTATCTCTTGTTACTTCTTTGTTTTGAAGTCTATTTTGTTTGATACTATTATTGCAATGCCTGCTTTTTTCTCGCTGTTGTTTGCATGAAATATATTTTTCCATCCCTTGACTTTTAGTCTGTGCATGTCTTTGGGTTTGAGGTGAGTCTCTTGTAAGCAGCATATAGATGGGTCTTGCTATTACTCTGTGCCTTTTGCTTGGTGCATTCAGTCCATTCACATTTAGGGTGATTATTGAAAGATATGTACTTACTGCCATTGAAGGCTTTAGATTCATGGTTACCAAAGGTTCAAGGTTAGCTTCTTTACTACCTTACTGTCTAACTTAACTCACTTATTGAGCTGTTATAAATGCAGCCTGATGATTATTTCTCTCCCTTTTTATTCCTCCTCCTCCATTCTTCATATGTTGGGTGTTTTGTTCTGTGCTCTTTTTTGGAGTGCTCCCATCTAGAGCAGTCCCTCTAAAATACCCTGTAGAGGTGGTTTGTGGGAGGCAAATTCCCTCAACTTTTGCTTGTCTGGAAATTGTTTAATCTCTCCTTCATATTTAAATGATAGTAGTGCTGGATATAGTATTCTTGGTTCAAGGCCCTTCTGCGTCATTGCATTAAATATATCATGCCATTCTCTTCTGGCCTGTAAGGTTTCTGTTGAGAAGTCTGATGATAGCCTGATGGGTTTTCCTTTGTAGGTGACCTTTTTTCTCTCTCTCACTGCCTTTAATACTCTGTCCTTGATCTTTGTCATTTTAATTATTATGTGTCTTGGTGTTGTCCTCTTTGGGTCCTTTCTGCTGGGAGTTCTGTGTACTTCCGTGGTCTGATTGATTATTTCCTCCCTCAGTTTGGGGAAGTTTTCAGCCATTATTTCTTCAAAGACACTTTCTATCCCTTTTTCTCTCTCTTCTTCTTCTGGTACCCCTATAACGTGGATATTGTTCCTTTTGGATTGGTCACACAGTTCTCTTAATATTGTTTCATTCCTGGAGATCCTTTTATCTCTCTATGTCAGCTTCTATGCGTTCCTGTTCTCTGGTTTCTATTACATCAATGGCCTCTTGCATCTTATCCATTCTGCTTATAAATGCTTCCAGAGATTGTTTCACTTCTGTGATCTCCCTCCAGACATCATCCCTTAGCTCTTGTATATTTCTCTGCATCTCTGTCAGCATGTTTATGATTTTTATTTTGAATTCTTTTTCAGGAAGACTGGTTAGGTCTATCTCCTTCTCTGGTGTTGTCTCTGTGATTTTTGTCTGTCTCAGATTCTGCCTTTTCATGGCGATAGAGATAGATTGCGGAGCTGGGGTGAGTGACGGCTGGGAGAACATCCCTTCTTGTTGGTTTGTGGTGTTCCTCTCCTTGGAGAACAGAGACCTCTAGCAGCTTGTACTGGGTAGCTGCGCGCAGACGGGGCCTCTGATTCTTGCCCGGCCGCTATGGAGTTTAGCTCCACAGTTGCTGTGGGTGTGGCCTGCCTCGGGCTGATGCTCCAACAGGGGCCTCTGAGCTGCCCTGATGCACAGGGGTTAGGGTTCCCAGAGTTCCCTGGGATTCCCAGCCGCTGGGCTAAGTGTCCCGGGATGCTTCTGTCCAGCTGTGCGGTCCCTGTCCCTTTAAGACTTTCAAAAAGCACTCGCTTTTCTTTGTTCCCGGGGTGCCGACTGTGAGGACCCGCTCACAGGTCTTACTGTCCTGTTTCCCTAGTTTCCAGCACCCCACGCACTGTGTGTCTGTGCTCTGGTGTGGATGGCTAGGGCTGGGTGTTTAGCAGTCCTGGTCTCCCTCTCCCGCCCCGCTCTGACTCCTCTCCTCCCGCCAGGAGCTGGGGTGAGGGGCGCTCAGGTTCCCCCAGGCCGTGGCTTGTATCTTACCCCCTTCACAAGGCATTGGGTTCTTGCAAGTGTGGATGTAGTCTGGCTGCTGTCCTGTGTCTTCTGGTCTCTCTTTTAGATAGAGTTGTATTTGTTGTATTTTCCAAAATATATGTGGTTTTGGGAGGAGCTTTCCACTGCTCTACTCATGCTGCCATCTTGGCTCTGCCCCCTGTACATCTTTTTATATGTCAGTAATACCTCAGTTAAACAGTTTTAAAAATAAGATAAAGTTGTAGCAAACTGGCAATGCAGTATTAACTTAATGATCAGACATAAAAATCACTGGAACAGAAGAGAGATTCTGCAAAGAGACCCTTCAGCCTTCATTTATTTGGTGATAGACTAAGGCATAAGGTCAACTCAATGAGGAAAGAAAATCTTTTTAATAAATGGTACTACAACAATCAGATATCTTTATGTGGAAAAAATGGACTCTAGCCCCTGCTTCACATAATTCAAAAAAATTAATTTGAAAGTGAGCATAGACATAAATGTAAAAGCTAAAACTATGAAACTTCTAGATGGAAACTTTGAAGAAAATTCCATAAACTTGGTGTGGGCAAAGATTTCTTAGCCAGGACTGAAAAAAAACCCCACTAACCATAAAAACAGAATAATGACAAATTGGGCTTCATCAAAATTAAAAGCCTCCTCAAGAAAAACAAAGTTACAGGTCTTACACAACCAGATTTTAAGACCTATTATAAAGCCACAGCAACCAAAGGTATAGAAATGTCATAAGGATTGACACATAGATCAATAGAACAGAATTCAGAGCCCAGAAAATAGATGCATGCTTACAAAGTCATTTGATTTTCCACAAAGGTTTCAAAGCAATCTAAGTGGGCAATAAGAGACTTTTGAATAAATGGTACTGGAACAAGTGGATATCTATACTGAAAAAAATAAACCTCAACTCTTACCATATGCCATAAACAAAAATTAATTCAAGATGGATCACAGGCCTAAATGCAAAAACTAAAATGCTAAAGGTTTTAAAGAAAAATTAAGGAGAATATCTTTGAGAATTGGGAGCAAAGCTTCCTTAGGCCACAGAAAGCAATAACCACAAACAAAAAAATAAATAAAGTAGACTTAATCAAAGTTAAAACTTCTGCTCATAATAATACACCATTAATAAATGTGCATTCCAAGCCAGAGACTGGAAGAAAGTGTGCCCAAGGCGTGTATCTTCCAGAAGACTGTTATTCAGGGCATATATTTTAAAAAACTAAGAAACACAGCTCAATAAAAAAACAGTCAAAAACCCGCTTTAAAAGTGGGCAAAATATTTGAACACACACTTTGCAAGAGAAAATATATAAATGCCCAAAAAACACGTGAAAAAGTATTCAACATCAGTAGTGCCAGGGAATGCAAAATTAAGCCCAAAAGAAAATACCAGTACACTACATCAGAATGGCTGAAGTTTTTTAAAGTCTAGGAGAGGAACTGGTTCTATTGTACATTGCTGGTTGGAATGCAAAATGTTACAACCACTAGAGATTTCTTATAGTGAAGCATATTCCTACCATATGACCCAGACATTCTATTCCTAAGTATTTATCCAAGAAAATGAAAATACATGTTTACAAACTGACTTGTACAAGAATGTTCACAACAGTCTTATTCATAATAGTCAAAAACTGAAATAAGAAACAAATATCAATAAGAGAATAGATAAACAAAATACACTATGTGGAATACTGTTCAGCATTAAAAAGTAAGGCACTGTTGATGCACACAAACACATTAATAAGTCTTGAAAATAGAGCAAAGAAGAACAGTCTCAACCCAAGCAAAATAAGACTTACACAACAGAATAGAAACCGTATGACTCCATTTATATGAAAGAGTCAAAGTAATCTTCCTGGGAAGATGTCAGAACAGTAGTTGCTGCCAGAAGATGGTATTGACAAGGACTGACTGGGAAAGAGCATGAGGCAATGGTAATGATAATATTCTAGATCATTCTAATTTGGCTTATTCTAGTGTAGACAACTGTCAAAACTCAGGCACTATATTTAAATTTGTGCATTTCATTATATGTAAATTTTACATTGAAAGAAAAAACTATAAACAAATATTAAATTCCAGTTAATGAAATATTTAACGAAATATCTATGAGGAAAAATAATTGTTGTCTCTAATTTACTTTGAAATGCTCACCAAAAATAAGATAGATTAGTGGCTCAATGAAGGAATGAATGCTAAAGCAAATATAATAAAACAATGGTAGAATCTAGGTGATTGTATGTAAGTGTTTACTTTGCTGCATGTTATTTACCTAAGGGAATTGAAAATATATGCCCACATAAGAATTTGTACCCGAATTTACATAGCATATTTATTTACGTTTGTCCCAAACAGAAAATTATCTGAATATTTACAAGTGAATGGATAAACAAATGGTATATCAGTGGAGTACCAATCAGTACGAAAAATGAATGGACTAGCTATGCACAACATTGGTGAATTTCATAGACAACATTTAGCAACAGAAGGCATTCAGGAAAGAGTCCACGCAGTACAGCCCCACTTCTGTGAACTCTAGAATAAGCAAAGCTAATGCACTGTTTGAAATTCTATTCGTGGCATTTCCTGGGACTGGGGCTGGGAAGTGACTTCAAAATGACATCTGGAGCTTCTTCGGGTGATGTGAATATTCTGTTTCTTGATTGTGATGGTGCTTACATACTGTACATTTAAAGCATATCATGCAGCTCTAATACAATTAAGCGGTGCATTTCACTGTCCATAAAAAAAAATACTGCAACAAAGCAGATTTTAAAAACACCTAAACTAGACCCCGACTTTCCTCTGTCATATAATGGCTGCCCGTTTCCTCTTCTGGTATAAGCTGAAGTCCTTCCAATGGCCAGAAAGTCCCTAGTGATCTACTTCCTAAGTGATTAGTGAAATGTTATGTATCCAGATATCCATAACATGCCTCACCCCTCATTTCTTCTGGGCCCTTATGAAATGTTATCTTCTACACAAGGCCTTCACCTACCATCTGTTTAAAACTGCATGCATGTGCATGCACATGCACACACACACATCCCTAGCACTCCCATACACTTACCTTCCTTCTTTTTTACCTCATTACCTTAGCACTCATCACCTTCAAGCACAGCACATACTTTATCAAATTTGCCAGTCATTGTTGATACCCTCTTGTTAGAATGTAAGGTTCGTAATAGCAGGCATTTTTGTCTGTTTTGTTCACTGTTGTATCGTTTGAGCTTGTTACAGTACCTGAGACATTTTAGCCTCTCAATAAAAATTCACTCAATACAGAGAAACCCTGCAGGCTGAGACCAGGATCTTCTTGGAGAGGGAAATGTGAGAGGTCACTTGGTAAACTGTCTCCTCAGACCTGGTGGGTGTGACATTAGCTGGGCTTCTGTGTGACTACCCAGAGGCTCCAAGCAAGCTCCAAAGGCTTTCCCAGTAAGCAAATTGAACATTCTGCTTGGGAATGGACAGGAAAGCCTTTAATCCCTTAGAGCAGAGAGAGGGGACTTAGGTGGAGGGTGTGGGGCGGGAAGGGGGGTGACAGCAGTGCTGGACCTACTCTGAAGCCCATCTTTGGAACCAATGTCTTAAAAAGTTGGAATGTAAATTGGAGAAAGATGACTGGTGGGCAGGATGGAACACAGGCCTTCCTGAGGACTAGTCTGAGCCCTAAGCCGAGCTCCGTGGCCTCCCTGACTTCAGGGAGCTAGCGTGCATCATTAGACCTGGTGCTCCCAGGCTGGGGATCCCAGTCCAGGGCAGTACGCGCTGATGGACAGAAGGAAGGAGACGTGTGGAAGATGGCACCCTGGTCTGGAGGGGTAGCCTTGCTGGGGCCCAACACATCTAAAGGAGAAGGCTGCCAGAGCTCTGGGTTGGGCCTCAGTGATGACAGGGAGACTGGTAGCCTAGGGACCAAGGAGCATCTCCCTGAGTTCCACAGCTCTCACTGCCAAGAGCACCTCCGAGTCAAAATTTTCAAAGACATTTTCACATATTTTGAAAGTATTAGAATAAGTGGCAGAGCCTCTGAAAGACCTGTTGCAGTTGAATAAAATCAGAAGCTTGATGCCTTTTGGCTGAACACATTACAGGTTAGGGCAGCAGGATACTCCCTGAGCTACAAGCTGAAGATTAGAATTTGAATCACAGCTTGGCAGCTCTGGCTATGAAACCCTGGTCAAGTCCCTTTCCTTCACGAAGTCCCAGTTCCTTCATCTGTAAAATGGGATACTCATGCCATCATGCCAGCACTATCCCAGGGTTAGCATGACGATCAAATGAATATGTAGCCAGGGGACATTTTAGAAGCAAAGAAGATCTATACAGTATTAGAGGCTGTTGTTCACAGGTTCATGTAGCACACCGACTAAGGCCTAGCTGGCTAACTGGAACAACTAGACACATTTGAAGATGGAAAGAAGAATCTTCCCACACAACTGATCCTTGCTCAAGGGATTCTCTGGGAAATTGAGACCAGTTATCAATATATAGTCCTCCCTTGAGCCACCAGCAACAGAATCAACCTCCCTAGACTTACTGTATCAAAATGACCAAGGTAGAGCCTAGGAATCTGCATTTTAACAAGTGCCACAACTGGTTCTGATGGCAATGGAAGTTTAAGACCTTCTTCATCTGTCTGCCTACATGTGGAATTTCTCTGGCTTTTGGGCTTCTCTCCAATACTTAGCTCTGCTGGCGGTCTCACTCACTAGAGAGAACACCTGTTCCTAGACAATCTGGGTGGGTCTCACCTCCTTAGACCTATCTTGAACTGATATAGATCATCTTGCCTATAGCTGGGAAAATACAAGCTGCACTATTAATTACAAAGAAATAGTCTGATTGATTGCTAAACAATCTGTTTACCAGGTATCAGCCATAGGTGAACTATTCAGAACTGCTCACCAGACATCACTGAGTCACCTGCATGATCTTTGACATATATCCCCTTAGAGAGTCACAGTTGGAAGCCTTCAGACTTTGCTAGGTTCCTGCTAGTGGTCATCAAAGACATATGAACAAAGAAATGTTCTCTGTTTTTCAAATACAGAGCCAGCTCACACCTCCCACATGTACAGGTTCAATGCCAGTGGGGCTGGAGGAGCAGGAGGGGACAGGAACAGTGAGAGGCATGAGGCACAGAGCTTTTAAGGTTCTTTTGTAGGAGGATGGCCAGTAAGTTTGACTCAGAGGATTAGTGGATGGAGCAAAGTCCATTCTCGTGTGTGCCCCCGCTCAGTATGCACCCTACTGAATAGAGGCAGTTACGTGGTTTTTACTCAGCAACTCTTCTAAGCTGCCCAAGCAGCAAGAATTTGGTGGAAGGAAAAATTTTAAGCAAAATCCATGGACATAAATAATTTCCAGGAAGCTTGATTTTCTGTTTGGATCCAGGCGATGGCAGTAATTGACAAGGAGGTGGTAAACATTAGTCCTTATCCCAACTCCATCACTGACTTGCTGGGTGACCCTAGGAAAGTCCCTTTCCCTTTCTGGGCATTAGTATTCCTATTGTTACATCAGTGGCTTTGGATTCTGAGTCCTGCACATCAGCAGTGGCATTCCAGAAGTCCTTCAGTGAGTCACTAACTCAACTACAAGTCTGTTCCAGCCTTCAGAGGCACCTTTCTAAAAATATTGAACAACTCCCATAACATGGCCTCCTTTTCCCCTAAAAAAACTCACTGGGTATGTTTAGTTTCTTTTCTGGCTCCCTAAACATTCTTGAAATAAAGTTATGATTTTCCTGGAAAATATAAAGCATCCTGGAGAAGTTGGAGATAGCCTTCATCTCTGGGCCTTCCTAACCACCAAAGAATTATTTTCATATGAGTGAAACAGCATGTTCTCCCTACTTCAAAGCCTGAGCCATCCTGAGCAGATATTGTGAGGATACAAAGTCTTCAGCAACCTAGTAGGATTTAAGAAAGCTGTATGCCTGGATGACACCTTTTGGACTTTCAATGATTGCCACAGTCTCAGGGCCAGGCCTGAATCTTCTCTGCTTTGTGTTGTTCTCTCTCCCTGGGCCCCTCCTGTCTCGTGAAGGCTAACTGTCAATTACTGGCATGACAGGAAGCGCCACATGTAGACACTTTTTCTGAATGAGGCCAGGTGGCAAGGTGATGACCACAAATCTTAAAGAATTGGTGGCTTCTTCTTCTTCCTTAAACTTGGTTAAGTGAGAGCTCCAAATTCCAGAATGCTGGCTGAGAGGAATCACAAGGAATGAAGACTTTTACCTCTTATATTAGTTACAGTAATAAGTTTAAGCTACTAAAAAAGAACTAATAATAGAGCTGTTCAAAGATAAACTGAGGCATATTAATATCCTTAAGAGTTAATTTGAGAAAAAAATCAATTCAAATTGGGCAGTGACAAATGGGAAGTAGTTAGGAGTGCTCCAACAGGAGCTAAGGGAAAAACAGATAGAGAAAGTGTGGAAGCAAAGAAGATGATTTGATTGGCCATAGCCTAAAGCTTAGTTGACTGTTTGTGTTGAGTAGTGCCTAGCGTTTTGATCCTGTAACCTTCAGGCGTTTATAGGTTTAGATTTTGGTTTGCTAACATAGGCCACCATAGCATTAAAGGAACCTCAGTCTGGTGGCCTCCTTGTTTAATTAATTTAATAGGGCAGATTCTTTATATATAAAGAACATATATATTTCTCTTTCACATAATATTCATTGTGAAAGATCTAACTCTGCATCTCAAGGCCATTCTAGCACCTAGTTTCTTTCCTTCAGTCCCTTAGGATGTGCCATCTTCTACATAATTCAAATTCAGTAGCCATCACAAAAGGGTTTCAGCCAGCAATAATGGGGAAGAGAACACCCACTTTCTTAAGGCACATATTTTATTGGTAAGAATGCAGTCATGTATTCACACCTAAGTACAGAGAATGTTAGAAAATGTAGTTAATGTGAGCTGCCATTTATTACCTTACAATCTATTACAATGGAAGAAAGGGAAAGTGGGAGTTGGTAGACAATTAACAATCCTTAGTCCACCTACCTGCTCACCTCAATATTTGCATGTTCCCTTATTTGCACACAGAAAACAGTCTCCACAAGGGAGACAACCTACAGCCTCATCCAATGAGCACATCCACCCATTTTCCAAAATCTATAGGTAATACAATATTGGAGAATATGCCTTTTATGGAGGCAGATTGAGGGCTTAAATGACCAACAAATTTGGCAGATCAAGCTTATAGTGTGTGTGTGTGTGTGTGTGTAAGACCTTTAATGAGATATAATTCACATACATATCTTCATCCACTTAAAGTCTACAATTCAGTGGTTTCTAGTATATTCACAGAGTTGTGCAATCATCACTACAATCAATATTAGAACGTGTATCACACCAAAAAGAAACCCCACACACTTTAGCTGTCACTCCCTCCTGAACCCCTTCATCCCTTCTAGCTTGAGGAAACCCTGCCTCTGTAGACTTAAACTTTCTGGATATTTTTTTTGTATAGTTAATGTACAATTACTTGAACAACATTATGGTTACTAGACTTCCCCTATTATCAAGTTCCCCCCACATACCGCATTACAGTTACTATCCAACAGCATAGTAAGATGCTATAGAATCCTTACTTGTCTTCTCTGTATTATACTGCCTTTCCGTGTCCCCCCAACCCTCGCACCCCCACTACATTGTGTGTGCTAATCGTAATGCCCCTTTTCCCACTTATCCCACCCTTCCCACACATCCACCCCAGTCCCTTCCCCTTTGGTAACTGTTAGTCCATTCTTGGGTTCTGTGATTCTGCTGCTGTTTTGTTCCTTCCGTTTTTCTTTGTTCTTATACTCCACACATGAGTGAAATTATATGGTACTTGTCTTTCTCCACCTGGCTTATTTCACTGAGCATAATACCCTCTAGCTCCACCCAAGTTGTTGCAAATGGTAGGGTTTGTTTTCTTCTTATGGCTGACTAATGTTCCATTGTGTATATGTACCACATCTTCATTATCCATTCATCTACTGATGGACACTTAGGTTGCTTCCATTTCTTGGCTATTGTAAATAGTGCTGCGATAAACATAGGGGTGCATCTGTCTTTTTCAAACTGAGCTGCTGTATTCTTAGGGTAAATTCCTAGAAGTGGAATTCCTGGGTCAAATGGTATTCCTATTTTGAGCTTTTTGAGGACCCTCCATACTGCTTTCCACAATGGTTGAACTAATTTACATTCCCACCAGCAGTGTAGAAGGGTTCCCCTGTCTCCACATCCTCACCAACACATGTTATCTCTTGTGTTTTGGACAGTGGCCATTCTGACTGGTGTGAGGTGATTTCTCATTGTGGTTTTAATTTGCATTTCTCTGATGATTTGAGATGTGGAGCATCTTTTCATGTGCCTATTGGCCATCTGAATTTCTTCTTTGCAGAAGTGTCTGTTCAGCTACTCTGCCCATTTTTTAATTAGATTTTTTGCTTTTTGTTTGTTGAGGTGCATGAAGCCCACCCTGAAATGTAAAGGTCTCCATAAGCTTAACCATCCCTTACACCCACACCCAATCTGTCACCAGCTATCAGGCTGAGGCTAAAACCCAAAGGACTCAGCCCTTTCTTTCCATCCCTTCTACCCTGAGCTAGGTCAGATCCTCAGTATTATTGTCCTAGAATATTGCAAGAGCATCTTAAGGGATCCAGATACCTCTGATCTCATACTCCACCTTCCCAAAGCCATGCTTGCCAGCACAGCCATACTGTTCTTTCAAAAACATAAATCTGACCATGCCAAACTCCTCTACTTATATCACACAATGGATCCTAAAACAGAAAGTGCAGTCTTAGCACCTTGGCCCTAGAGATATATGCCAGCCTCACTTCTCCCCCTAGCCTTATAAGTATCCAGTGTCCTCACCACTCCCAGCCAGAAGCATCTGAAACACACCATGTCCTTTCCAACCTCCTTGACCCTTTTCCATTCTTACATACCTTGAACGTTATTGTGGAATTAGATCATTCCTAGAGTTTAGGGGGTTTTACAAGCCAGTTGGGCGTCAAGAGTTCCCCTGAGATAGCTTTCTCCAATTCCCAGTGACTTTTTCCCCAAATCAGCATCACACAGAGGGCAACTTCTGACTTTGGAATATCCACAATCCTAAGAAAGAATGGGCAGTGGAAAGAACTCTGGGTTAATTGTTAGGTAGCTTTCGGTCTAGTTCTTATTCTAGTTCAACTTCTCCCTTAAAGAAAAGAGTCAGCTACATTGTGTTGTCTGTGAGATGGTCCTCAGTGACATTGTTGAGCTGCTGAATTACTCAACCCAACAGCCCTCATACCTCTGTTACTTCCTGTGTTTGTTGTCTGAGTCAGTCTAAGTGTTTTCATTACTTGCAGCTAAAAGCATTGTTAATGATCTGACACAGTAGGGACTTGAGCAATAACATGGGACTGTGAAGTATGCAGGGGAGATATTATCTCTGCCACATCAGTCAAACAAACAAAATTAGAAACTGAGGCTCAGAGAAGGAAGGTAATTTCCCCAAGAACAAGCTGAAAAATCTATATTGAGTATGACAATACTAAAAACTATGTGCACCCTGGGTCATCAGATGAATAAGCTGTTTAGTTGCTGTGGGCTGGGTTAAGCCTTTAGAGTACCCCCCAAATCCTGATTCTCCTTACAGCCTATCTAGTAGGCTTTTAGAGATGAAAACATACTCTGTTTTATTTTTTCCTGTCATAGTTACCCATAGAAATAGGAAGTCTTAAATATAACCAACCCCACCGTTAAGTCCTTTTTATTTGACACAAGAGCACTAACCCTAATCATTTTGGAACTGAAACCCAACCAACGATATTATTAATGATGCATCAGAAAAGAGAGAACTTCACAAAGACCTCCGTACATAGAAACTGCATACTTCCTTGGTGAATTCACTTCTCAGTCTGTCGGCACAAATCTCTTGTAGAACAGGTTGCTTCACATGGTAGATTCAATGGCAGAGCTCCCATCCAAGGAGCCTCTTGAAGCACTTGACCAAGCTCAACACTCCCGATTGTTAAAAATGATTGGCAGCGGGGCACAGCAGCCATTATGAACTTGCCAATTGATTTTGCGCAGCCTTGAGATGAGGAAAACGGCGCTCCTCTTGGCAATGGCAACAAGAGACTCCCTCCTTACAACACAGCAAGGAAGTGTGCCTGCTGAGGAGGGGAAGGAAAACACGGCCTCCTCCACATAGCTGCTAGTCCCATCCCCACCAGGAAACCACCCCGCTCCCAGTCACTGTTGGCTCCCTTGGGGCCTTTGACAGCTGGAGAGGCCTTTCCTAGAGCTGGGGTAAAGAACTGTGGCTCCTCGGGGTGATGCATGCTCAGAAGCGCTGTGCCCTGAACTTCAGTCTCGGAAAAATAGGCAAACCAGTAAACCATCCAGAATGTTTGGTGCAAAGTCCTGCAGCTCTGGAGGATGAGTCATCTGCTTTTACCGCCACTTGAAGTAAACGATAATGGCTTGGCAGCCTCTCGTATATTAATAGCCTTGTCATTTCACCTTCCTCCCGCTCCCTTCATTCCACGTCGGAATTAGAGACCGCAAAGCCGCTTCAGAGCTGACTGCCTTGAGTTTCCAAGCTGCCCCAAATGTCCAGGACGAGCCCAGGATATTCCCTGCACCCAAGCCAAATTGACAGACCTCACTCCTTCCCCTGTAGTCATTCTTGACTACAGGGCCAATTTTAACTGCTTCATTGCTTTTTGTACTCGAAACTGTCAGATTTATTTCCATGTCTGTGCATCACCTGTTTCCTTGCATAAGAATGTAAGCCTCCTGAAAGCACGGACATGGTCTGGCTCGTCACTGTATTCCCAGCACCCAGAGCAGCATCTGTGAGAAAGGGGACGGGAAGTGGGAAGTGTTACTTCTCTGCACAAAGAAAGAGGATACAAAAAGGAGGCAGGGGATGGCAATACGGCAAGGGTCTCATGAAGCAGAGAAGAGGGCTGTCTACATGCTACAAACGTGAGGGGCACAGCTCTGGCTCTGACTCTGAATCTTATCCCAGATTTAACCACGGAGCTGAACGGGTTAAAAGGATTAAAAACCTGGGGATTGTGAGTGAAATGACTACTCCTTTGTGCAGTGCCCCCACTTAGCCCATAGAAGAGAAACATGTATTGCCTGTTCTATGTGAAAAACATTTCTGCTCCTTCTCTTACCCCTCCGTGAGGAAAAGCAGTGTCTTCTCTGATTGGTAAGACAGAGCAAAGAAACACAGTGGTCCTGGGTTTCCATGTCGAGTTTCCAAGGTACACAGAGGGGGCACCTGCCTTTTGCAGGTACCAGTACTCAGGAAGGGCAGCTAAGCTTGACCTGCGGCAGTACTGAGGGACGGGGTGGCATTTCTGAGAGCCATTGTGGAGCCTCAGTTCCTTTTATCAGGCGATGTGGAGAGGTACCACCTGCGTCTGTCTGACCTCTGTACCTTATTTTTAAACACTTCTGAATTTGGAAGAGGGAGTGGGGGGCCAGTAATTATCTCCCTCAAACCCCAGTGACACCCACCGCCCCCCACACCCCAGGACTCCATGTAGGCATCCACGCTCTCTGCCGTCTGGCACAGCCACGCCCGCACTGCTCTGTGCTTCCGCCACTTCCGCAGACCTTCCACTGACTCTGGCACCGCCCCCCACCCCGTGATCTGTCAGGATATCCTATTGGCTCTACCTCCAAGATCTATCCAGAATGTGAACGTTTCTTACTATCGACCCACTGGTATCACCTTGTTTCAAGCCACCATCATATCTTTTCTGGATTACTATGATCGCTACCTGTTTTTATGTCTGCCCTACCATCAACACTTTATTCTAAATACAGTGGTCTTTAAGCAGAAGAAAGCCATATTATGACACTTCTCTGCTCACAACCCTCCCAACAGCTCCTGTCCCAAGCAGAGGAAAAGTTCATGTTCTTTCAGCAACTACATGACACTACATGATTTGCTAGCCCCACCCCTTTATCTCTACGACCTCATCTCCTACTGTTCCCTCCTTGTTCACACCACTCCAGCCACCACAGCTTTCCTGTTATTCCTGGGTCATGCCAAGCATGCTCTGCCCTTAGTTAACCTTTGTTATTCGTTCCTTCAGACATTTGCTGCCTTCCCAGTGATGCTCCCCCTGCCCATCCACTCTCCCTTGTACTTCCAATCCTACTTGCCTTACTCTGCTTGTTATTTTACTCCAAACCATTTATTACCTTTTATAGTACAATAAATTTGCCTACTAAATGTACTTTTTAATGGTCAGCCTCCTACCTCTGGAATGTACATCCCACAAAAGTAAGAATTTTGCTTTTCTCCTTTCTTTAGCAAGAGCATAGTGCCTGGTGCATGGTGATAAATGTTGGTTGCCTGAATGAATGTGCCTGTCTCTTTCCTCTCCTTGCCTTCCCTCCCTCCCTCCTCTGAGGAAGAGGCATTCATCTTCCACCCACCATTCTGCACACCAGATCCTGGCCATGCCTACCTACCTCCTTAAGGACACCCACCCCTCCATCCTCTGTAGTTTCACCCTCTTCTTCCTGTTAGCCTATAAACGTGTTTTTCTCATTCATCTTTAGAGAACAAAAATAAAAACGTATCAAATATTTGCTTCCCTTTAGCTATTGCACTGTCTTTAATGGCAAATTTCTTGAGAAGTTGTCTGTTTCCTTACTCGTCTCACACACTCGCCTCTCACAGAAGACACTTTCTAGACCCTGTCATTGTCAACCGCTGCTCAGAAGCATTTGACACCATTGTTAGCTCCTTCCTTGAATCTCTTTCTTTTCCTCTCCAAGGCCTTGAACCGGGCCCTAGGGACCCAGAGGAGAATCAGACATGAACCTTGCACTAAGGGTCCCCCTCCCATTTGGACAGCACTGTTGAGAAACCCAATGGGTGCTATTCAATCCTTGTCTTACTACAATATCGTTGAACTTACCATCCTAATAGAAAAGCCCCTGTCTTCTGCTGGCTGCTGTACCAGCGTTCTCTGGACTCACGCTTGCACCCTTTTCTTTCTCCCTGGGTGATCACATCCTGTTCCATGGCTTTGACTAGCATCCAGGTGCTGGTGACTCTCAATCCCCAGCCATGGCTCACTTCTCCTTTGTAGAGTGGACCTGAGTGCCACCAGCCTGGGGTGCTCATTCAGTGGTCCAGTTCCCCAAGCGCTAGAGTCCAGTTTTCTCCACTCCATTTCCACCTCTCTGGGACAGGAGCCTTGCTCTTCAGTGTGTATCTGGGGTCAGGCTTTTGCTCCGTGATTAGAAACTTCCTAGGTGCTGTTCAGGTGTATGCCTACACTCCTACTTATCAGCTGGTAGCTAATAATGGTAGTGGTGAGATTACCACATAAGTTTTGTTGCATACTGGCTATGTGCTGACACTGTGCAAGTGCTTTACATGATCTATGCCACTGAATTGTCACAAATGCCATGCGAGGTGGAAAGCCTTGTAACTCCCATTCTACACATGAGAAGCAGGAGGCTCAGGGGGCTTTAAGTACCTTGCTCATGGCCATGTAACTAGTATCTAGTTATTCAAACCCCACCCAGCCTGTAGTGGAGCACAGAGGCCAAATCACTGCCCTGTACTTCCTCTGCCTCCACTGTCTGTCTGTCTGTCTGCTCTGAGCCTGGCTGTCTCCTGCTCAGCCCTTCATCCCTTTCAGTTCCTGGCTTAGCTCTATAGGTAGTTTTTCCTCCAGTTTGCTCCTCCTATGCTCCAGGCATCTTGGTTTTGCCACAAACCCAGATACTTAACAAGCTGAGTCTTGCACAACTTGTCTGGGCTAGTGTTTTTCCCTTGGCCTAATGGGAAAAACATGCTGTGCATGTGTTACAGTTTGGGCCAAGCTAGGACAAGAACACACAGACTTTATGACCAGCAGCTCTGGTTTTACCCCTAAACCACATGTTTTGCAGGGCACATGGTAGTTTGATGCTGACTATTAAATGTGATCATTCACAACTGACAAAAGGTTGCCCACAGCTATTGGGATCAATGGGTAGCACGCGCGTGCGCACACACACACACACACACACTTCTAGACAATAAATGTGAAGGTCCTTGGAACATTAGAAAAGTAAATGTAAAATACAAGGGACTCCTCACTGTTGTAACTGAAGGCTCTTCCCACCCCTCCAACCTTCCCTGTTTCTGTTCTGCCACCATGGCCACCTGGAGCAGACCATGTGTCTTCTCCAGCAACCCTCTCTCTCGTCTCCTCTCGCATCCTTCTAATGAGCTATCAGTTGGGTCAAGTAAACCTCCCCATGCTTCCCCCTCCCTCCTGACCACCCCCAAGGCCCTGCTCTCCTTGCCATCTGTACAACTACTTTTCCAGGAAAAAAGAGGCTCCGGTCTGTCCTTCCTGTAGACACTCTTGTCTGCCCCCACCAGATGGATCTCCTTGAAGAACAGTTATGACATGCAATGTCCCTATTCACAGCTCCTCTGTAGCTTCCCCTTTGCGTACAAGATAAAGTGCAGGTTCTTTCCAAGCCCAGTGCTAGCCTGTCCGGCTCCCACTGCAGCTTTCTCTCTCACAGTCCCTCTTCACACAAATGCTCCTGGCAAATTCCTCCGTGCCCTCTAGCAATCACCACACGTGTCTGATTTCAACATCTCAGCTGGCTCTGAGAATGCCCATCACTGCACTTTGCCCAGTAAGACTCATCTGTTGCTGCAAGGCTCAGGTCCCTGTGAGCTGCAGGATCCTCCCGCCGGCATCAGCTTCCAGGACAGCCCAGCCCGAGGGAAGCCCGTCTTCCTTGGAGCTCCAGGGCAGCCATGACTTTCTATCCTGCGCTGGTCATTTCCAAGAGAAGCCCCCTCTCCCCTCTTGAACCACTTATGTGACAGCCAAGACCATGTCCAAAGTCTTGCTGGATAATCCTCCATCACCAAGTCCAGGGCCTGGCAGGGAGAAGCATGTAAGAACTACCTGGAGAACTATAACCCAGTAATAAGGCCCTGCCTTTTGTAAGGCCCAGGAGTTGCCACAGATCCTTGCAGCCTTCCTATGGACGAGGTTTATAGGGTACATGGTAGGTGTGATTACTCTCAATCCTTAAGAGAAAGGTGCCTTGGGTGGGTCCTCTGATGAGGAAGCTGTAACCGTTTGCCTCTTTTGGCTGCCTGGGAGTCAGTCACTCACTCACCAAATATAACTAATGTGGGTCATTGGGCACCACACTCCACCCAGGGACACGCAGGAAAATTGGGTAACCCTCTGTCTCTTGGAGCTGCACTGTCAGTGAAGGAAGAGACATCGGTATATGACACTTCAAGTCCAAAGCTGGCTGCAGTAAGTGCAGAATTGCCCCTCTCTGCAGCTGGACAGAAGGCAGGCAGATGGCGGCTTTCTCTTTGTAGGAAGCCGAAGAATGCTCTGTGTTTGCCTGTTTCCTGCTCTGCAGCCTGTCTCCTTAGGACAAGAGTGGCTATGTAATTTGCAGAAGTCAGAGAAAAATGAAAATGAAGGGCCACTTATTCAAAATGTATCAGGAATTGCCAGAAGGCAACAGCAAAGCATTGAACAGAGCATGGGGCCTTTCTGTATGCAGAGCTCCCGGAACTACCCAGGCCACTCGCGTCCTGAGGCTGCCCTGCCACAGGGCTCAGAAGCACAAACCTAGAAGGCCTGGATGTTTCCGGCAGTCTCCTCGGTCTTGCACAGAGTCTGAAGGGAGCCCAGGTCCCAGCGAACTCTGTGGCACTAGGACACACACAGTTGCACACAGGCCAGGCATAAATATTTGTTGAGTGCTCACTGTAGGCTCACGACTCGTCTAAGTCTCACGGATATGGTGGAAAACCAGACAGACATGTGCTGTGCTTTGGTTTGGTCTGGTTTGGTTTGATTTTGGGTACTGAGCTTATTCCAGCGGGGGGAACCCACCATAAGCAAACTCACAAAGAAATGCCCCCAAAAATCATCACTTGGTAGGCAGTGTTGTAAAGATAATAAAGCAGAGTGATAAGACTGGGGAGGGCGGTGGGAGAGGTTGTTACTAGATCAGCTTGGGACAGCAAAGCCTCTCCAAGGAGCCCTTGGAGAGCAACAGGTGAGGACGCTGCTCACGTCTGGCATCAGCTTCAGAGGCAAATCTCTGCCAGCATTTCTCTGAAGTGAAGCATGAGGGTCCAGGCAAGAAAGCTGAAGTTCAAGGATGCTTGCGTCTCCTGAGATGTCCCCTCTGAGTGGGGGCACTGACCCCCATCCCCAGTGCTTTCTCACTTCTCCTTCTGGCGTCACCCCAAGCCAAGTCTCCAGAAGGATTTGGCCAGTCAGTCCTGGAGAGGGAATTTCCAAGGTCCCTCCACCCCAGGTGGTCCCCCTCACACCCAAGTCCCAGGCCTGAACCAGGAGCCACATTGTGTCAGTGCCTCCCTGGGGTTTGGAGAAAGTCCTCAGGTGAATGCCTCCATTTGGTCCTCTTGTCGGGGAGGGTGGTCTTCCTCTGTCCCCAGATACCAGGGAAACTGACCTGTGTAGCGGCACAGATCAGAGCTTGCTGGGGAGACCCACAAGTCTCCCTTCTTCCCCTGTGCCAAGGGATGTGCTAAGTCACCTAACTTCCTTAGGATGCCAAGAGATTTGCTCTGAAGGGCTGTAGGTGTGGAGTGGGTGGGGAGACCTCAGAGGCCAAGCGATGGTGTGCAACAGGTGGCGGTGGGGAGCCGAGGGCTGGAGGGGGTCTCAGAGGAGGCCCAAGTCCACCAGGCCCCCACCTTTCCCCCGCCTGGCCCAGTCTGCGGCACCCTCCCGCCACAGCAGCCGGCCTCTGGTTTTCCCCGCCTGGGGCCACCCCTCGCCGGCTTGCCTCCTCCACCTCCCCTCCTACCCCGCCCCTGGCTGTCTGGCAGCGCCGCAACCGGTGGCGGCGGAAGGCAGGGGGCCGCGGCGACCAGGCCCCGTCCTCCTCTCCCTCCTCCCGACACCCCACCCCGCGCACCCCGCACTCCCGCCCGCGCCTGCCCCCGCCTCTGCCTCAGCGGCGAACACGTCGTCGGAGATTTCCATCGGGGCTCGGGGGCGGGGCCAGGGTGGGGGCGCGGGGCGGGGCGGGGCGAGTGGGCGGGGTAAAAGTTGGAGCCCAACAAAACCCTCCACGCTGTGCTCCGGGCCGCCAGACCGTGAGCGGCGACCTCCTCGCGGGTGGTCGCGCCGGTCCCCGCGGCGATGTTGGCCAAAGTTCTCCTGGCCCTGCTGGGCACGTCTGCCATCTTCCCATGGAGGTGAGTTCCCATCCCGGGACCCGGACGCCCTCGGCGCCCCGCTCCCGGCCCCCGCGCGGGCAGCCGGGTCCTGCGTGCCGTCGACCGGCGGCCGGCTTCCGCCTGCTCCCTCTCGGACGGGCGCCCGGGAAGGCGGGCCGGACGCCTGGCCCCCCGCCCCCGGCCCCCTGATCCCACTGTGTCCGCCGGCCCCGCGGGCCGGCCGGGGAGCGAGCACACCTCTCCTTCTCTGAGCCTCTCGTGGGAACAAGGAGCCTCCGCGGGGTGACCGGCCAGGGCCGGCTCGCGCTTTGGGGGCGACTGGCGAGGGCCTTTGGGGAGGTGGCGCCCAGAAAGGCGGGCTGGGGGAGTGAAACTGCGCCTAGAATGTTTGAATGCTGGCTAGTCGGTCCTTTGGTTCTTCTTGGGGTTTTTTTTTTGAGCGCCTACTGGGTACCAGGCACTGTGCCGCCCAACTCTGACTTTACTTGCTCCCCTTCCCGCCGCTCCTCCTGGTGCCGGTCCCAGGCGCGGGCCCTGGGTCTTCCGAGGGTTCCCGCCGCAGCTCCCCACCCCGCCCCCTGTGTCGCTAGCTTCCTTCTGTGCCCCTCCTTCCTTTTCCTAAGGCTAGCAGCACGTTTCCCCTTCAGCAGCCAGCTCCACTCACGCCTTCCTCTGCCCCTGGGACTCTGCTGGGAAGGTTGCCCCCTGCAGTTCTGGCTTTTGGGGATGGAAGATGACTGCTTCGTATTTTTGGGACGGTTTCCCACTGGGAGCGAACTGTCACAAGTTCCCAAGCTTTCTGATCTGTCGAGCATTCTCGAAGTCTCCATGGCACTGGGCTTGTGTCTTGCTCATCTGTTTAGGGAGAGGGGAGATAGCTTCTCTTCCCAGCCCAGAAAATGCCTTAGCTCCTCAAGGGAGGTGATGTGTGGCTCCCTGGTGCCCTAAAGGGGGGCTGGCCTCAGCAGAGGCTTGGTAAACATTTCTGAATGCGTGCTAGGAATTTCTAGTCATCCATATCCATCTAGATGTAAATTGGAGTGGTTGAGTGAGCTGACATGGTGACTGGCCAGGGCAAAACGGTGGGGTAAGGAGGCAGAAGGAACTGGGGTGGCAGAGGGGAAAAGAGCAGGAAGAGGGGCTGTTGAGATAGAAACCACTCTTCCAGCTGGGGGAAGGGCTGCAGTAACTGGTGTTCAGACACTGTCAACATGGCAACCTGTGATGTCAGGAAAGAGCTGCCCATGTGGGAGGGGGTGGGGAGGGCTGGCAGTGGGGTGTGCTGGCAAGGGCCACAAGGCACCAGGAAACCTTGCTTTGGTCCAGGCTCAGCCTTGAATCAACTATGTGACTTTGGACACAGTCCTTCCTGTATCTGGGCCTCAGTTTCTCTATCTGTAAGGTGAAAAAGGGCTCATTTGGAAAAAAATAATCCGGTGGCCCTTCTCATGTTCCCTTCTTCCCCTGCAGCCTGTTGAATGAGCATCCTCCGTGGCAGGAGGGGGGGTTAAAGATCGGCTCCATCTTGGGCCAACGCTTTTAGAGGGATGTGGGTGCCTGAAAAGGCCCCATGGAAAGATCCTACTAGTCCAGTGCATGAGTGCTTTTCAAGTTTTTCTTAATGGTAGTCCTGGAAGTGTGCTGAAGGACTGGCCGAGGAGAGCAGATGTATGCATTGTTAGCAGCTCCTTAACCCCAAGGATCCCAGGATGAGGGTGTTTTGTTTGTTTGTTACTGGAAAAAGCTACTTGTAGGATCACAGCAACCCCAGGGCCCTCTGATATCATTTTTATTGGAGACGTAGTCTGGGAATGAAGGCTTCCGTGGTTCCAGGCTCTTGCTTGTTTATCTGTTTGCCTCTTGAACTTTGGCGTTCTTGCTGTTGGCTTCAAACATCTCCTCTGGGAGGTGCCACTGGAGGCTCTTGGGTGGTCTTGGCTGACAGTGCCCGTCCTGGTTGTACCTGGCTCCCAGCCATGTCACATAGTTTGCAGGATCTCAGGCCCCCGATCTCCCTCCCCTCTCCCACAGTGACTGGCATTATCTACTCAGACGACAGGGGGAAAAGCCTCAGGGCAAGAAAACATCTCTAGATACGGTATTTGGAAATGGAAACTGCTTTGCCCAAGCCCTGTTCTTCCCTTGCCCACAATGGGAATTAGTCACTTCAGACATGAGAAATGGCATGGACGTGGCACATCTGTATGCTAGTTAAACAATTCTGAGAGCTGGAAATACTGCAGGAAAATGCATTTTGCTGCTTAAATTGGAAGTCCCTTGATCTGCAGTACAGAGGCCATGCCATGTCTCCTGCCATGTTAACCCCTGTTTTAGGAAGAGTGGCCTGATGGATTTAAAAAAAAAATCATTTTGGAAGTGCAATATACAGATATAAGGGTGTAGAGTGAACAGCTCAGTGAATTTTCACCAAGTAAGCATGTAACCAGCACCTAGACCAGGGGCTAGAACACTACCAGCCCCCTCCACCACCCACAGCCTCACTGTATGCCCTTCCCAGTACTCTCTCCTCTCCAAAGGAAACCACTCCCCTGCCTTTCAACATCACAGATTAATTTTGCTGATGGCTTTTTAAAAAGCTTTTAATTATATTTTTTTCAAAGGTATATAAAAGTAGATATATAAAAAGTAGAGGGAATCTCCATGTACCCGTCACCAGCTTCATGAATAACAACCCACGGCCATTCTTATTTTCTCAGTACCCAGTTCACCTACTCTCCATTTCAACTTAAATTATTTTAAAGCAAATCTCAGACATTGTATTATTTCATATGTATTTTAGTATGTATTTCTAGCCATAAGGACTCTATAAACATAATAAAATAACCACCCTTACAGCAAAAATTTTAGAATAATTTCTTCGTGCTGAGGAAACTCTCCAGTGTGTTTAGATCTCCCCTATTGTGTCATAGATATTTTCTGTTTTGTTTTATTTTTTTTACAGTTTTAAAGTCAGGCTCCAAACAAAGTCCATATATTAGCAGATTTTTATTAGCATTTTTCTTTTTCAAGACATTTTTATGGAATTAAGACATACATGCAGGAACATGCCCAATTCAGTGGATGAGTTGTCAAAAAAAATGGCCTCACTGTTATCAATGCACCCATATCAGGGACTGGCACATGACAAACCTCACAGGGCCCCTGGTACCCACTTTCTTACTGCTTCCTGGCAAAGGTAGCAGGACCCTGACTTCTAACACCACTGGTGAGTTTCATACACTGGTAGGTAGCTTTTTAATTTTTTGTTTAATTTTATTTTCTTCTTCTTTTTTTGGCTGCAGTGCATGCCTGTGGCACTGTGGTCGGAATCCTGTCGGCCTGCTAGTTTCCCGGATGACAGCCTCTGAGTGAAGTGCCCTTTTGCCTTCTCTCGGCGCCTAGAGCTTCCCCCCATTGCCCCAGGCCCCACCACCAATGTAGTGATGATCCCAAAGCAGAGAAAGGTGGAATATTCCCACAGTGTTCTAGCCCTCCCTGGGAGAGACCGGTCTAGCTTTCCAGAACATTCCTCAGCAGTCCTATTCCTCTGCCTGCCCATTTGCTCCCCAGTGGTGCAGATCAGGCAGACTGCACGGTAGGTTAGTAATGGCAGCTGATTGGCCAGAGCTCATACACCAATGCCCTCTTCATTTTACATTGAAATTTAAAAAAAAATTTTGAGCTTGGTGTTGCTACTGATTTTTTTTAAAATAAGAAATTACCATAAAATGGGGATAATATGGAAAGTTCCCAAAGAGCAGCAAGATTTAGAAGAAATTAATAAGTATAATCTGTTACTGGATCATAATTCATTGTTACCAGTTGCTCTTTAGCTATGCCTTGGCTTGTAGACTTATTTTGGTTTGCTTCTTTATCAGGAGGCACCCCCTGGGGACCCTACAGAATGGGGAGCAGAGCTTCACTTTTTTTTGTTTGTATGTTCTAGGATCGAAGGACCTCATGTTGAATCAGAAAAGGGACCCTCTGTCCGTGATGATGACATCTATGGCCCTGAGCCCCAGGCTCCTGAGAAGAAGCTGCCATTTGAAGAAACAAAGCCCCCTGCCATCAGTGCCCATAACAGCCTTGGCAAACTGCCAACGGCCACTCAAATCCTCAACGGTATCCTGAATAACTATGACCACAAACTGCGGCCTGGCATTGGCGGTGAGTAGCAGAACATAGTTCTTCCCCCACTGGAGGGGAGGGGGCTTGAGGGCATAAGGGTAGAGAAGGAGCCTGGGATGTAAGTTAGGGTGCCATGCATGTGCGCAGAAACGTCTGTTACTGACCTATCAGGTAAGAGGTATCAACTAGTCTTAGCAGTGCCATCAATCTTGGTCTAGATTTTTCCCTTCTCTCCCCCTCAGTTTTTCCAACTATAAAATGAGATGACTGGACTAGATGACTAACCTTCAAGGTATGTCTAACTCCTAACAGTCTAGAAATGGATCTTGCCGTGAAAGAACAGAAAAAGAAATAGGATGGGATGTTGAAGCCATGTAGCCCAACCCTTACCTGTCTCCCCTGTCTCCCCTCTTATCACACCTTCCCCTGCCCCACTGCCCTGTTCGACACTGACCTCTCCCACTTCTGCTTCCTTTACAGAGAGGCCCACTGTGGTCACTGCCGAGCTCTCTGTCAACACCCTTGGCCCTATCTCTATCGTGGACATGGTGAGTACTGGGCTTTGATTACAGCTACGTCCTAGCCCAGGGAGCTGACCCATGTGGCCCTTTGCATACTTATTTTTTCTTCTCTGTCTGTAGGGAGAGTTTATTTGGGGGAGGGGGGCTTTTAACCAACACTGACTTTAGAAGACTGGAAAAGGTAAGTCCCCTGCTGCC
Organism: Manis pentadactyla; assembly: GCF_030020395.1. Classification (NCBI taxonomy): domain Eukaryota; kingdom Metazoa; phylum Chordata; class Mammalia; order Pholidota; family Manidae; genus Manis; species Manis pentadactyla. The sequence continues at coordinate 144,729,302 of NC_080038.1, forward strand.
TCAGGAGGACCTTCAGAATCCTGACTATATCTTACAGCATTTCATTAAAGATAAAAATAATAAAGGTACTTTAAACACCACAACGGAATGGCTCTTCTCTTCTGATAATGATTTGGTAATGGACTTAAGTCTATAGTAACCAACTCTTAGTCTAAGACTGGTTCTCTAATTTTGCCTCATTCCCCCTCTCCTTTTCCACTACTGTAATCCTCATGTCAGCACTGTCCCCAGTTAGCCTGCATTATCTCCCATCTGAAATGTGCAAAATTGAGGGTCCCTACCTGCCCCAGTCTACCTTCTGACCTGGCCTCCTGTAATCCCAACCCTGCTTTAAACACAAAGCTCAACCCCACACTCTAGTGGCCGAGGCCCTCCGTGGTTGGAGCCATCCCAGGGCTCTGATTTTATTTCTTTTCTCCCCTTTAAAGACCATGTGCTCTAGTCACACTAGAATATGGGTGTTCCTCAACCATACTGTGCCTCTGAGCCTTTGTTCAAGCTATTTCCTGTTTGGGATGCCCTTGCTCCAATTTTCTACTTATCATAAACCTTGTCCTTCAGGGTCTGTTTCGAATGACATCTCTTCCATGGCATCCTCCTTGACCTCGCTGCTATTAATTGCTTCCTTCTCATTCACACCGCACTCCTCTCTTTGGCACTCAGATCTTTCTAGCTTATATCAAGGTTGTTTACCTGATCTTCCCTGCCACAGTCACTATCTCACAGCTTGCCTGGGTCAGGGATCCAGGCATCACTTTGCTGGGTCCTCTGTTCAGGGCTTCTCCCAAGGCTGTAGTTAAGGAGTCAATCAGAGCTGGGGTCATATCTGAAGGAGCTCAGTTCCAAGCTCTCACGTGGATGTAGGCAGAATTCAGCTCTTCTCTGGCTGTTGGCTGGGGCCTCCCACAGCCCTTGCCATGTGGCTTCTCCACAGGGTAGCTCACAACATGGTAGCTGGCTTCCCTCAGAGTGAGAAAAAGCATGAGAAAAGTTGCTCATGATGAAATCACAAATTTTGTAATCTAATTTGGAAAGTGACATCCCACTGCTTCTATGGCATTCTGTTCATTAGAAGCAAGCCATTAGGTCCAGGCCACTGTCAAGTGGAGGCAATTACATAAGGGCATGTAGAGCAGGAGGTGAAGATCACTGGGGCCGTCTTTGAGCCTGCCTACCACACATGACTATGGAAGAAAAGAACCATAAAAGCCAACAAAATTTTTGAGTTTCTGTCAACATTTGAAAGTTATTTTTCCTCCTCCCTTGATGTCAGATTCACTTTTTGCTGTTATCAATGTGCTTTCCCCTAAATGAGTATGACTTTAGCAATCAAGTTGATTAAAATCATTGATAAACCAAGAAACACTGGGTTCTGAGCAAGAGCCAGATGTTGAGGTCTTCTGGTCACACCATTATGGCCACTGTTTACTCTTAATGGAAAATGGAGCTTTCAGGTCATTGGTGTGAAGATGGAGAAAGTGGCCTGAAGAGGAGTGGACAGTTTGTGACTACACTCTTGCTATTTGCGGGAGATACAATTTTGGGAAACCAATGTCTATCGCCTGCAAGAGCCCCTCTCACAGGAGCTGATTGCCCTCTGTCTCCCGGCTCCGTGTCTGTTAACATTGGCAGCACTGGCCTCACTTGAGGTGCCAGGAGGTGCCTATGCCTGACAAGCTGAGGGATGCAGTCTAATAACTTAGTAGTCACCGAACCTGGCATATGCAGCTCAGGACTGGTCCAAAGAGGAGCCAGCAGTTGAATTTTCTTTGGCCAGTAAGGTGATGCTTCGGCCTGGGCCATGTGCCTTTAGAAGATTCCAGAAACTCATGTGGCATTATGTTTCCCTGAGAAGTCTGGCTTTCTGCATAGCTCCAAGGATTTGTCCTTAGGGGGAAAAACCTGGGCCCACAGCATGTGTATATAAATCAAACGTTTCTACCTGTCCCCTGGCTAAACTTTTGAAGCACCTAGCCTGAGCTTAGAAGGCAGGGACCGGTCTGGGAACGATTGCCCTTTGCAACATCAACAGTTGCTGAGGCTGCTTCTTGCTGTGGTAATTACCGCCAGTGATTCCAGTGAAGTCAGTTCCTTGACACCAAATTCCTAGAGTTTCACTTGAGCCAAAAGAGATGTACATCCCAAACTCCCTTGCCAAATGGGGGAAATTGAACCGTTAGTTATCAGTTGATGTGTAGTGAACTTACAGCTGGTATCTTGTTAAATAGAAATTAAATGCTCATTTGAAACACTGTACCACAAAGCTGGAGCACCACGTGCGTTGTGTGGGGGAAGCCTTTCCCTGGCCACCGAGCAGTTCACATGGCAGGGGAGGCTCTGCAGGTCGAGTTCGCAGTGCCAGCCACTTGGGACTGTCGAAACACTCTGAAGGCCACCTGGGAAGGCTGGCGGGGTTGGACGGGGCAGGGCTGGAGGCTCCCATGTGAGTGGCAGCCAGGCTCTGCCAGCTTTTTTCTGTCTGCTTCTCTGGACCACTTTCGAGAACATGCTTTGTCTGAGAGGCTGGTTCCCGGCAGTTGAGCAGTGGCCCTCCACCTGTTGGCTGAGGCAGCAAAGGCAAGCAGGGGTTGTGTTGACCTTTCCCCCTGAGGGTTCTACTGGCCTCCAGGGTTGTGCGTTTCCGGTTGATGTTCATTGTCTGAGACAGGATAACTCAGGAAAGACCTAGAGGTTCTGCAGAGGAGAACTGGACTTGGGTACCCAGAGGTATCGTTGGTGCAAGTGAAGTAAGCACTGGAGAGGGAGATAGTGCAGGTTGTCTCAGAGCCAGGCAGCGGTAGTGCCGCTCTGAGTGGGTGCAGCCAGTGTGGTGCTCTTGACTGTTGGTGTGCCTTTCTCTCTGTGCCTCAGTCTCCCTACCTCTGAAGCAAAGGAGGTTGAGCTAGCCCTCCGTGTTCGATCTTGGACTAGTTCTGGTTCTTGCTGTTCAAGCTGCTTACAGTTCTTTTTACTCCCTTCGATATCAGTGTGTAATTTTCCAGATTCTTCCTCGTAAACATCTTTCGTGGATGTTTAGCAGACAGTTTATGGGATAGACAATATCTGGAGACCAAAGAATTATAGGTGTATCTATGCAGATACACACACACATTCAGAGGTTACGTGCCCTTGTTTAAAAGGAAAAACAAAATAAGAAATGCTCCAAAAAACATGAGACTGAATACACATTTCTCTTGTGACTCAAAGCACTTCATTTTTAATTCTGGAGAATAAAGGATCAAGGTTGATTAACATCTGTGCTCCCCAAAAAACTTTGCTGTATACACTCAAAGGTGCATGCGTTTATATATGTCCACAGTGATTTTGAGCTGAGATCTTTGATAAGCAATGGAAATGTGGGGCCTGAGAGGATGCTGACCTGGCTGGAGTAGCACCATAGCCCTGCAAGGGAGTGGTGATGTGATGAGCCCGGCCCATCCAATTAAGTTAGCATTGTCTGCCTGTTTCTAGATGAAATGTGTTTGCCTAGACTGTTACCCATTTGGAAATGTTCCTTTCTTTTGGAAATACCTGGAAATAAAAAGTTCTTAAAGCCACACTCTAGCCAGTCTCCTCTGTGCAAGCCCAAGTGGACTCTCACCCACTTGGAGGGCTCATCACAGGGTGGCATGGACATGTCCTTTGTATGGCCCCTAGTGTGTGCTCCTCTATCCTTCCCACCAGGAATACACCATTGACATCACCTTCTACCAGACCTGGTATGATGAACGCCTGCGTTACAATGGCAGCTTTGAGAGCTTTGTCCTGAATGGCAACATGGTGAGCCAGTTATGGATCCCGGACACCTTTTTTAGGAATTCTAAGAAGACCCAAGAGCATTCGATTACCGTTCCCAACCAGATGGTCCGCATCCACAAGGATGGCAAGGTGTTGTACACAATTAGGTATGTCAAGCCTCTAGAGTCTTACCTCTTGGGATTCTTCCTCCCCTTCTGAGATTTTTCACCAAAGAATCATGGGTACAGCCTTCATCAGCCTTCATCCTGAATGACAGTTCTAAGGGCCCCTCCAGATTTCCTAGACCATGAGCACAACCCCCTCATATACAGACAGACACTAGGCCTCAAAATAGAAAGATACTGCTTACAGCCACACACCAAATTCATGGCAGCACTGGGACTGGCACGTAGTTAACTTGGCTCCCAGTTTAGAGTTCCCTCTACTAGAATGTACCAGTATGACTGCATTGCCTGGACAATTCCGTCCCAAGTGGGCACTGGATATACACACACGTCCACGGTGGTGGAGTTGTCCAGGTGCAGCAGCAGCACAGTGACTGGAAAGATCCCTAAGACCAGGCTGGATACTTGAGTGCGTGGCAGGGGGAAGATGTATGTGGTGCTGTGGGGGCCGGGAAGTGAGAGAGAGAGAGAGAGAGAGAGAGAGAGAGAGAGAGAGAGTGCTCACAGGTCCTGGAGGCTGGCATGGGCAAGAAACAGAAGCCCATCTGAGTCGGTCCATTCTCTGATGATGCAGGCCAGAGTAGCCAGATACTTCCAAGCTGTTCTTCCTGTTTTTCTTTGTTTTTGTCTCTCCTTTGAGCTCTTTGTCTCAGATCCCACTGTTCCCACTCATTGGTGGTGGTTTCCAGGTCCAAACTGGGTGGATACTTAAGAGCTGAGGCCCAGCCTAATGAGGCTCCTTTCTCCCTTCCAGGATGACCATTGATGCTGGATGTACACTCTACATGCTCAAATTTCCAATGGATTCCCACTCTTGCCCTCTGTCTTTCTCTAGCTGTGAGTACTTTCTCAGGTTTCTGGGGCCCCAGAGTCATGCTGTGGCCCTTCTTTCTCTTGCCCCTGTCCTTACATTTTTCTGCCTTTGCTGGCCTCTTAAGATGGTGCCAAGGTTACCCAGGGCCTCCCAATCCATCTTCATCTCCTTTCCTGCCAACAGTACTGTGGTGCTTAACTGAGACCTCATGTTGGGCTCCCCTGTCTGCCTTCCACCCCATCTCACGTCAGTCACCCGCCTCTGAAACGCATCTGGTCCTTCCACCTTCACTGCCCTGCCTTGGTTCAGGTCTTTGTCATCCTCCATGCAGACTTCTGCAACATCTTCGCTTTGAAACTGAGCATGTCCAAAACTACATATGTTCTCTCCTTCCAACCTCTACCCCCAAAACAAATGTGTTGCTTCTGTGTTCCCATCTGTCTCATTGAAAGGCACCATCACCCACTCAGCTTTCCAAGCCAAGAACTTCGATGCTTCTTTCTCCTTCAGTTCCTACATCTAATCAACACATCCTGCCGCTGTTCCCCCGGAATCCTTATTGTTCCCACCTATTCCTCTGCATCCTCACTGCACCAGCTTTGACTCCTGCCTTCTTTCATTCTGTCATGCCTGAATTACTGCACTGGCCTCCCATAACTGGTCTCCTGTCAAGAGGCCATTTCATATAATGACAAGAGTGAGCTAAATGAGATGTCATCTACACCAGGTCACCTCACTGTTCCAAATCTTCTCATACAGTAATTTCAAATTCCTTAGAATGACCCTCGAGGCCCTTCATGAACTGGCCGCTGCTCCACACTCCTGCTTGCCCATCCTGCATGCCTACGCATCTTCCATGAGCTGGCCATCCTGAACTTCTGGCGTTTCCATGATGCATCAGGCACTGTCACCTTTCTGTGCATAGAATACCCTGCTCACCACTTCTGCTTCATCCATACAGAGAGAATCTAATCAACTTAAAAGACTTACTGGGAAGATCACCTGCTCTGTGAAGTCTTTTCTGGGTGTGTCCCCAAGTGCTCTTTCCCGCCTCTCTTTCCCCACTGTTCCATGGGCAGAGGTTCCTCAGAACAGTTCCAGTAATTGTAGGTGTATCCTCACTGTCTTACTCAATGAAATGCGAATGCTGTTTTTCCAGCGCAGTGCCTGGTCCTGAGGAACGCCCGGTAACTGTACTTAATGAATGGACTTCAACAGTGAGGGAAGAGAGGCCATACTCAGGAGTCTCAAGGCATTGCTCGGACCGCATGCTGGTGGAGACCTCCGCTGGCCTTCCTAATCTCAAATGACCCTTGTTGCTTTACAGTTTCCTATCCTGAGAGTGAGATGATCTACAAATGGGAAAATTTCAAGCTTGAAATCAATGAGAATAATTCCTGGAAGCTCTTCCAGTTTGAGTTTACGGGAGTAAGCAACGAAACTGAAACTATCTCAACCCTAGCTGGTAAGTGTGCCTTTTGGAGCCAGGGCTAGGCCGAGGCCCAGGAGGGTGGTAGGGATGACCAGAGGTGGCCATCCATGCATACACATGCAGTGTAGTCATCACACAGAGCTGCTGTAGAACATGGCTGCTGTCTTATGGATGCTAAGCATTTAACAACGATGTGCAGATGATACTAAGACTTTGTAAGACATCTCAATCTTCTCTGAAAAGAAGTAAATACTTTGCCAAGCCAGGGAGAGGGTAGGTAAAGAGTTTGCAGCTAGCTCTGTCCTGCGCACCCTTCAGTTTCAAGGTCTTTGTGGCAGCTGACCCACCTGGATGACTTTGGCCAGTGGAGCTCATGTGAGTGCTCCATACCTGGAACCAGTTCAAGCTGGTTGGGTGGGAAATGAAGTTCATCCTAATGGGCGGTGGAGGCTAGTGTTCTCCTGTCAGCTAGATGAGAGTTGGTGTAGGATCGAGAATCCTTCAGCAGCTGGTACAATGGCTGCTACATCAACATTTATTTTAAAGGAGCAGCTCTGACAAGCACAGATTCCCGTCAAAGGCTTCACGGTGGATTCAGCAGGGACATGGTGATCATTGGTTTTGTGTCCTTGTCCCTAACAAGGACTTGTTACAAGGGGAGGGTCCTGGGTCTCTTAAACTTCAACGCCCAATTAGGTATGAGCATCTTTGCTCATGTTCCTAAGTGATCTGAATGAGGAGCCAAGGGACCCTCCAGGCTTGCTCCCAGAGCAGCCCTGGAAACCCACTTCCCAGCTCTTAAATCATGGCTTCTCCGGTATCATAGCTGTCTTTGGGACTGGTCCCAGATGCTTCCAGTCAGTCCCTGGGCAGTTCTCTACATCTTTAGCTGACTCAGAATGCAGTAGTAGCTTGCTACTCTGGTCACCTTGGACCTTCCTTAAGCCAGGGAATCTGTGCATCAGAAGGCTCTCAGACAGCCCAGCCTTGCTCCCAGTGAGTAAGTCATCTTTCACCGCTGGCTGTTGAGCCTCTGATGGAATCTTGCCTGTCATCAGGACTTCACATACTTGCAAGGGAATTTCTTCCTTCTCTAGACAACTGTCCATCACAAAACTCCCTCTGCTCATCTGAAATTGGAGTCTCTGGGACTTCCACCTGTTGGACCTAGTCCTTTTACCCTAGAATTATAGAGCTCACAGTAAGTCCAGTCGCTCTGCCACAGAGTTGAGGTTAAAGGGCCAGTATTATGGTTCCAGCCCTGGGTCAGATTCTTTTATAGATTGTACAGCCATAGTTCCTTTTCCTTCCCTTGTTCTTCAGAACCCTGGGTCCACTCATCCTCCTAGTCCCCGCCTTGGGACACAGTCCTACTTGTGCTCCTCTGACAGTGCAGTAACCAACTACAGCCTGGCCAAAGCAGCTAAGAGAAGAAGCATCTTTAGTCTTCTTTTTTCCTTTGGCTGCTCCTCAGCCCTGCTATCTTTCTTTTTTTCCCTTTCCACTCCTCAGGAAAAAGAAAGTGTCTCTTGGCCTTCAAAGACAAATTTCCATCTCTTGACAAGTGAAAAAGGTTCTCTTTTGGCTGGAATAAATACAAATAGAAAATACATGTAGGATAATAACTCTTGCAACAAGAATACGTAACTCTGCAGAGTTTTGCAGGGAGTGGTTGTAGCTAAATAGGGGTGCCTTAAAGTGTAGTTAAGACCTCAGGGCAAGAGAACTAGGAGCTGGATCAATACGTTCTGGCCAATAGGCAAGTGTGAGTAGTCTCTGCAGTAACCCTGGAGCAGGGAGTTCTATTCCCAAAGTTACTGATCTGGACACAGGATTTTCACTGACCGCAGGCCACTCACTCCCTTGCCTTTTCTAGAAGATTCTGAGAAGTCTTGCCCCTTGAGTGTCAGTGCTGCCCAGGTGAGTAGGAGAGGGTGCTCTTGTCATCCAGCTCCAGCATTCCCAGACCTGGTGGGCAAGTGACCTACTTTCCCAAATAGGAGGACACACGGACAAGTTAGGGTTCTGGTCTGCTTTACAAAGCTGTTGCCAGACAGCAACAAGAATCACTGGATTTCCGTTTGGTTCCAGGCTGTGCTGGGCTAGGATGGGCAGGAGCCAAGCCACAGGGCTCATACGAGTTCTGCCCAGAAGCAGCTTAAAAGCCTACCTAACTGAAGGCCAAGGAATTCTACTACATCACAGAGGTGGAAATTTGGAGCCTAGCTTCACTAAGGAGCCAGCACTTGAGCTATTAAAAATCCGATGTCATGTGGAGAGTAAAAGGGAATATTCTGAGCTCAGAAAAGGCCCCCAGAGCCCTAGAGTCACGATCAGCATGCAGAGTGTTTGGGACGAGTGAGTCAGAGTGTAAGCCAGCATGAACTGTTCAGTGAAGACACCAACTGGAGATGTGGGGTGCCTTCAGGCCCTGTAGGAGTCATTGCTCTGTAGGGTGGAAGCCAACATCAATAACACGATGCCCAAATGAATGTGATGACCTCAGTCTGCCTTGTGGATGTATACTCTGCAGAGCTGGCATCTAGAGGGCTGGCTAATTCTTCTATTTTCCTGAAATACTCCACTTAGGTTGGGGTAATAGGCTGAGAACAAGGAGTCCACGGTTTGGATATTGGGGTGGATATGGGTGTTATCTGAGGGAATCTGAGAATAGATGGGATTTGCTTATGGTAAGACGTGTGTTCAGATGTCACTTGGAGCCAGGTCATGGTGGGCCTTTAGCGTCAGATCACACTGTTGACTTGGTACTGTAGCTCTTGTGGAGCAGGGAACCACTAGAGGTCTTGGGGTAGGCATGTGATTTGTTTTGCCTTAATTGGCCATGGAACAATGATAAGGCATTTCAGCAGCATATGAACTTACAGGAAGGAGGCTGAATGGATTCTGTGCTGCCCCCACCACAGCATAGGCCAAGGTTAGCTCATTGCCTGAGGGTATACGTTGCAAGGGCCAGCAGTCCACGTGTGCGGCTATGGTTCTGTAGACTAGATATGGCATGTCAATGGACATGAAGGCCTCAGTCAGCCATCTGGACATTAGCTGTGTGGTCCTGATATCTAGAGGGCTGAGTGGTTTTTTCACCTTCATCAGTGTGTCTTCTGCCTCCCTGGAAAGACAGGTGCAAGGTGTGGGGCAGTGGAGTAAGAAAGAAGTGATTAAGGTTCTGGGCCTGGCATAGGTCTTGCAGTGAGTTTCCTCTCTGGGCTTTTCTGATTCTGTGTGTGTGGCATTAGAAAAATGTGCCTCCAGCCTGGTGCTGTGGTGGGGATCTCATAATCTGAACAATGGGACCCTTAATATGCACGTTGTGGTGGGGTGAGACCCCGGTGCCAGTGTAGTAATGAAGGGGTATGTTTTTCTGTCTTCCAGGTGATTTCATAGTCATGACTCTTTTCTTCAATGTGAGCAGGAAGTTTGGCTTTGTTGCCTTTCAAAACTATGTCCCTTCCTCTGTGACCACAATGCTGTCCTGGATTTCCTTCTGGCTCAAGAAGGAGTCTGCTCCTGCCAGGGCCTCTCTAGGTCAGTGGGCGAGCGGGTGGGTACGCGGACACAGGACGGCCTTCTCAGGGCCCTCTCAGTTGTGTGCTGGGTGGACGAGATGCTGAGGCCACCTCCACTGCTCTGCTTCCACAGGGATCACGTCTGTGCTCACCATGACCACGCTGGGCACCTTCTCACGGAAGAATTTCCCACGCGTCTCGTACATCACCGCCTTGGATTTCTATATTGCCATCTGCTTTGTCTTCTGCTTCTGTGCTCTGCTGGAGTTCGCTGTGCTCAACTTCCTCACCTACCACCACACGAAACCCCGTGCTCCTCCAAAGCTTCGCCATGTATGACCTGGGTATGGGAGTGGCGCTGTGGAGGCGTGTGAGTGAGGGCACTAGGACTCCTGACATGCGGGTGGCCAGCTTGCCACATTGAAGGGGTACCCTGGGACTTAGGAGGCCCTTGAGAAAACCTTCTGATGTGACGGTGGGAGTTCTGGGGGCAAGAACCTGTGGCCAGGGCCTGGCTGATCGTCCCTTGACCGTTCCCTTGTCCATTTCAGCCTCGTGTCCAGGCCCGGGCCCTCGCCGCACGCCGTGCCCTCCGGCATCAGGAAGCTTTTGTGTGCCAGATCGAGGACTCGGAAGAGAGCGATGAAGAGGAAGGCCCCTCCTGCCCAGCCCAGCAGTCCCTCGGCCTAGGTGGCCACCAACTCCCTGGCGGCTGCTGCAAGTGGTGCGGGAAGTACTGCCGCGCGGTGCCCGGTAGAGAGGGCAGCGGCTGGCAGCGGGGCCGCCTCTTCATCCACGTCTACCGCCTTGACAGCTACTCGCGAGTTGGTTTCCCAGTCACCTTCTTCTTCTTCAGTGTGCTCTACTGGCTTGTTTGCCTTAACTTGTAGGTGCCAGCTGCTACCCTGTGGGGCAACCTCCCCTGTTCCCCAAGCAGTCCCCCACCCCTTGCCAAGGGAGTCAGAGGAAAGCAGCAGCAGGAACAGCTTTCCTTCTCCATTTCCTAGAGAGTGTCTCCTTCCCCAGGCCCCAGATGCAAGCGTGCAGAGAACTGGTCCTCGCTGGCCCTCCCGCAACCCAGCCCGCCCACTCACTCAATCTTTTTGGCAGCCCATTGCAACTAAATGGCTCACCTCTTTGACAAGGACCATTGGTGATTCTCAGGCTTATAGATCATAGGCTCTCCGTGACCAGCTTCCTAACACTGTGCCCAGGTATGAGAAGATCAGCAATCTCCAAATAGTGCTGACACCCACTGCCAGCCTCTAGAAACCCAGTATACGTCTTTGATACTCCAGGCCCAGCTCTGGCCTCAGCCTCAGTGTGCACAGACAAGCTGCTTGCCTCTTCCTGACACCTCCTGAGGGTGCTGGGCAGCAGCGTGACAGTGAAAGGGGTCCTCTGTCCTTAGGTCAGATTATTGTATTCTTGGTTCTATCTCCCTGCCCTCCCTTCCCCTGCAGATAGACCCTGGCACTATGCCTTTAGGAGGATAGGAGGCAGCAGTTGGGCCTCTTTTGGATGGTATCCCTCCCTCTGCTGCTGTGACACCTCCCTCTCCCCCTCCACGCCGCCCCAGCTGCCATCCCTCATCTGCACTACCTATTCAATGCCTTGCATCCAGTGGGTATCTATTTTTGTGTGTGATAACAGTAACGCCCCCCTGCTTTATATGCCACCTTCTTCCTCCTTCTTGACCCCTGTGACTCTTTCTATAACTTCCCCAGTGACTTTCCCAGCCCCGACCCAGGTGCTAGGCCATGGTGACTTCTCGGGGCCAAGAGGCTAAGGGAACTGTGCTGTGCACTGGGCATTCCCACCTAAGCTGCAGCACAGGAGTGCCGCCACTTCCTTGGCCCCTGGATCCATAAGCCAGTCCACTTTTACCCCTGGGGCACTCTGACAATCACAATCAATCAATTGAATTCCCTTAAATTTTATAGCACTCTACCTTTTGCAAGGCACTTTTGACAAATTGTTTCTATTTTGAGCCTCATAATAACCCTGTGATATATTCAGGGCAGGATTCTTATCCCCATTTTGCAGATGAGAACCCTGAGGCACAGATTTCTATGGGACTGTGGATCTTACTGGAAACTACCCAGGAGCCCACTGTCACCTTCTCAACCATATGTCAGGGCTAGGCAGCACTGTCCACCACGATTCACTTCCATAGCCTCTGCCAGCACCCCAGGGGCACGGCCCAGAGAGGCAGTCTCCCTTCAGCACGACCTGCTCAGTTCCTAGGCCTCAGGTGCACAGACTGCCCCCAAGATCAGTCCTTCCTGGCTCTGGGAGCCCAGTGAGGTAGAATTTGGACACGCCCCAATGCTTGTATATGCTGAATGAAATCTGTGTCTGTATTATAGGGGGGTGGGGGGATCCATCTGCTTGTGTCACCATCCCCGGAAAAGGGGAAATACATCAATAAATGTATCAGCAAAGGATGGATGGTGTGGCTATTTTCTCAGGTATTCAAGTTTGTTCTCACCTCAGTTTTTAAATCTTAAATCAGCTGCAAAGGGGGGGCCGTAGGGTCCTCGCCTGTTGGGGGAGTGAAGGGAAGAGGCTTGGAAAGAAGAGAGGGGCCTGCAGTGCAGCCACAGTAACGCCTTCAGCTGAGCATGTGGGGGTGATCTGGAGCTGCAATGTGCCTTCTGAATTGTCACAAGGGCAAGGAGGGGCTGGCCCTTGTACCCTTGACTGACCCGTCATTGGGTGTGAGCATGAACTTGGAAGGGGCATGTACTTGGGTGTACGGTGAGAAAAACACTCAGCTGAAGTCTGTCAGCCTCCAACAAGCTCAGCAACTGAAGAAATGGGACCTTCTGTGAAAAAGTGGGAGGGCTTTGGGCAAGTCCTGGCAGCCCACAACAGCACTGTCTATAGTTCACCCCTGACCTTGCCTAGGCTCATTTGCATCCTATAAAAAGATGCTGGAGGTATTGTCCCATGGCTCTGTTGAGCTCCTTTTCCTGAGGAAAACGTACAAGAGCAGTGAAGGGCCTTGACGGAGATGCATCATCTCTGTGCACCACCCATTGTAATTTCCCCTCTCAGGTAGCATCTCTGCTTTTCAGGGAGCTTACAGTGGAGTGACTAAAAGCTTCACCCTTGAAGGGCCAGAGACTCTGGACCCCATGACCTTCTCACACCATGGCTAGAGGACTTGTTTGTCATTTACAAGGGATACCTAAGAGGGCCACCTCAACACCAAATCTATTCTTGTCTGCTGCCATAGTATAGCAGTGGCCCTTTCTCCTCCCAATGATTAGGGTCAGTTTCCCCTGTCACAGGATGGTCACTTGTTTTCATTCGTTGGTGCCAAAAGCGACCAGGCAGTGGTCATAGACTAAAATTTAATAGGGCTCTTGTGTTGCCCCCTGATAATGCACTTAAAATCTAGGAGGCAATAACTTTAAACCTGCAGAACCCAGAAGTATGAGGACGGAAAGAACAAATTCCCCAAGTGAGTCACTAGGAGTGGTGATAAAAAAGACAACTCCTACTCCTATTCCTTAGGTCCCAAACCTGTCCACTCTCCCATATAATGGTTATTGATTAAGGACGCATAATGCTTCCTGGTGGGTGGCACCCCATTGTCTCAGGTATCCTCTCCAAGCTGTCACTTCAGCTGTGCCTTCAACAAGCCTTTTGGTCATCCCAACTGGCCAGCACCTTCTCAGTGGTGGGCCGTACAGTAGAATCCCAGGCCATGTGCCCAGGGTTGTACTCCTTTGGCCAGAAAGTGGATCTCTGAGTCCAATCCAGGGTTATATAAAATCTTGTCTCACTAGATCAAATACTGTATGCTTTTGAATAGTGGTGCTGGCTGATGCCTTCCAGGAAAACAAGGCAAACCCATATTCAGAATTTGTGTTAACTGCAATCATCACAATGCATCATTGCTCCGTGCAGTTTTGAAGAGGCTCAGTGTAGTCAACTTGCCCACAAGCTACTTCCTGGTTTCCTTCTAGAATGGTGATATACTGGGATCTCACCATAGGTCTCTGTTGTGGGCAAGGTCAATAGCTAAATTGACCTGAGTGAATAGGTTAGTGCACTGTTGTGCCCACATATAACTTCAACTCTGCCATTGTGGTAAAGAAGTTTAGTAAATAGAAATCCAGGACATCTAGTTAAATTTAATTTCATATAAACGACAGATAAATTTTAAAATAAGTGTGCTTCATTTGAGGTCACACTGTCCCTGGGCTGCTCCTAGCCCAGGACTGAGCACAGCAGGGGCATTAGAGTATGGACACTTCTGCCAAATGCGGAGAGACTCACCAATAAGCAATCTTTGCAGCAGGGCTCCCCACAAGCTCGGCTGAACCTTCATCAAACCCGTTCTGCCATCTGAGAGTCTTCCTCCTATTCCTCCTTGCAGGTATCAGACCTCACTCCCATATAAAGGGTTTTGCAGCCTTCTCCTGCTCCTTCTTCCTTTATCTTTCATAAACGTTTCCCCTAATAAATCTCTTGCTCTTCTAATCCCATCTTGGTATCTCTTCCCAGACAACCTAAACTGATGCAGGTGATACCATAAGTAATACAAGAAAACACACAGTAAGATGGGTTTCTGAGACAAGATCACCACCTGGATGGCAAGGAGCAACCCATCCTGAGTGGTATATGAGGCACAGATAGCATCTGGCACAATGTGACAGCCCAATGCCTGAAGATTTCACTGATAGTTACCTAGGAAAACAGTTCAACAGAAGGAAGCCTGTTGCTGATTCATGCAATTGAAAGCTATGGGGGAAACACTGTACACAGAGTGAATTGGCCGGGTATTACTAAATTGTATTGATGCCCTACAGACAAGTAAGGAGAAATTGACAATTGTTGACCACAGTTTTAATACCATAAAAGGCAAGGATAAGAATCAGAAGAACTCTTTGGAAGCTTATAAAGAGAACCTTGTCTCGTACAGTGGGAAAGCAGACACAGATGAGGAGCAAATGTAGAACTTAGGAGTTACACTTGCAAATATCCAGTTGATTAAATGTCCAGGCAAGTCATGTCTCTTAGGCTAAAGTGAGAGCCTGTTTGGGAGAAACTGGCATTCTGAAACACAGAATGGGGACATGTGAGTCAGTGCCTTCAAGGACTGAAGCTTCGTAGACTTCCCTAGGTCCTCAAAGCCTATAGAGGTGGTCCACCTCTCACTATTAAAAGCTATCATTTCAGGATATAAACCCAACCACATATGGTCAATTAATATACGATAAAGGAACCATGGATATACAATGGGGAAATGACAGCCTCTTCAACAGCCGGTGTTGGCAAAACTGGACAGCTTCATGCAAGAGAATGAAACTGGATTATTGTTTAACCCCATACACAAAAGTAAACTAGAAATGGATCATAGACCTGAATGTAAGTCATGAAACCATAAAACTCTTAGAAGACAACATAGGCAAACATCTCCTGAATATAAGCATGAACAACTTCTTCCTGACCGCATCTCCTCGAGAAAGGGAAACAAAAGCAAAAATGAACTCATGGGACTACGTCAAACTAAAAAGTTTCTTACAGCAAAGGACACCATCTAAGAAGAAAACAAATCCTACCATTTGCAGCAACGTGGATGGAGCTAGAGGCTATTATGCTCAGTGAAATAAGCCAGGCGGAGAAAGACAAGTACCAAATGATTTCCCTCATTTGTGAAGTGTAACAACAAAGCAAAATTGAGCCTGAGCAGCACCAGAGGGCAAGAGCAAGTGCCAGACACCTGCGTGACAGCTGCCCCAGCTCGCCATTAACTTGTGCCAGTGGTCATGTGGGGAAGCCTGTACAACCAGCTAAAGGGAATGGAAAAGGGCCGGTTTACAGGTAAGTCAGGTGCAATCTGGGTGAAAGCTGAGAAAGGATGGAGGCTACATTACACCCGTCACTATACTACTGAGGGGTGATCTTAAAAGACACTTTAGAGGGAAACTTTTCCCCATAGGTGTAGTTGCAAGCTGTGTACCTGGTAACCATCTGGTCATTAACTTTGTATGGAAGGAGAAGTGTCCCAGGGTGAGAATATATCTATACATTCACAAATACCCCCATCCCAATTCTGCTGGGATTAGGAAAAGGAGGAGAGAAGAAGAGGGAAAGATTTCTTTCTCCACCTCTACACCCTGAGGAAAGGCCATGTGAGCACTTAGAGAGACAGTGGCCATCGGCAAGACAGGAAATGGGCCCTCATGAACAACCAAGTCTGTGGAACCTGAGCTTGGACTTACCAAGCTCCAGAACTGGGAGAAATATGTATCTGTTGTTTAAGCCATCTATATTTTTTATACTAGCCTGAGCTGATGAAGAACATATGTGTGTGTGTCTGTGTATATATATGTATATATATATATACACATACACATATGCATCATATGTGTGTATTTTATATATACTATAAGAATATATGTATATATACATAAAATTCATTGACTGGGTTCTGGGTTTGAAAAATGGCTCACATCCAGAAACTGGGCAGGGAATCATGACTTTTTATTGGGGTGGTCCTCATCCTCCTGATCATCCATATTTGACTTATTTTGGTTGTTCAGATGGAGCAATAGCCTTGGTATCTGCCACTAGGAAATGTTTCTTTTAATAACTATCTGCATAGTCCTTTTCAAGTTAGACCCCTGGCTGCTCCTCTGACCTTGTTGCTCATTCTGATAACTGTGCACACCTCGCTTCTGATGGTCAAGCACCATCCCCTGATCTCTGTTATTTTGGGATCCTATTGCTGCTAGTAGGGAGTCCAATTCTGTAAGATCATCTTTATTGGCTATCCTGACCTTCAGACAGCCACCACTAAACTTCTGGGAGGTACGGGTACCCCTCTCATGAGGTAAATAGAGTGTTCTCCTGGCTATCATTTGGGTGGGTTTTCTGGCCTTATGAAGTGTATTCACTCTTCCATGCCCATTTCTCTAAACACTTTGGTCTCTTCTGCTGTCTTTCTTCACACATTTCACATTGACTTAGTGTGGACCATCACCTTCTTGTTTCTAAAAGCCATCCTAACAGCATATTAACACTATTCCTCGGAGTCCTCGACAGGCTATTAAATAGCATATTGGAGGAGAGTGTTCCCATACCTAGGAAATCTCCCTAATCCAGTGCTATGCTCCGCCGCTACAGAGCTAGCACTCTCAGAACCCAGTCCTACACAGTGTCAGAGCTCCTGGTGGTGTATGTTGGCTAGATCTTGTAGCTCCCTTGGAGTATAGACTGTTTCATCTATTAGCAGATTCAACATTTGCCTGACTATCTTTTATTGGAACTTAACCCTAGTTACTACTTTATTGTATGGGAAGGTGGATGGAGACAGATGTTGAAGTGGGATGCATGCTTTCTTGCAAGACAGAGACCGCAGAGTGGATTTTGAGCAAGTCAGTACTATTTTTTTTTTTCACAGGAAGGAATGGTTCACTTTTGTAGGCCTTGGAAGTTCAGGGAAATTTGAGGAGTCAGGCTGTTTGAGTACATCAATCCAGATGTCCCCATTCCATGTCCCATGGTCCTACTGGATTGGCCTTGGATTGCATTTCTCCAATGGTTGGATTGCCCCCAGCATCATGAACTCATTCCATTGCCCTTGTATTTATTACTTTCCCTGCATTTATCAAACATCTGATATTTGGCACCTATCATGCATTTTCTTCCACTGATATACCATCATAGTTCACCCCAAGCGAAGGTATAAATTGCACTGTTCTAGACTCCACCCACCACCAGTAATGAGGTTCTTGTCAGCTTGCATGCAGGCGAGGTGAAGTGATTCAACTCAAAATCCCATTTCACAGCTGGCTTTCTCACTTATGTTATCAGCTGCCGCTAGCTGGATTCCCCAGGAAGCCGACTCTGCGATGGAGAACTGCATGTGAGAAGTTTACTGGAGATTACTCTCCAAATGAACATTAAGGTGGGGAGAAAAGGAAGCAGAATTGAAGAGAGGTTGAACTGTGATGTGTTCATTACAGATGCTTTGACCAATCCCATGGGGACACCGAAGCTGAGGTGACCCTTTAGAGTTGTCCTAAATTGGGGCAATGGAGTCAGGCCTTTGTATCTCCACAATGACCAGTTAATGAATGCAAGCTGCTCCCAGAAAAGAAGTAAAACTTGGGAAACATGACTTTGTGAGCACTCTCTGAGTGAGGGACTCAGGTTACAGCTGTTAGCTACATACGCTTCTGGTACCTGGGGGAGGGAGAGCTTCAGTCTGAGGGGGCAGAGGGCAGAGCTACAACATCCACTCAACACACCAATAGAAGATTTAGAACACAAACAACAAATTGCGAGAGGTATTTGCATTAGGGGTTAATGACTCTAAAATGCTAGTGCTTTAACCAAATTAAAAACAAAACAAAAGGCAAAAGTCATGAGAGAAAACTGGGTAAAGGACATAAAGAGAAAACTCATAACATGAATGGTAAAAATGTATGAAAAGATGTTCAACTTTGCTAGCAATCTAAGATACAAATGCACGCACATATACATGTGTGCATATGTGTGTATATATATAATTAGCAAGGATGAAAAGGTTAATATTATAGTGTTAGGAGAGAGGTAATTCATTACATGGTTGTGTAAATTGCTGTAACTTTTCTTGAAGGATATCTATAAGTATGTATCAAAATATAAAATATGCCACTTTTTATCAAGTTGATTACCATTGTAAGAATTCATCTCATGGAGATTATAGGACAAATGAGCAAAGATATACATATAAGGACCACATAACACAGCCTTGTATATACAATTGCTTAATTGGGGGTGAGGAGAAGGGCAAAATAGGTGGAGGGGATCAAGAGGAACAAACTTCCAATTATAGAACAAGTCACGGAGATAAAAAGTACATCACAGGGAATGTAGTTAATATTGTAATAATTTTTATGGTGACAGCTGGTAACTACATTCATCTTGGTGAGCATTTCGTAATGTATACAACTGTCAAATCACTGCATTGCACACCCAAAACCAATGTAATATTATTTATCAGCTATACTTCAGTTAAAAATAAATAGTGTGCTCATCTATTCAAAAGCTTAAAAAATAAATAAAATGATTTAATTGCCCATCAAGTGAATGGTAGTTTGAATCCATTTATGATATAACCACATAAAGGAATTCTCTGAAGTGATTTAAAAAGTCTAAGATACATCTATACTGACATGAAAGACACCCACAGAATTACTGAATGAAAAAAATCAGATTGTGATGTACCAGGTTTTGTATTATCTCACTGAAATAAGATGTTACTATAAATAAATATATATATTTTATATATAAATAATTCTTATTTCATTATCTGTACTCTGCTGTATTATTTGGATATTATTATTTTGGTGTTGTGCTTATTTTCTTTAGAACTAGAAATGAATTAATTTCTCTATTAGCCTAACCAACCAACAAATCAGAAGGGGGGGGAAGATAGCTTCAAACCACAGGCTCAGTGAGAAAGCAAGAAAGAATAGAGGCCAGTCTACCAGGGAGGGGGAAAACCAAAAAATTACAAACAGGAAATTATTCAAACAGGGCAGGAATCTAGGATTCTTTTGTGCAGGGGCAAATATAGCACAGTCTTTTATTTTTATTTATTTATTTTATTTATTTATTATTTTTTTCACAATTTAGCGTAGTATATTCTCTGGTAAATGACAATCTTTAAATATTTACACCAATAATTCATCACAGTTGTGTTGGGTGCTAATACCCTTTCTAAAAGCGTAATACCCTTTCTAGCTGAGAAGTCTCGTTTCCAGATCTGGTCATTTCTTCAAATAGTTAGAGAGGCATAATCAGGAAAAACTGGTGGAATCCTGAGAATTATCTTCACAGTATTTACAAAATGTCTTGGGCTAATGTGAGTAGGAAAAAATGGTTCAAAGAGAGCCCTGAAACAATAGGGGACAAAATTCCATCAGGTCAGCCCACTTGGATGTAGTCCTTTAAATTCTCAGGTCTATGTGAGAGACCTGTGTCCTGTTTTTCCTATGGTCTCCTTTATTTTCTACATTTGATAGGTTTCAAACTGTGTAGAATGGTTTTAATAGCTGAGA
Organism: Manis pentadactyla; assembly: GCF_030020395.1. NCBI lineage: Eukaryota > Metazoa > Chordata > Mammalia > Pholidota > Manidae > Manis > Manis pentadactyla. The sequence continues at coordinate 144,749,062 of NC_080038.1, forward strand.
CAAAAAAAAAATTTGCTTTAAAAAAAAAAACATGAATTTCCCCAAACAGTCAATTCTACACTCACTGAGTGGCTGCAGAGTCATCGACAGTGATTGAGTCACAAAGCACCAGTGTTCCAGCTCAAACTGGAAAGCAATTTTTTAAAAAATGAAAGTAGATATGCCTGAGCGCAGCTAAATATAAGTCTTTTCTTCCTAAAAGACTTCTTTCTCTTAAACAAATTTCTCCTTCACTGAACACACTTTGATGGTAACAAAATTAATTGGACTTTATAATAACCTAAAAAATAAAAAGCCCATCTAATTTGTTTTATCCCAGAGAATAATTTAAAGTAAAAACAAACAGGCCATTTGTACTTTTACTTTAAAATAAGTTTGGTATTTCTGAAATCTACACTGGAGAAAGCAGATAATAAATTCACTCATCACCATGAACAAAGTAAAGTTTTCTAAATTAAATCGCTTTAACATGAGACCAAAGGCAGTCTGCTCTTAGAAGATCCCCAAAACGCCGCCTATCCCAGCTCTTTAAAAGCTGGCTTCTGCTTCTCTGAGAAACAAAATTCATCCAGTGTTCCATAAAAGCACCATAGATAACCAGAAATGCAAAATAACCAGGGAGCCACATTCTTTTTTCACAGAATTAGTAGGCATAAATCACCTGTTTCTTAGGTCATTTATTACATTATTCCTTTTTTTTACTGGCAGGACTGTCCAAAACCTCTATCTTGCCTTTGCCCTCTTCTGAGTGAGGAAGCTTAATGTTATCGATGGTGACTTCAGAAGAGGTGCTGTCATCTTTATCCTCCGATTCCGAACTGTCCTCTGAACTGTCTTGTGAATTCTCTTCTGAACTATCCTCTTCTTTTGAATTGGACCGATTCATCTCAAACAAAGCCACATCCATTTGGATCACTTTTCCCAGAGCCCCATCAATATTTTCAATATTGAAACAACCAGGTGCTGCAGCTGCCATTTCTCTTCTTAGCTTTTCATTTGCCTGAGCCATGTGTGGGAGAAAGCTCTGTAGTTGGTCCAATAAGGGACTTCTCTCTATCCGAACTGTATGGAGAGTGGAATTCTTTCTGGAATTAGGCTTGGAGTTGATGAGCAACCTGTCCCATATACCTCCTTGGCTGCCGCTCCCCGCCGTCAGCAGCTCCGTGGACACCGAGACCCCCGCGCACCGCCAAGGTGAGGACGAGGAGCTTGGGTTGGACTGGGGATCCCCGGGCTCCTCCATGTTTCTTGCTGGGCTTCAGCACAGTCTTTTAGAGTGAAATTATTATTATTTATAAGATGCCTTTGAGTCACAAAAAGAATATTAAAGCCATTTAATACTTTCTGTTAAAGAAAACAAAGAAATGCACACTTTTCAAATGGAGTTTCTACACAGTTAGTTAAAACAATAAAATATGGCAGTGCCTATAGGAGCAAATACCCTTTTGCAGCTTCTATTCCCCATAGAGCATTAGAAACATTGATGAGTAATGGCGTCTTGAACATTGAGCTAACCCTTGATTATCCACGTGTGGGAACCAAAAACATCCGAGTCATTAAATATTGTGAGGTCCCATACACCAGTCAACTGGAATGGAGGACCTTTTTTTATGTAGGGTGAGGTGGGGAGTGGCTCTGGGTGCTGCTGGTGAAATAAAGGGAGAAAGTAAGACAAAAGGGTAATAACCTGTAGAAGAAGGCATCTCCCTCAGAATAATCAGGAGCCAATTCAAGAACCAGATTAATAATATCCTGGATTGTCTGAGAGGAAAAGACTAGGAGAGGCGCCAGTCTGTCCCTTCACAGCAGAGATGGGGGCAGCAGGTCCCTGGGAGGGGCAATATTGGTCCCTCTTAGTGAGGGGCTAAGGGTCACTGAGTGCTCACAAGAGCTTCTCTCTCACTTGCACCTCGTGCAGGCTCGGTTTCCTCTATTTTCCCCAGGAGCCTGTGATCTAGGGCCTCCAAAGGCCAGCTGCAAATGGAGGAAGAAGCATGTGCTTTGAACCAAGGAAGTCGAGATTCCATCAGTACATTCAGGCAGGTGGCAAAGAAGGTCACAAAGAATTACTGCCACTTTTGTATGGCTTCTGACACCACCACCTACAATAGATTCTGGAGAAGCAAACAGTAGGGAGAATCAAGCCCACTTGGAAAATCTGAGTTGGCACAGAAATATGCTGAGAGAAGCCTTGAGAAATTCAACAGCATCATGCATAAGGACGATATGGTGACTTTTGCATTTCATAAAATCAGATGAGACCTGCCATTGTATTGGGAGAAAAAGATAACTCGTTAATGCTCTCCAGAAGCCATCTGCATTACTCTCTTAGGACTGCCATAGCAAAGTACTACAGAGCAGGGGGCTTAAACAACAGAAATTAAGTTTCTTACAGTTTGGGAGTTTAGACGTCTGTGACCAAAGTGTTAGCAGGGTTGTGTCATCTGAGGCCTCTCTCTTTAGCTTGGAGATGCTGTCTTCTCCCACTGTTCTCTCTTCAAATTTAGTCTCACTCTGAGGTACTGGGGGTTAGGACTTCAACATATGGATTTGGGAAGGGCAACTCAGCCCATACACCACCCATAAGACTCCCCAGATTTGTATGGACAAATGTATGAGGTGCACTGTCATTCAGGCTCAGTACTGAGCTGGAGAGAAAACGCTGAGCAGACAAGGGGAAGCACTTGTCCTCCCATTCAGACTTACTCCTTTAGAGTAAGGGCCTGCACCACTCTCTAGCCTGTCACATGGGCTCTCAAGATTATTCACCTGAAAACATTCAACAACCATGCAACACTGTGCTAGGAACACAATGAGGAATGGGGCACCACAGTGGCTCTCAAATCCATTGTTTGGCAGGTCGCCAAGAGAAAGAAGAGCCACAGAGAGAGAAATGGAGAGAAAAAGTGTTGGAGTCACTCAGAACAGGAAGAATGTGAGGACTTCTAGGACCAACCCTGCCTGAAGATGAGGGGACCCCAGGGCCCAGGAATAATGTAACTGAAGAGTGAGACAACTTGGCTGGCAGAAATATACATGATTTTATTGGCAAAAACATGTCGCAATTGGAATCTAGCAAAAGGCCTTTCCTAAGCGGACTCTCAGGGAAAGAGGCTGTCACAGCAATTTCACAAGCTTCAAAATTAGAATAATGTTCCCTGGTCCTTTGAGGAGTTCTGTATCACTCTTGGTATAATGGGTATAATGGTCAGATACAGCCAAATGCCATGGAAGGGGGGTGGCTGCTCATTGGGACGAATCGATGTGAAGAGAAACTTTGGCCCTGTTCTGATATCCTGAATGAGCCATGACTAAACTCCTGGGCGCCTCATGCTAAATTGCCCAAATCCTCAATGTTCATATCAAATAGATAGAACATACATATGATTCCTTTTCCCCACACATAGTTTTTTTACACTGAGTGGGAGAAATAACTGTGCCCGAGATCTGGAGACAAGCTGAAATACCAGAGGCATTATGACTCAGTTAGCTGAGAAGGATAACTAAGGAAAACCAGAGTGGAGATGTCTGGCCATCTTTGGTTATACTGACTTGAAGACTTTGGATGTAGGATAGAATATTTGGAGTTTTGAGTATAACGAAATGTCCAGTCTTATTTGAATTTTAGATATTAATATGATTCATAATATTTTATCTCAAAGTGAGAGATGCCACTGTGTGTCACTGGATGGACAGCATGAGTGAAGCCAGAGTCAGACCAATAGTCCTCAAGCCCAGCTGTCATGCCTTGGGATATGAAATGCAGGGGTAAACATTTATGCCATTTCTCTGATACGGGTTTGCTTTTGTAACAAAAGCATTCATCTTGGCATTTAACAGAAATGGAGTGAGCTCCTAATGTGTTCCAGAATCTCAGAGACAAAGCATAACAAGTCAACTAAGGAGTACCTGGGATCTGGGCAGCCTTTTTTACATTGAGAGCTCAGAGAAGGACTCACTAATGATGTGCCTGAAGGAGGTGAAGAAGTGAGATATGAGCTCTCTGGGGTAAGAGTGGTCTGTGTACAGGGAACAGCAAGTGCAAAACTCCTGAAGCAGGAGCATACCTTATATGGATGAAGTATAGCATGGAGATGAGGGTGGGTGGACTCGACTGAACTCCAGGATGAGTAAGCACAGAGTAAGCGAGGAAGGAGGGAGCCAGATCATGTAAGATCACCTAGTCATTTGTAAAGACTTTGGTTTCTGCTCTGAGTCTGAGGACTCTTGAACAGAAAAGTGATGTGTTCCAACTTAGTTTTTTAAAGGATCACTCAAGCTGCAGTGTTCAAATTAGTCTGTCACCAGAAAAGGGCATACTCAGTAATATCACATAAGAGATTATTGTAATAGTCCAGGTGAGACTTCATGGTGGCCAAGACCAAGGTGAAAAGAATGAGTAGATCAGTAATGGGAAAATTGTTAAGGTTGAGCCAATAATATTTGCTAATGAGTTGGATACAACTGGGCAGATGAGATTTTTCTCTCCAATCACTGTGTCACTTAAATTCTCAGTCTTTGCTCAAAGGAGTGCACCTGGATTCCCAAGTCAGAAAGGGAATCCATGGGGTCCTGTACATCTTAATTGATGCCTTTGAAAATGCAGTATCTGAGAATGGATACTTAAACTGCAATGTGTGTCTCATCCTGCAGGGCACATTCAATCTAACTTGACTTGCACAGTCTATGTTTGAGCTCAATAACCATGTGTCATGCTTAATTCTTTGATAAATGTAGTTTTGCCTGGATTCCAATGAAGCTGAATGGGAACTGAATTAAAGGCAGACAAGTAAGACCTCCAGATAGATAATTCCCACTATGGTTAAGTATAAACTCAAAGGGGAAAGGCAGCACTGTGACTTCTTCAAGGTCAAATATTCACAATGTAGGGGAATCTCATAAAATGGAAAGGAAGGGCCCTCCAAAGCACATGACAGTCTCATACAGCACTTCCCAAAAGGCGGAATCAGTCCTGCAAGGCTTTGTGCACAGTAAATTATTTCCTTACCAGAAGAATGGGATTTTAAAAGTTTCAGAAACTCCTCTAAAAGTAAAACGATTGCCTCACAATAGAGGCCAAATCTTGGTACGGACTTCAAACCTGTTTCATATTATAATATCTGGGTAACAGCAGTCTGCAATGAGATCAGTTAGGTGTTTCCCACCTTTATCTCCAAGTTTGATTGGTAGTAAAGGAACTACTAACAGTCAGCCACATGGTAGTCAAAATTCAAATCCAATCTGTCAGGAGCAATGTGGTATTAACTCCATGCCAGGGTATGTCAGACTATCATGAGGAAAGTGATTATGCCCTATATTTAAATCTTGATTAGATCTCAACCAAGAGACAGTAAGACAAGAGGGAAGCACTGTAGGTAGTAGCCAATTGAGGGCAAACTTTTGGTCAAAAGTCTGTAGAAGAGAGATCATTCATACACATGACCTTTGGAGAATACTGGGAAAAGAGCACTGCCTTGAGGACTCTACAGAGTTTTGCTAATGTAAAAAATGGAGAGAGATCATGTTCCTGCAGAACAGTCTGAGGAATTCTGCTGACCTGCTCCCCAGCAAAACAGTGAAAACTATACAAGCAAGAGCACAATCATTTAAAGCCCCTGGAAGTGGTCCTAAGGGTGACCAGCAAATTAAGAAACATCTTGTTGAGGATCTACAAATACTCCAAAATGAAGGTGAGAATCTGTTGTATTTAAATGAAAACTGGTTCCCCTCTCTCCATCTCAGTTCAGTGAGGCAGAGACTTCCAACATGGGAGATAACAATAACAGCAACAAGAAAAAATGAACTGGAAAGCACAATTAAAACAGACTTAGAGAGCTCCAGGTTTAGGAATTATTAGTCACAGATTTGAAATAACCATATTTAATGTGTGTGAGGAAATGAAACAATAGATTGGGAATTTTTTTCAAGGAATTTTTAATAATGAAAATAATACAATGAAAAATTCTAAAGCAGAGAACACAATTCCTGATAGTAAAACCAAATGGGCAGGTATGACAACAAATTCCTCTCAGCAGGAGAGAAAATTAATAAAGTGGGAGATAGATCAGGAGAAAATATATAGAATAAAGTAGAGACAAAAATATGAAAAATACAGAGAAGACATAGGAAGAAAGTATAACATAGTGTAAAGGAAACCAGGAGGAGATGAAAGAAAGAATGAAGCAAACACGGTATCTAAAGAGATAATGGTAACAGCTTTTCTACAATAATCAAGGACATTAACCCATGGATTCAAGAAATCCTGTGAACACAACCATGATAAAAATAAATAAATCTATTCTAGGCATGTTATACTAAAACTATTGTAGACCAATACCAGATATTGAAGAAAGAAAAATAAATTACCTTCAGTTATTAATTTACCATGGCTACTGTGACAAATTACTACAAACTTGGTAGCTTAAAACAACACCAATTTATTCTCTCATAGTTCTGGAGATCAGAACTCTGAAATCAGTTTCACTGGCTGAAATCTAGGAGTCAGCAGGATTATGCTCCCTCTGGATGCCATGGGGAGAATCTCTTCTGCACCACTTCCAGCTTCTTGTGGCAGCCAGCATTCCTGGTTTGTAGCTGCATCATTCCAGTCTTTGCCTTGTGCTCACATTGCCTTCTTCTCTTCTGTCTCGGTCAAATTTCACTCAGCTTCTCTCTTATACAGACACTTGTGATTACATTTATGGCCCACCTGGATAATTCAGGAGAATCTCAAGATCTTTAAATTGCCATATAAAGAAGCATACAGAGGGGCAGAGCCAAGATGGCGGTGTGAGTAGGACAGTGGGAATCTCCTCCCAAAAACATACATATTTTTGAAAATACAAAAAATACAACTATCCCTAAAAGAGACACCAGAAGATGCAGGACAATATCCAGACCACACCCACACCCGTGAGAAACCAGCGCCTGGCGAATGGGGTAAGATACAAGCCCCAGCCCGGCGGGACCTGAGCGCCCCTCACCCCAGCTCCTGGCAGGAGAAAAGGAGTAGAGCGGGAGGGAGAGGGAGCCCAGGACTGCTAAATAGCCAGCCCTAGATATCCGCACCCAGGCGTGGGGTGATGGATACTAGGGAAACAGGACAGTAAGACCTGTGAGCAGGTCCCCGCAGTCGGCGCCACTGGGACAAAGAAAAGCAAGCGCTTTTTGAAAGTCTTAAAGGGACAGAGACCCCACAGCTTGATGGAAGCGTCACGGGACACTTAGCCCAGCAGCTGGGAATCCAGGGGAACTCTGGGCACCCTAACCCCCTGGGCTGCAGCTCTGAGACCCCTCATGGCGATAAACAGCCCCCCCCCAGTCTGTTCCCACTCTGGCGTCCCGCCATAACAGAGCAGCAGCCTAAGGCTGGCCACACCCACAGCGAGGGAGCTTCCTCCATAGCGGCTGGGCAAGAAACAGATCCAGTCTATGCGCAAGTGCCCAACACAAGCTGCTAGGGGTCGCCATTGTCCCAGTAAAGAAAGACCAGGAGCAAGTGGAAAAGGTCTTGGCTCTCCCAGCTGACACACGAGTCAATAGAATACCACTGCATCTATCAACGTGAAAAGGCAAAAAAATTTGATCCAGACCAGGCTAACCCAGACACCTTCGACATTCTCTCCTGAGAAGGAATCTGGGGAGGTAGATTTAACCAATCTTCCTGAAAAAGAATTCAAAACAAAAGTCATAACCATGCTGATGGACTTGCAGAGAAATATGCAAGAACTAAGGAGGGAGAATACACAAATAAAACAATCTCTGGAAGGACTTCAAAGCACAATGGACGAGATGCAAGAGACCATTAATGGACTAGAAAACAGAGAACAGGAACGCAGAGAAGCTGATGCAGAGAGAGATGAAAGGATCTCCACGATATAAAGAATCTTAAGAGAACTGTGTGACCGATCCAAAAGGAACAATATTCGCATCATAGGAGTACAAGAAGAAGAAGAGAGAGAAAGGGGATAGAAAGTGTCTTTGAAAAAATAATTGCTGAAAACTTCCCCAAACTAGGGAAGGAAATGACCTCTCAGAATTCAGAAACACACAGAACTCCCATAACAAAGGACCCAAGGAGGGCAACACCAAGACACATAATAATTAAACTGGCAAAGATCAAAGACAAAGACAGAGTATTAAAGGCAGCCAGAGAGAAAAAAAAGGTCACCTACAAAGGAAAACCCATCAGGCTATCATCAGACTTCTCAACAGAAACCTTACAGGCCAGAAGAGAATGGCATGATATATTTAATGCAATGACGCAGAAGGGCCTTGAACCAAGAATACTATATCCAGCACTATTATCATTTAAATATGAAGGAGAGATTAAACAATTCCCAGACAAGCAAAAGTTGAGGAAACTTGGCTCCCACAAACCACCTCTACAGGGCATCTTACAGGGACTGCTCTAGATGGGAAAACTCCTAAAAAGAGCACAGAACAAAACTCCCTACATATGAAGAATGGACGAGGAGGAATAAGAAGGGAGAGAAATAAAGAATCATCAGGCAGTGTTTATAATAGCTAAATAAGCGAGTTAAATTAGAGAGTAAGATAGTAAAGAAGATAACCCTGAACCTTTGGTAGACACAAACTTAAAGGCTGCAATGGCAATAAGTACATATCTTTCAATAATCACCCTAAATGTAAATGGACTGAATGCACCAAGTAAAAGACACAGAGTAATAGAATGGATAAAAAAGCAAGACCCATCTATATGCTGCTTACAAGAGACTCACCTCAAACCCAAAGATATGCACATATTAAAAGTCAAGGGATGGAAAAACATATTTCATGCAAACAACAGAGAGAAAAAAGCAGGTGTTGCAATACTAGTATCAGACAAAATAGACTTCAAAACAAAGTAACAAGAGATAAAGAAGGACATTACATAATGATAAAGGGCTCAGTCCAACAAGAGGATATAACCATTATAAATATATATGCACCCAATACAGGAGCACCAGCATATGTGAAACAAATACTAACAGAACTAAAGGGGGAAATAGACTGCAATGCATTCATTTTGGGAGACATCAACACACAACTCACTCCAAAGGACAGATCCACCAGATAGAAAATACGTAAGGACACAGAGGCACTGAACAACACACTAGAACAGATGGACCTAATAGACATCTTTAAAACTCTACATTCAAAAGCAACAGGATACACATTCTTCTCAAGTGCACATGGAACATTCTCCGGAATAGACCACATACTAGGCCACAAAAAGAGCCTCAGTAAATTCCAAAAGATTGAAATCTTACCAACCAACTTTTTCAGACCACAAAGGTATAAAACTAGAAATAAATTGTACAAAAAAAGAAAAAAGGCTCACAAACACATGGAGGCATAACAACATGCTCCTAAATAATCAATGGATCAATGACCAAATTAAAATGGAGAGCCAGCAATATAAGGAAACAAATGACAACAACAACACAAAGCCCCAACTACTGTGGGATGCAGCGAAAGCAGTCTTAAGAGGAAAGTATATAGCGATCCAGGCATATTTAAAGAAGGAAGAACAATCCCAAATGAATAGCCTAATGTCACAATTATCAAAATTGGAAAAAGAAGAACAAATGTGGCCTAAGGTCAGCAGACGGAGGGACATAATAAAGATCAGAGAAGAAATAAATAAAATTGAGAAGAATAAAATAATAGAAAAAATCAATGAAACCAAGAGCTGGTTCTTCGAAAGAATAAACAAAATAGATAAGCCTCTAACCAGACTTATTAAGAGAAAAAGAGAATCAACACACATCAACAGAATCAGAAACGAGAAAGGAAAAATCATGATGGACCCAACAGAAATACCAAGAATTATTAGAAAATACTATGAAAATCTGTATGCTAACAAGCTGGAAAACCTAGGAGAAATGGACAACTTCCTAGAAAAATACAACCTTCCAAGACTGACACAGAAAGAAACAGAAAATCGAAACAGACCAATTACCAGCAATGAAATTGAAGCAGTAATCAAAAAACTACCCAAGAACAAAACCCCCGGGACAGATGGATTTACCTCGTAATTTTATCAGACATACAGAGAAGACATAATACCCATTCTCCTTAAAGTTTTCCAAAAAATAGAAGAGGAGGGGATACTCCCAAACTCATTCTATGAAGCCAACATCACCCTACTACCAAAACCAGGCAAAGACCCCACCAAAAAAGAAAACTACAGACCAATACCCTGATGAACATAGATGCAAAAATACTCAACAAAATATTAGCAAACCGAATTCAAAAATACATCAAAAGGATCATACACCATGGCCAAGTGGGATTCATCCCAGGGATGCAAGGATGGTACAACATTCGAAAATCCATCAACATCATCCAGCACATCAACAAAAAGAAAGACAAAAACCACATGATCATCTCCATAGATGCTGAAAAACATTTGACAAAATTCAACATCCATTCATGATACAAACTCTCAACAAAATGGGCATAGAGGACAAGCACCTCAACATAATAAAGGCCATATATGACAAACCCACAGCCAACATCATACTGAACAGAGAGAAGCTGAAAGCTTTTCCTCTGAGATTGGGAACAAGACAGGGATGCCCACTCTCCCCACTGTTATTTAACATAGTACTGGAGGTCCTAGCCATGGCAATTAGACAAAACAAAGAAATACAAGGAATGCAGATTGGTAAAGAAGAAGTTAAATTGTCACTATTTGCAGATGACATGATATTGTACATAAAAAACCCTAAAGACTCCACTCCAAAATTACTAGAACTAATATCAGAATTCAGCAAAGTTGCAGGATACAAAATTAACACACAGAAATCTGTGGCTTTCCTATACACTAACAATGAACTAATAGAAGGAGAAATCAGGAAAACAATTCCATTCAAAATAGCTTCAAAAAGAATAAAATACCTAGGAATAAACCTAACCAAGGAAGTGAAAGAGCTATACCCTGAAAACTATAAGACACTCTTAAGAGAAATTAAAGAGGACACTAACAAATGGAAACTCATTCCATGCTCCTGGCTAGGAAGAATTAATATTGTCAAAATGGCCATCCTGCCCAAAACAATATACAAATTCGATGCAATCCCTATCAAATTACCAACAGCATTCTTCAATGAACTGGAACAAATAGTTCAAAAATTCATATGGAAACACCAAAGACCCCGAATATCCAAAGCAATCCTGAGAAGGAAGAATAAAGTGGGGGGGATCTCGCTCCCCAACTTCAAGCTCTACTACAAAGCCTCAGTAATCAAGACAATTTGGTACTGGCACAAGAACAGAGCCACAGACCAATGGAACAGAATAGAGACTCCAAACATTAACCTAAACATATATGGTCAATTAATATTCTATAAAGGAGCCATGGACATACAATGGGGAAAGGACAGTCTCTTCAACAGATGGTGCTGGCAAAACTGGACAGCTACATGTAAGAGAATGAAACTGGATCACTGTCTAACCCCATACACAAAAGTAAATTCGAAATGGATCAAAGACTTGAACATAAGTCATGAAACCATAAAACTCTTAGAAAAAAACATAGGCAAAAATCTCTTAGACATAGACATGAGTGACCTCTTCTTGAACATATCTCCCCAGGCAAGGGAAACAAAAGCAAAAATGAACAAGTGGGACTATATCAAGCTGAAAAGCTTCTGTACAGCAAAGGACACCATCAATAGAACAAAAATGTATCCTAGAGTATGGGAGAATATATTCATAAATGACAGATGTGATAAAGGGTTGACATCCAAAATATATAAAGAGCTCACGCACCTCAACAAACAAAAAGCGAATAATCCAATTAAAAAATGGGCAGAGGAGCTGAACAGACAGTTCTCCAAAGAAGAAATTCAGATGGCCAACAGACACATGAAAAGATACTCCACATCACTTGTCATCAGAGAATTGCAAATTAAAACCACAATGAGATATCACCTCACACCAGTAAGGATGGCTACCATCCAAAAGACAAACAACAACAAATGCTGGCAAGGTTGTGGAGAAAGAGGAACCCTCCTACACTGCTGGTGGGAATGTAAATTATTTCAACCATTGTGGAAAGCAGTATGGAGGTTCCTCAAAATGCTCAAAATACAAATACCATTTGACCCAGGAATTCCACTTCTAGGAATTTACCCCAAGAATGCAGCACTCCAGTTTGAAAAAGACAGATGCACCCCTATGTTTATTGCTGCACTATTTATAATAGCCAAGATATGGAAGCAACCTAAGAGTCCATCAGTAGATGAATGGATAAAGAAGATGTGGTACATATACACAATGGAATATTACTCAGCTATAAGAAAAAACAGATCCTACCATTTGCAACAACATGGATGGAGCTAGAGGGTATTATGCTCAGTGAAATAAGCCAGGCAGAGAAAGACAAGTACCAAATGATTTCACTCATATGTGGAGTATACAAACAAAGAAAAACTGAAGGAACAAAACAGCAGCAGAATCACAGAACCCAAGAATGGACTAACAGTTACCAAAGGGAAAGGGACTGGGGGGGATGGGTGGGAAGGGAGGGATAAGGTTGGGGAAAAAGAAAGCGGGCATTACGATTAGCATGTATAGTATAAGGGGGCACAGGGAGGGCTGTGCAACACAGAGAAGACAAGTAGTGATTTTACAGCATCTTTCTATGCTGATGGACAGTGACTGTGAAGGGGTATGTGGGGGGGACTTGGTGAAGGGGGGAGCCTAGTAAACATAATGTCTTTCATGTAATTGTAGATTAATGATACCAAAAAAAATAGAAGCATACACAGGTTACAGAGATTAGGACATGGATGTCTTTGGGAGGGGACATTTCAAAAGAGCAAGAGTTAGACAGACAGCTGAATTCTCAACAGAAACTATGGAAAACAAATTATAATGGTATGGTATGTGCAAAGCACAGAAGAAACATAGTTTCCAATTTAGAATTCTACATCCAGAGAAAATATACTTCAAAAATAACGGTGAAATAAGGACATTTGCAAACAAAAACTGAGCAAATTCATCATCACCATCAGAACTCTCCTAAAGGCAATACTAAAATAGGTTTACCCAGCCAAAGAAAAATGCTCCCAATTGGAAGCCCAAAAATATACAGGAAGTAACAATGAGCAAAAGAAGTGGTAAATTTAAATGACTATTGACTGTATAAAATAATAACAATTATTCATGGATGTTCATATATATATATATGTGTGTGTGTGTGTGTGTGTGTGTGTATAATTAAACATATATAATTAAAATCAACAACAAAATATATTTGGAAATAGGAAGAGTAAAACGGAGTTTAAGTATTTCTAAGGCCCTCCAATTATTAAGGAAGAGGATATAGTTACTAATTTATGCAAGAATTTGTTAAGTCCAACAAGTATACTGGGATCTCTTGAGTAGCCACAAAAACAACAGTATAAAGATGCATAACCTCCAGTGCCTTATGAGAAAAATCAGGGGGGGAAATAACCAATACAGAAGGAATGCAAGGAAAGATAGGAAAATAACATAGAAAGGGTGGGAAAAAATAAAGCAAAAAATAAGATGGTTGATTTAAAACCAAGTATTAAGTAATTAATATTAGCTGTGAGATACTGAAATGCTATCTACAAAAGAGACATATAACATATAAAGATACAGGAAAGCCAAATGTAAAAGGGTGGGAAAATTTGTCATGAAACACAAATCAAATGGACGTCAGCATAGTTATACTAATTTCAAAGGAGACTTCGTGGTGAAAAGCATTACTAGAAGTAAGGAGAGACAGGTATTGATGCTAAATTTTCAATACATCAAGAAACTGTAACTTTTCAAAATTTTTATTTATTTAATAACATAAAAATGGGAACATACAGAGTAAAAATCAATAACACTAAAAACAGATATAGGTAAATTCACAGTCATTGTATGAGATTTTTTTTCACAACCCCTTTAGTTACTAAAAGATCAAGCAGACAAAAAATTATTAACTATATAAAATATTTGACAAACACAAATAGTGAAATTATCTTAATGTGTATCAGCAGGACACTGCATCCAACAAGTACAGAATTTACATTTTTTTCAAGTGATTGTGGAATACTTACAAAGTTGTCTATATGCTGGATTGTTAACAAATATGATTATATTTCAATGAATAAAAAGCATATAGGGTATTTTTCTGACTAAAATGAAATTAATCTAGAAAAAAACAGAAAGATAGCTGGAAAATACTCATGGGTTTGAGAATTAATCAACATACTTCTAAATAACTCATAAGGGTTAAATGGAAATTAGATAATATTTGAATGAAAATGAAAATGTTATATATGCAAACCTATGGAATGCAGCAAAAAGTTCATTTTTAATAGAAAAATTAATAGGTTAGATGTATACCCAGATGATAACCAACTTATATTGGTCACCTTATGATTTTTCAACTTCATGACAGCACAGAAGTGCTATGCATTTAGTAGAAACTGGGCATTGAATTTTGAAATTTGGTTTTCCCCAGGCTAGCAACATATGGTATGATACTCTCTTTGAGTATTTGACTACATTGTTGTTAAACATATATGAATATTCACCAGAGCATACAATATCCTTGGTGATAAAATAAGCAGCAATAAATTTTCAAAAATTGAACTCATGCAGGGTGTATTATATGAACATAATGGAATCAAACTAGAAATTGAACAATAAGAAGTACAATGGGAAAAATATCAAAACATTTGGAAATTAAACAATACATTCTTAAACATCAGTGAGTCAAAGAGAAGGTCTCAAGGAAATAAAAATGCAATGAGGTGATTTAAAATTAAAATGCAACTTATAAATTGTGGGATGCATCTAAAGTAGTTTTTAGAGGAAAGCTATGGGATTTAATGCTTAGGTTAAGAAAGAAGAAAGGCTTCAGTTCAATAATTTAAGCTTCTATCTTAACTGCAAAAAAATTTTTTTAAAAAGCAAAGCAAGCAGAAGAAAGGCAATGAAAGATAAGAATAGAAATCAATGAAATTAAAATCAGAAAGTAAATAGAGAAAACCAAGGAAACCAAAAGATGTTTCTTTGAAAAGATTGATAAAATTCGTAAAACTCCAGACAGACTAAGCAAAAGAAAAGAAGACACAAATGGCTAATATCAGGAGTGAAAGAAGGGATATTACTACTCTGTTGTCAATAGGCTAACAAGACATACTAAGAAAAATTTATGTACATAAATTCAAGAATATGGATGAAACTGAACAATTCCTTAAAAATCAGGAACCACCAAAACTCATCCTAGATAAAATGGATAACCTGAGTAGTACTATAAATAGTAAATAAGTTGATGGGATATTTTAAAGCTTTCTGGCAAAGAAATGTACAGATCTAGATGGTTTCACGGGTGATTTCTCCCAGACTTTTAAAATTCCTCTACACTCTCTTCCAGAATATAGAACAGGAGAAAAATTAAGATTTGCATTTATCTTTATATTAAAACCAAGATAAGAATGCAAAAAGGAAACCTACAGACTAATATCACTCATGAACATAGATGCAATAATCCCTAAAACAATAATAGGAAGTAGAATCTAGCAATATATAAAATAATAATGCACCAAAACCAAATAGCGTTTATCTGGGGAATGTAAGGAGTGGACTATTGATACACACAATAACTTGCATGAACCTCAAATGCAACTTTCTGAGTGAAAGAAACCAGTCCCAACAAATTACATTCTCTATTCTTGCATTTATATGACTTTCTTGAAAAGACAGAACTATAGTGGTGAACAGCTGAGTGGTTGCCAGGGCTAGGTGTGGGGTGGAGGATATGACTACATGGAATCTCTGTTGTGTGGGGGGAGATGAAACTGTTCTGTATCTGGATTGTAGTTACACAAATCTGTACATAGGTTAAAAACCCTTAAAACACCACCAACAGGCAAAAAATTTTACCATTTGGTAATTTTACAAAATTAAAATAAGGAAACTAGAAACTTGGAGTAACTGTGCTGATGTGGGACATACTTGACTTCATAAGATGGAAAATTAATGTGGCTACATAGGGATATTACATAATGATGGAAGAGTCAGTTCACTGAGAAGACAGAACAATCCTAAGTATGTCCACACCTAAGAGCAGAGCTCCACAATACATGAAACAAAAACTGAGGACTGAAAGGACAAATAGTCACATCTACAATTGTATCTGGAAGCTCAACACTCCTCTCTGAGTAAATGATAGCAGAAGATAGAACATCTAGGATAGAAGGATTTCAACAGCACTATTACAAAACATGACCTAATTGGCATTTATGGAACACTCCACACAACAACAGCAAAATTCACCTTATTTTCAGGCAGACATGGAGTACTCATCAAGATAAGCCATAGAATAGCCCTTATGTGTTTTTTCAACTGGTTGAAAATTATATGTAATTGCGACCATGTTGCAATTAAACTAAAGAATATAACAAAAGAGGTATCTGCAGAGTCTCCAATTATTTGGAACCTATACAACACATACTTACTAACCTGTGCTTCAAAAGCAATTATTCAGATAAATTAAAAATACTTTGAATTTAATGAAAACAAAAATGTATCCAAATTTGTGGGATTTGACCAAAATCATGCTTTAGAGGGGCATCTGTGTCAATAGATGCTTGTATGACAAAGAACTCGAATCAGTAATCTAAGCTTCTACCTTAAGAACATATAAAAAGAAAAGTGAATTAAATCCAAGGCAAGAAAAGAATGGGGACAACATAAATAAGAGGAGAAACTAACAAAATTAAAATTAGAAAAACAATGAATAATATAACAAAAAACTATTTCTTTGAAAATATCAGAGAAGTTAAAATATTCAATGCTAGTCTGAGAATTTTAATAGGAGGGTTGTTAAGAATCAGTGTCCCTGGATACAAATGAAAGTATAAGAAACTGTACAGAATATATACAATGGAATATTACTCAGCCATAAAAAGTGACAAAATCTTTCCATTTTCAACAACATTGATAGACCTAGAGGGTATTATGTTAAGTGAAATAAGTCAGACAGAGAAAGACAAATACCATATGATTTCACTTATATGTGGAATGCAAAAAACAAAACAAATTAACAAACAGAAATAGACTCATAACCACAGAGAACAGACTGGTGGTTGCCAGAGGGGAGAAGGGTGGGAGGATGGGCAAAATAGGTGAATGGGACAAAAAGGTACAAACTTCCAATTATAAAATAAATTAGTCATGGGGATGAAAGTACAGCATAGGGAATATAGTCAATGATAATGTAATAACTGTGTATGGTGACAAATAGTAACTAACTGTTGTTGGCATTTCATAATGCAGGTAATTGTCAAACCATAGTGCTGTACACCTGAAACCAATATAATATTGTATATCAACTATACTTCAATACAAAAAAGAATGAAAAAATTCGAAGAACCTAATAAAAAATAGCAAAGTTTTGTAACTTTCTCAAGAAAAAGCAAAACACTGTACATAGATATGATACAGGAGTTTGAGAAAGAATAAAAGTGAAAGAACACATAATCTAATCATAAAAATCAGTAAATAGTTTATGGCCTAACAGTAACGTGTAATTGTTTAAATGTGTGGAATAGTTAGGAAAGCATTTCGATGTACAGCAAATGTATGAAAAGGAAACAAAGTGAGAATGAGGAAAAATAAGGAACATTTTTTATTTTGAAAGAGGAAACTGCTGGTTGAATGTAAAATGGCTTTGGCAAGAAAAAGGTATTAGCAAAGATACTAGTGCTCACTAATTTCATTTTCTCTTTTTTTTTTTCTTGGAGAATGTAAATCCATACTTTAAAATGAGAAAAATTAAGATTATTCCATTGCCAAGTAATAAATTGCATGTATATATTTTAAAACTGAAAATCTATAGAAACACTTATGGGTCAAAATAGTTTAGTAAAACTCAGGGATTTATGAGTTTTACTGAAAAAAAAAAAGAAAAAGGCAATGGAACAAGAAAGTGCTCACAGAAGCAAAGAGGATGTATAGTTCTAAAAAGGAAAACAGAAATGAATTAATAATATGATGGTGAGAAAATTCTGGAGGCACAAAAACAATATGGAATCATATTAGTAGTGAAAGATGTTAATAGCTTTGTTAGGATAGTGAGAGAATTAAAAAGTTAAAATGGAGGGATTGTGATTGCAGAAAATAAGTGTGTGAGATATAGCAAGCAAGCAAGCAACTAACGCAATATAGAAGAAACTTCAACAAATTCATGAATTACAGTTCTTCCTTTATGAAAGACAATCCTGTGTTAATTTATGAAACTATGGGTTGTATAACTGTCTATGAAGGAAAATGCTGATCATTCTTATGAAAATCTTACACTGTTCTTATGAAAATTAAGGACTGTTTAAATAGAAATCCATTTCCAGGCAATACTGGGAGTTAATGGCAATACTGACTGAAGGATTAAAAACAATAATAACTTAATTTTTTATTATGAACTTGAAAAAGAGACATATAAATAACAAGCATAACAATTAATGTAATCATTATAATTCCTCCTGCCTATGCACAGTTCTTTATATAAATATTGTATCTAATCATGTCGTGTGGAATATGGTTTAAACATAAATATAATTTTCCTTTAAAAATACTAGTTAAGGCTTTTGATAGAAGGAGGGCTTCATGAAAAACAAGGAAGATTCTTAACTATGGCATTATGACTGAGTCTGAAAGAAGTAGTTGATTGATTCCATGGAGTTTATTAATTGGATTGCAAAGTTTTTTGTTTCTTTCTAGTTACAAAAAAGGTAAGTACACTGGCCGCTGGATAGAATCCAGTAAGAGATTGATCAGTATTGGAAGCAAACCATCTAAAGAATGCATGTTTATTTTTGGTAGTCTAAACCACATTTAAAATACTTATAATATTTTATAATTATGAAGGGAATTCATATTTGTTTAAGAAACATTAGAAAATATTAAAAGCATGAACAAGAAATCATGTGTCCACTAACAAGAGAAAAACACTGTTGTTATTTTGCTGTATACTCTCCCAGTTGTGTGTATGTCTACATGAACATGTATGTGTGTGTGTGTGTCTGTGTCTGTGTGTGCCCCACAGTCTTTCAATTTTGGTTTTAATTTGAATAAGTTTGAAGTGTTGGGACATTTCTTATGCATAAATAATTTAGAATCAAAGGACTTCTGCTTGTAGCCAAGATGAAGTAATAGGGACCAAATTTACATGCTTACCTGAAACAAGTGAAAAAACAGATAAGATATATGAAACAAAACTTTCAATTTATGGGAATTAGGCAACAAAGGACAGTGGTCTCTGATAGATGGAAAACAGATAAGGCAAGCCCTATGACTGCCCCCAGTTTACTTCCTGGGGAGCTTTTGCAGACCACAGTGAACAGTGGGGGTGCCTGATTGTTTCTTTGTGTTGAGGAGATGGAGCTGGGGGACCAGGAAGGCCAAGGTGTAGAACTTGCAGTACAGAATACTGGGGAGGAGACAGGTGCACTCAGAGCTCCCCCAAGCTCACAGAGAGCAGCATACATTTCCTGTTCACAACAAAGTGGAAAACCTCATAATTTATAGGGCATTGGTTAGAGTGTACTCGGAAGTCTTTGGCCTTAGTAGTAAGGAAATATTGACCAATGATTAAACACTACTCTCATCTCACCTAATAAAGCTTAAAGCAAGACCCAAAAAGATCATACTACTTTCAAGCAGTTTAACTGTGCCCCCATAAACTCTTATAGGAACCACTGTTAGCTGTGTTCTTAAAGGGGATTAGTTGTTGCTATAATAACCAAAATTACTGTGGTTTAAAGCCACACAAATTCATTCTCTGACAAGTTCGAGAGGTAAGAAATCCAAAATGAATCTTGTAGCACTAAAACCTGCAGGACCAGTTCCTTGCCAGCATTTTTTGGCTCGTGGCCACATCACTCCAGTCATTGTCTTTGTGGTCAAAATGCTTTCCCTTCTGTCTTTTTCAAATATCCCTCTGTTTCCCTCATATAAGGACCCTTATAATTACATGCAGAGACCATCCACATAATCCAGAATAATCTCCATATCTAACAATACTTAGTCATATCTGGTTTAGGTGCTACAATATATAGGTACTATATGGTACTACAATATACAGTTACTATTTTCTGTATAAGGTAACATCCAGAGGTTCCAGGAATGAAGACGTGGATATGCTGGGTGGGTTATAATAAACCTGCCACACAGATTTTGGTTGAGATTGGGGGAAATCTGGACATTGGCCAAGGGGATTGTGCGCCATGATGGGAGCAGAGGCAACAGGTGAAAGCAAAGTGAGGCAAGCTCCCAGCTCTTGTTGAGGGCATCTGAATGTGGTCTAAGAATCATTTCAACAGGAGGAAGTGCAGCTGCAAAGACAGAGAGAGCCTACCAAGTTACTGGTGCTGAGAGGCTACCAGGTCAGGGAGGGGCCCCTTTCCAGAGGAGAGTTTGAGGCACACCTAGGGGGGGAAGAGCATGTGCAGCATCCTGAAGGGGCTGGTGGGCGGGAGGGAGAACAGCTAGTCCTGCGTTGAGAACAGGATGGATGAGTAGGTAGGGGGGCTTGTGCTGTGCCTATGTGCATCTAGGTGGCCAGTGGAGGACAACAAGGACCTGCAGAAATGAGAAGTGGAGAGACAGAGCGTGCTGGGGGTGCAGAGGCAGGGGGCCACAAGTCGTCGGCAGTGTTGGAGAGCCGCACAGAAAACTGAGCGTTAAGTGCATTGGGCAGAATGGAGTCCACACAGAGGGGCCTGCAGAGGACCATAAGGGAGTCCAGGGATGAAGACAGGCCTTCTAGCACAGATCCTTTCCAGCTGAGCTCAGGGAGAGCCCTAGAGTTCTGTGTTTCAGTGTCAAGGTCCACAACCCAAGGGGGCAGAAAAAGTGCTGGGTGGACAAGTGTCCAGGATTATAGTCCCCACTTCAACCAGACTGCTCTGTCTTGCTCGTGGTTATGGGCTGGTTTGTGTGGGAGGTGTCAGTTGGAGTAAGAGGTTCCACCTCTAACATTTTGACAACCACAATCTACCAGTTAGATATAGGGTGCATTATGGATGCTCACCCCCAGGTACTTGGGTCAAGATTGCCCCTGGCTCCTGTTCTGGCTGCTATGAGAAACGTTGCTTACTGCAGAGCTGCAACTGCCTGAAATAGACACGCCAAGTTAGGGAAGGTAAGTGGGTCTGGGTACTGGTAGGCGTTCACTCAGATGCAGACAACTGACAGCAAGAGAATTAAAACTAACTGGAAGTAGCAGATGTGAGATTGAAGGTACATCACATATAGCTGCATGTATTATACAAGCCACAGACACACAGGTACATGCATGCATGCATGCATGCTCACACACCATATATGTGTGCGTATCTATCTATCTATCTATCTATCTATGTATCTATCTATGTAAGGAAACAGAGGAAACATAGTCTCTGGAGTTCTGGATTAGTTCTTTCTCCTTTTAAAGCCTTCCCTCCGTTTATTAAGCTTTGTGTGATTTTGGCTCCCAGACAAATGTGTCGGCAAGAGAGCGGTTGGCATCCTGTAGGGCGTCGGCCAGTGTCCGCACAGGACTCAATTGATACGACTAAGGGCTACGGTCCCAAATGACCCCTACTGATGGAGCCGAACCCAACGTCCAGCCCCGGCCCCTCTCCTGATAGCAGAAGCATGTCCCCTGCTGCCCACCGGACAGCCCCACACAGACGGCCGGCGGAAGCTCACCATCACATGGCCAAACACGACCCCAGCCTCCCGCCTTTCCTCTCCTCCACCTCCACCCCAAGCTCTTCCTCCTTCCTCCTCATCTGAGCTGCAAGGAGAATTTTCTACCTGGACAGCTTTCCCGTGGGACAGGCACACAGACAAAACCAGGGGAGGGATAAATAACTGGTTTCCTTTTTTGGTGAGAGGAGCGTGTCTACCAAGATACTAGGGGCCCCAAGTTTCGGGGGATTTTGTGTCTGTAGACGTTGCTCCACAGTGACTTCCATGGTCTTTGCTCATCTACCACTTGCAAGGAGGGCGTTGGGCTTTGACAACCTACGTCAGCTCCTTCTCCTGCGTATGCGTTCAGTGGCCATTTTCCAGTAAGACGCTCCTTCAAAATCCTGCAGTAAGCATCGGGGCAGCTTAAAAACCTTGATTTCTAACTTCGGGTTATAGCCAAGCAACTGGTAGTTTCTGTGCTCAATCAGATCCTACTCATCAGCTCATTCCGAAAGCAGAGATTGTTGAAGACACCGAGGGGTACGACCAGATGTCTGAACATTGCTGCCCACTGTCAACTTCGACGTGGCTGTGGATGTGGCTGTGTGGGCAGTGGGATGGGACAGCCCAGCAGTTCCGCAGGGGGGAGGAACGCCCTGTTTGGGGAAGGCGGGTGAAGCTGGGCTGCTCCCCTGGGATTGGGCACAGACTTTGGAGGCAGCAGTGGGTCACTGGTAAGCCAGTCAAGGCGCAGAGTTGGACGGGAGGGTGCCTGGGGGAAGACAAGGGGAAGGGTGCCATCACGTGGGACTGGGAGGAAGTGCCAGCACCTCAGCTCTCAAGGAACCCTGGGACTCGGGTACGAGGAGCCTAGGTTAGTAACGCCCACAGACAGTACCCGGGATCCTTCTGTGTGCTTCCTGGCAGACGTCTTGCCACTGATAAACGAACTCGGTCAGAAGGTCGGCCACGGGCTGGGATGGGTGGGAAGAGCGGGACCGTATGAGAATTCAGACCAGGGTCTGGTCTCCGCCCTGTCATGCAGCCATGTGATCCTGGGCAAACGACCTGGCCCCGTGAGCCCGGGTTCCCCGAGTGTGAAGTAGTGGTTTAGGCAAGCTCTGGCCTGCAGGACGGCAGGGTTGTCTGACGCACGTAAAGCACCTCGCACAGTGCTGGGCACGTGATGGAACTTGGGTGAAAGCAGGATGTCCTTTGCATGCCAGGCCCTCCCACTCTGCTCTGGGATTTTGTGTCTATGTTATGCAGGTCAGACTAGAGAGTTTGCACCTTAATGGCACCAGAAAGAGCTTGTCAGCCAAAAATCATTTCGGAAATAAAACGCCAACAAACATACTCAATTTGGAGACATGTGGTCAAATTCAGGAGACTTCCCCAGTGCATACAGCCAGCCCAAAGCTCCAAGAACAGATTCACGGGCCAACTGCCTCCTTCCTCCTCCTCCTCTTCCAGTGGAACCACATCTTGATTCATTTCACCCCCATGCCATCTCTAGGGCAGGATCACACGTGGCTAAATTAACTGCAGTGTAACTAACATTGAAACACAGTTAATGCTATGTGCTGTAGCCCTCCCCGGCCAGGGAGAAAAGGGCCTGACCACTGACTTCTGGGCATCACTTCAAGGGCAGGGCCCTTATGACTCTAGAAATGCTTGCAGATGATAGATATGCGATACCTAGGGCGACGGGCGCTGTCTTCAATGGCATTGGGGTGAGTGCCCAGGGCAACCCCCTTGCCGCCCCCAAGGAGACCTCACATCCTCCTCATACCAGGGAAGACAGGCATTAGCGGTGCTATCTTTGACCTTGGCCATAAACTCCAGGACTTTGTCCATGTCGGTTTCCATGTGAGCCCTGCGGCCCCAGAGCAGGTGGAAGTGAGTGGGATCGCTGTCGGGCACCTGCTGGTACTCCAGGTACTGCTCCTGCACCCAGACCCGAGTGATGAGCTCCCTGGGGTCCCCGAAGATGACATGCTCCCTCCCGGGACACATCACCATGACACCCAGCATCCCCCACACTTTTTCCTCAGGGGCCCAGTCACCCTCCATGTAGATTATGGTCAGGAGAAACAGCAGGAGGCTGCTCTTGGGCAGGCTGTGCTCATAGCTCAGCTGCCCGCTGTACGTGAGGCCCGGGGCTGTGACCAGGATGTAGGAGTGGTCGCTGGGATCCACTTCCTTCACGTCGATGCCAAAGGCCAGCTGCAAGCACTCGGAGATGCAACTGAAGATCACAGGGAACTGGTCCTGGTGATCCAGGCCCAGCACCTCCGGCATCTCTACCCTAGTGGTGGTCCGCTCCATGGTGTGGTACTTGAGGAGCAGGAAGGCCACCAACTGAGGTGCGTTGTCATAAATCACAATACTGGGAAAGGAACTGAGGACCTGTGAAGTGCCCAGACCCGCCTCCACTGTGCTGCCGGAGCCACCATCGGATTGTGTCGATGGCACGGAGACAGAGACAGTGGGGAAGCGGCAGGCACGCTCAGGGCCCCGGAGGGGACTCAGGGTTGCTGAAATGGTAGAAACCTCTTCTTCACTGCTTGAGAGGTGAGGAAAGCAAGAGGAAGATAAGGAGGCGGATGAGGACATGGCGGAGGAGGAGGAGGAGGACGTGGAGGAGGAAGAGGAAGAAACGTCCTCTGTCGCCGCAGGGTCCTGTGCAGCCACAGGGATCTGGTTCTCCGAAATGGACAGGTCTTCCTCTGACATGAAGTGCTGTCACTTCAAAGGACAAGGCATGACCTGTTGAGCAGCTGGAGGGAAGGAGAAAGAGCAGGAGGTGGGTGCTGCGGACCCTGGCGCCTGGGGGGAGAGGGAGCGTCAGAGGCCTGGGCACAGACACAGGCCCCTGGCAGCCCATACACAGGCTGCTTCCAGGGCTCCTCTTTGGGGGTGAGCACCTGCCTCCCAGGGGTCTCCCCTGCTACAGGTGCACCCCGGGGCTCTGGTGCTGGGCGACGGGGACCCTCTGTCTGGGGTAGGAGAGCCCTAGGAACACAGGTTGGGGGCCCCACCTTGACTCCTGGCTTGGCCTGGGCCTCTGCGGGTCTGCGACCTCAGGACAGGTGCCTCACACCAAGGCCTTCTTCACCTGCCGGTTCCTGGATTCCCTGAAAGAGGTCATGAGGGGGTGCCAGGACTGCCATCCCAGCTCTGGGCTCCCAGTGCCGACAGGAGGGGTGGTCCTGTCTCTGTGTGATCCTGGCCTGACCTCCCAGGATGGACCTCAGGGGCAGATATGCTTGGGGTCACCCGTTTCCTAGACAGGGTCCGTTCAGTCCTCACCCACATTCCTGGGCACCCCTCTGTCCACCTGAAGCCACACTCCTCACACCACAGCCCTCACCTCTGGAAGAGTCCCCACAGCAGGGGACAGGGAACAACTCATCTGCTTATCCTGTTCTGGGGCCTCACAGCACCAAGCCCAGGGGCCCAGGTACCATGCATCTTTAAGCTCTGAAGTCCTTAGGCTTCCCTCAGGGTCCTCACTCTGCCTCCCATTAGGACCAGGGTCCTCCCCTCTGCCGACGGGAGGCACTGTTCCTGAAGCGAGTCCCCAGTGCCTCTGAGACCTGGATGCGGAAGTCAGGCAAGGTACACGGGTCTCTTCACCCTGGAGCTTCCCAATCAGACTCTTTTAGGGGGACCAGCGCTCCTCAGTCATCCCGCAGAGTCCTCATCTTGCTTCCCAGCAGGGCCTGGGCCCTCCCCTCCGCTGCCCTGACGTCTGCCCCTTAAGCTAGTGTCCCATCCCTCCGAGGCCCAATGAGGAAGTCAGAAGTCACCACCAAGTGTCCACCTGCACTCTGGCTTCTCAGGACCGAGAGGAGGAGTGGCTATCTGTGGGGTGTCCTCTATTCTGGGCGGGAGTCCTTCAGTCTGCCCTGCACAGCGACACTGGACTCCCTTAGTACTGGGCCCCTCCCCTTGCCCAAGGGCGGTCCTGCTCCTTAAGCCAGTCCCCAGTTCCAGTTCCTCTGAGGCGCGGAGGAGGAAGTTAGGGGTGACAGGCAGGGGCGGCTCGCCTGGGGCCCCTTCCCCTCCTCCCTCAGGGTCCTCACCCCCAATGCGGGCACGGCCTGTGATCCTGTGAATGTTGACCAGGGCCGTCATGTCCGACCAAGGCCCTCCCTAACCTGACACACCCCCACGGGACGTCTGCAGTCGTCTCAATGGGTCACCAAACCGGGGGTTCCCTGGGCAGACGACTGCGCCTGAGGTGGGCTCCGGGGACGCCCTCGGCCCTCCCTCCTGGCCTCCCGTTGACCCCCGGTGTGTCCGGCCCCCGCCCCCAGCCCACCTGGGTTCCCGCCTCAGACCAAGGCCTTCATGCTCACAATTCAAAATGGCAGGAGGGGCATCGGTATGGCATGTGGGAGGCGGTGCCCAGCCTGAGGACCCTCCCAGGGCCTCTTTGAGCAATGGCATGACCCCCTGGATTCTTGGCCGGGGGCCCTCAGGCCTCCCCCCGGTTCTACCTGGAGTCCTTCCGTGTGACCTGAATCTGGCGTCCGACACCGAAGCCGTCCTGACCCTCAGGCCTGCCTGGTGGAAGACTAATGATGTCACATTCGGATGCTGGGACTGAGCGCGCCGTGGAGGCTGCCAGGATCCCTGCACAAGGATTCCGGGGGGTCCTAGCTCCTGACTCTGGACACCCTTTAAACCCTGCCTTCTACCACCTGCCGTTGCTCACGAGGCCCAGGGCTCTGCCTCCTCAGGTCCTTAGTGGACGTGTTGTGGTGGTGGGATGGGGGAAGGTGGGGCAGTGGGGGGAAGAAGGGGTAAAGTGGGGGGTCAGATGTTGGGTGCATGGGGAGATGTGTGGCGGTGGGTGTCGGGAGTTGGGGGGGGCGGAGGTGTGGGATGGGGATCTGGGGATGGTGGGGAGCTATGAGGCTAGGTAAGGAGTGGGGGTATCTGGGGGTCGGAAGTCGGTGGTTCCGGGAGTTCGGGGCCAGTGTGGGGGCACAGTGATGGGAGGTGGGGTGGAAGTGGCGGTACAGAGGTGTGGTACTGAGGTGCTGTAGGGGAGGGGTGGTGATATGTGGAGGAGTGGGGGAGGGGTGTGGGAAGCTGAGGGGTGAGAAGTTGGGGGGTGGGAGGTCGGGTGGTGGGAAGCGGGGCCGGGTTCTGGGGAATGGGGATTTCTGTGGGTGGGAGGAGGTGGGTAGGTAGGTGGTGGGCGTGGGCAGTGGAGAGGGGTAGTAGTGAGGTAGGCTGGGTTGCATCAGTGCCCAACCCAAAGACTCTGTAGCCAGAGGACCATCCCGGAGCCTCAGGGCTGCTGGCACGGCGGAGCCGGCTTCCATAACAACTGGCATTGTGGCGCACGTGCCCCCCCCCCACTCTTCACCAAGAGGGGACCTCCTCTGCCCTGGCAGAACAGCACTGCAGCACCAGGACACAGGCGAGCTGGGAAGCTGCAGGACCCCTGGCCATGGGGAGGGTCCGGGAGGAAGCACCCCTTCCCTTGGGGTGGGTGTCTTCACAGCCAGCCAGACTTGAGGCACTTTGTGTGTGAA
Source organism: Manis pentadactyla (assembly GCF_030020395.1). NCBI lineage: Eukaryota > Metazoa > Chordata > Mammalia > Pholidota > Manidae > Manis > Manis pentadactyla. Next base: position 144,776,322 of record NC_080038.1, read on the forward strand.
GGACTGACTTCCTGATTCCTGAAGAGGCTGAGCGGGTGCAGGGCATTTGCGCAGGTCCTCGGGTCTTAGGCTCGCCGCACATCATGGCCCTGTGGAGTGCCGCGATTTTCCCTCAGTCACCCTCCATCGCTGCAAGAAAGACATTTCCATTCTCTACCTAGTATGTGTGTCCACGTATGCATATAAACAACATACATGTAGATAATATATGCACGTGTGTTCGTGGTTCAGAAGATGTTCTGCATGTTGCACGGTTTTTGTAAAGATGAGCGTTTTAGAGCACTGTTAGGTGTGCTGATACATAAAGAGGGAGTTACAGAGGTTTCCCGTTTATCCCTGTCCCCACCCACTGCTACCCTCCAGAATTATTGACACAGCCACAGAGGGGCACATTTGTTATCACCCATGAACTTACACTGACCGTCAATATCACCCAAAGGGTTCCCGCCTGGCCTTGTCAATTGCATGGCTTTGGACCAATGGATACAGACGCCTTCCATCATGACCGTATCACAGTGAGGACTGTCACTGCCTGAAAATTCCCCTGTGCTCTGCCTGTTCCCTCTCCCCCCATGGTCCCGGGCAACCACATGGGTCCTCTTCCCGTCTCCGTACTCTGGCTTCTACAGACTGTCTCACGGTTGGGATCACGCAGTATGGAGCCTTCTCAGGAGGGCTCTTCCGCTTACGCACATGCATTCAAGGTTCCTTCATGCCTCTTCCTGGCTTGGTAGCTCATTCCCGTATGGCGATGAATTGTTTTCCAGGGTCTGCATGCCCCACAGTTCATGCATTCACCTACTGCAGGACATCTTGCTTGCATCTATGTTTTCGCAGGTCTTGAGGCCTCCCTATGGGTCAGCTGCCACACCCAGGATATTCTCTGTATCCAGGTCCCTGACCCTGACTGTCACCCAACTCGGCTCTAGAACAACGTGCACCAGGTTTGCACAGCTCTGACCCATGAGAGGAGCCGGTCTGCGCAAGGCATTGTCAGCGTGAAAGACCCTGCATCAGCCAGGCATGGGGGACCAGAACATAGACACTGGTTCAGAGTCCTCACCATACCCAGGAAGGTGCGCCTGAGGTCCATGGAAACGGTAGCTATGCCTACAGACCAGTGGGTGTGGGCCAGGCGTTAGGCATGGGGCACACACCGTGTAACATCACACCAGCACCTCAACCTGTCCCTGTGCCCAGTTGACAGATCAGCAAAGGGAGGCATAGAGAGTTCACAGGAAGGCTGGGCTGCAGAGCAGCAGGAATCTGATTCCAGCCAGGTGTCTCCGGGTAACTTGGGAGCCGAAGGGGGCAGGCCCCTGAAGGAGTCCTTGCAGCCAGCTTCCTGTGCGGGGGCTCCTGTGTTGAAGGCGTCCACCCCTGCCCGAGCATGTCATGTCTAAGGGTCCAATGGCCATGACTGCAGACCCGGGTGTGGGGAAACCAGCGGGCCCTGTGTTCCGTGGCCCGAGAATTAGTGCACAGCCCCTGGTGTGCCTCTTGTAGTAAGGGCTGTGACAACGCTTCTGCTCAAACTGGAGAGGCAAGGAGTCATCACCTGGTCCCCCCTAAGTACGAGCGGACTGCCAGTGCAGTGTCCCTGCGAGGCCAGGAGAGAGTACAGAGTGATGTTCACGAGCACTTGACGTCCATGCTATTTACTATTGCACAGTAGACGCCCCACACATGCAGCTGTGCCCGTTTGTTAGGACACACACACCCACCTTCTGTGGCAGGTCCTTCAAGTCCAGGCTCACAGCTAAGATTCAAATCATTGTCTGCATCAAAGCAGGTGGGACACCCCCTTCCCTCGAGGGCCCCTATTGCACTTCCCAGGCAATAACCTCCAATAGCTCAGCAGGCCCTGCTATCCACGCAAGGTCACAGTCTTAACCTGACAGTCACTGCTGTGGGCCCACACAGTTGTGACCCAGCTGAAAACACAGACCCCGGCACAGATGGGCACTTTACCTAGGGGTGGTGCTTTCTCGTCTTCTTGGAACGCCAGCCTCTAACACCGGCTCCTCGGGAAAGGATTTCTTCCCGTGACACCTTGGGGAAGTTGCAGCTCAACTGGCCACTGAACATGCACTCACCCCAAATTGCAGCTCTGCCCACCTTCCACCCGGAGGATATTTTACTCTCTTTGAGGGCCGGGTCGCTTCCCCAGCTGGAGCAACAACCTACAGGCTCCTAGAAAGGAAGTCCGCCTCCCACGTCTTCCCTCTTGGGCAGCTTCTCTTCCTTCAAATCACCGATTTTGATTCATTTCATCCCCATGGACCTCTACCCTTGCTTACCATGGGTTAAAGGGAACTCAGGGCCACCGATAATAGTGTCCTTTCCAGGGACTCAGTACTCGCCCTCCCAGGCCAGGGAGAAGACGGCCCACCACTGACTTCTGGGCATCACTTCAAGGGGCGGGACCCTTTTGCCTCTGCAAATTCTTGCAGATGATGGCTATGCGACACCTAGGGTGGTGGCCACTGCCTTCAATTTGCACTGGGGCGAGAGCCCAGGGCACCCCCTTGCCGTCCCTGAGGAGACCTCACCGGGTTTGCCCAAGACCCTAAAGGGACTAATCAGCAACGTTGAATTTCATCCTTGCCTCTCACCCTTAAGCTCGCCATCCGCCAGGCTGGCTCTGCTCCCACCCAGCCTCACTGCACTGGATCCCACAGGAGGAATGGTGGTGCCTGAAGCCTCAGAGGGCCCAGCTCTGGGCTTGGGGACTGCACGCCCTCCCCTGCAGCCGCGCCTCACCCCTTCCTTTACTAAAGGTTCTGTGGTCCTGCGGCACACCTCCTACCTTCCTTATAGGGCAGCAGCTCCTAGACTATCGCTCTTAGGTGGGTGCGTGGAGGTGGGTAGGTGTCCTGCTTACCCAGTGGCCCACCGCTAACACAGGGTCTTCCAGTGAGCAGAGGCTCGGGGAATTTGGGAGAGTAAATGAGCCAGGGAGCAGGAATGTCATTTATTACTATTTAATTTCTTCTACATCCTTGAACAAGCTAAGAAAATCTAGATACATATCTTTCTTCAGACAACTATAGAGTAAAAATCATAAGAGAATACAAAAATTAACCATTAAAATTATTTTCTGTATTTCACTGCTACATTTGTTCCCATTTCCAAGGAAATTTTTATTCTAATGTCACGGGAAGTTACAAGCTACAAAGAATATGTTAGGTTTTGCATCTTGTTTTACAAAATAGCAAAACTATGTCTAATCAACCAGATAAACAGCAGTAAATGTGTGAGCAATGTCCATCTACAATTTGATTCTGATGATAGGAAACTTTCTAAAACAACCAAAATCTGAAAATACCAAAAATAAAAGAAGATAAATTGCCCCAGCCTTGCCCTCCACCGCTTCGTTCACTGCCTGGCCTTTGACAACACAGAGGGGACAGGGTGCATAGACGTCACTCAGGGCAGAAGCCAGGGGACGTTCCACTAGAACTTGCACCGGCCACGGCGGCAGGATCATCTGCGGCAGCAATGCTAGCCTGGCCTGGCCCTTCCTGATCTCTCACAGCCTCCTCATACAAGGGAAGACAGGCATTAGCGGTGCTATCTTTGACCTTGGCCATAAACTCCAGCACTTCCACCGCGTCGGTCTCCATGTGCGCCCTGCGGCCCCAGAGCAGGTGGAAGCGAGTGGGATCACTGTCGGGCACCTGCTGGTACTCCAGGTACTGCCCCTTCACCCAGACCTGGGTGATGAGCTCCCTGGGGTTCCCGAAGATGAAGTGCTCCCTCCTTTGAAATATCCCCACGACAATCAGCATTTGCCACACCTTTCCCTCAGGGACTGAGCCACCCTCCATGAAGATTAAGGTCAGGAGAAACAGCAGGAGGCCGCTTTTGGGCAGGCTCTGCTCATAGCTCAGCTGCCCGCGGTAGGTGAGGCCCGGGGCTGTGACCAGGATGTAGGAGTGGTCGCTGGGATCCACTTCCTTCACGTCGATGCCAAAGGCCAGCTGCAAGCACTCGGAGACGCAGCTGAAGATCACAGGGAACTGGTCCTCGTGATCCAGGCCCAGCACTTCCAGCATCTCCACCGTCGTGGTCGACTCCACGGCAAGGTACTTGAGGAGCAGGAAGGCCACCAGCTGAGCTGTCTTGTCGTTAATCACGATACTGGTAACGGATCTGCCTTCTGGAGGGACCTGTGAAGTGCCCAGACCCTCCTCCACTGTGCTGCCGGAGCCACCATCGGATTGTGTGGATGGCACGGAGGCAGAGGCAGTGGGGGAGGGGCAGGCACACTCAGGGCCCTGGAGGGGACTCGGGGTGGGTGAAACCATAGAAACCTCTTCCTCACCCGTTGAGATAACAGGACAGCGAGAGGGGGAGGAGGGGAAGGAGGAGCACGTGGAGGAGGAGGAAGAATCAACCTCTTCTGTCGCCCCAGGGTCCTGTGCACCCACGAGGCCCTGGGTCTCCGTTAGGGCCGGAAGGCCTTCCTCGAGCATGTAGCGCCGTCGCTTCCTGGGATGAGGAGGCATGACTACAGGGGTGGCCTGTCAGTGCAGAACCCTAAGGACGACAAGAGTTGGTCCTTTGGGGAGCGGCCTGCACCCCCGAGGCTCTGGCGCTGGGCGACGGGGACCCTCTGTCTGGGGTAGGAGAGCCCTGGGAACACAGTCAGGTTGGGGGCCCCACCTTGACTCCTGGCTTGGCCTGGGCCTCTGCGGGTCTGCGACCTCAGGACAGGTGCCTCACACCAAGGCCTTCTTCACCTGCCGGTTCCCGGATTCCCTGAAAGAGGTCATGAGGGGGCACCTCGCTGCCAGGACTGCCATCCCAGCTCTGGGCTCCCAGTGCCGACAGGAGGGGTGGTCCCTTGCCCAAGGGCGGCCCTGCTCCTTAACCCAGTCCCAGTCCCCAGTCCCTCTGAGGCCCGGAGGAGGAAGTCAGGGCACACCATGTGTAATCACTCCGCCCCGGGGCCTCCCATGGCTGACAGGCAGGGGCGGCTCCTCTGGGGCCCCTTGTCCTCCTCCCTCAGGGTCCTCACCACAACGCGCACACGGCCTGTGATCCTGTGAATGTTGACCGGGGCCCGTCCCCTCAGACCAAGGCCCTCCCTGCCCTGAGACACTCCTGGGTGACGTCTGCGGCCGTCCCAACAGGTCACTAGGCCCAGGAGTTCCCAGGGCGATGGAAGGCAGGGCCTGAGGTGGGCTCCGGGGACGCCCTCGGCCCTCCCTCCTGGCCTCCCGTTGACCCCCGGTGGGTCTGTGCCCCCGCCCTCAGCCCACCTGGGGTCCCTCCTCAGACCGAGGCCTTCCCTCTCACAATTCAAAATGGCGGGCAGGGACATGGGTGCGGCATGTGGGGGGCGGAGCCCAGCCTGAGGACCCTCGCAGGGCCTCTTTGAGCGACGGCATGGCCCCCTTGATTCTTGGGTGGGGGCCCTCAGGCCTCCCCCGCGGCTCTACCTGGAGTCCTTGCGGGTGACCTGAATCCGGTGTGTGACCTGAACCTGGGACCGACACTGAGGCCGACCCGTCCCTCAGGCCTCCCTGGCAGAAGACTAATGATGTCACATCCGGAAGCCGGGTCGAAGCGCCCCCTGGAGGCTGCCGGGAAGAGCACACAAGGATCCCGGGGGTCCTCGCTCCTCCCCCTGGGCCTCCCTTAAACCCCGCCTTCTCGCACCTACTGCGGCTCACGAGGCCCAGGGCTCTCCCTCCCCACGTCCCTAGTGGCTGTGGTGTGGTGGTGGGATGTGGGGAGGTGGGGCAGTGGGGGGATGGGTGGGGTATGTGCGGGGTCGGATGTTGGGTACATGGGGAACGTGTGGGGGCGGGTATCGGCAGTGGAGGAGGGTGGTGGTGGGGGTTTAGGGGAGCTGGGGAGCGGGGTGAAGGATGTCAGGGCCAGCTGCATAGGTTCTTACCACCCTGGACCCCAAGCACTGCAGTCTTTCCGGGAGTCCAGGGTCCCTCAGTCTCCCTGGGGGTTCCTCATCATGATTCCCAGTAGGGGCTCGGCCCCCCTCTCGGCTGAACTCAGGCCCTGTTCCTTAGTGGACGTGGTGTGGTGGTGGGATGGGAGGAAGTGGGGCAGTGGGGGGAAGAAGGGGAGATGTGGGGTCTGAATGTTGGGTGCATGGGGGGAGGTGTGGGGGTGGGTGTCGGCAGTGGGGGTGCAGAGGAGTGGGATGGGGATCTGGGGATGGTGGGGCGCTGTGAGGTGGGGTTAGAAGTGGGGGTACCTGGGGGTCGGAAGTCGGTGGTTCGGGGAGTTCGGGGCCAGTGTGGGGGCGCGGTGGTGGGAGGTGGGGTGGAAGTGGCGGTGGAGAGGTGTGGTAGTGAGGTGGCGTGGGGGAGGGGTGGTGATAGGTGGGGGAGTGGGGGAGGGGTGCGGGAAGGTGAGGGGTGGGAAGTTGGGGTGCGGGAGGTCGGGTGGTGGGAAGCAGGGGCAGGTTCTGGGGAATGGGGATTTCCGTGGGTGGGGGAGGCGGGTTGGGAGGTGGGGGTGGTGGATTGGGAGGTGGGGATCAGGGGCAGTTGAGGGGTAGTAGTGAGGTGGGCTGGGTTGCATCAGTGCCCAGTCCAACGACTCTGTACCAGAGGACCATCCCGGGGCCTCAGGGCTGCCAGAACGGCGGAGCCGGCTTCCGTAACCACCGGCGTCCTGGGGAGAGTCGCCCCACCCCAACTGCTCACTGAGGGGAGTCCTCCTCAGCCCTGGCAGAGCAGCTCTGCAGCCCCAGGACAGAGGCGAGCTGGGAAGCTGCAGGGCACCTGGCCATGGGGAGGGTCCGGGAGGAAGCACCCCTGCCCTTGGGGTGGGTGTCTTCACAGCCAGCCAGACTTGAGGCACTTTGTGTGTGAAGGACTGACTTCCTGTTTCCTGAAGAGGCTGAGCGGGTGCAGGGCATTTGCGCAGGTCCTCGGGTCTTAGGCTCGCCGCACATCATGGCCCTGTGGAGTGCCGCGATTTTCCCTCAGTCACCCTCCATCGCTGCAAGAAAGACATTTCCATTCTCTACCTAGTATGTGTGTCCATGTACGCATATAAACAACATACATGTAGATAATATATGTGCATGTCTTTGTGGTTGAGAAGATGTTGTGCATGTTCCCCGGTTTTTGTAAAGATGAACGTTTTAGAGCACTGTTAGGTGTGCTGATACATAAAGAGGGAGTTACAGAGGTTTCCCGTTTATCCCTGTCCCCACCCACTGCTACCCTCCAGAATTATCGACACAGCCACAGAGGGGTGCATTTGTTATCACCCATGAACTTACACTGACCGTCAATATCACCCAAAGGGTTCCCGCCTGGCCTTGTCAATTGCATGGCTTTGGACCAATGGATACAGACGCCTTCCATTATGACTGTATCACAGCGAGGACTGTCACTGCCTGAAAATTCCCCTGTGCTCTGCCTGTTCCCTCTCCCCCCATGGTCCCGGGCAACCACATGGGTCCTCTTCCCGTCTCCGTACTCTGGCTTCTACAGACTGTCTCACGGTTGGGATCACGCAGTATGGAGCCTTCTCAGGAGGGCTCTTCCGCTTACGCACATGCATTCAAGGTTCCTTCATGCCTCTTCCTGGCTTGGTAGCTCATTCCCGTATGGCGATGAATTGTTTTCCAGGGTCTGCATGCCCCACAGTTCATGCATTCACCTACTGCAGGACATCTTGCTTGCATCTATGTTTTCGCAGGTCTTGAGGCCTCCCTATGGGTCAGCTGCCACACCCAGGATATTCTCTGTATCCAGGTCCCTGACCCTGACTGTCACCCAACTCGGCTCTAGAACAACGTGCAGCAGTTTGCACAGCTCTGACCCATGAGAGGAGCCGGTCTGGGCAAGGCATCGTCAGCGTGAAAGACCCTGCATCAGCCAGGCACGGGGGACCAGAACATAGACACTGGTTCAGAGTCCTCACCATACCCAGGAAGGTGCGCCTGAGGTCCATGGAAACGGTAGCTATGCCTACACACCAGTGGGCGTGGGCCAGGCATTAGGCATGGGGCACATCCCGTGTAACATCACACTGGCACCTCAACCTGTCCCTGTGCCCAGTTGACAGATCAGAAAAGGGAGGCATAGAGAGTTCACGGGAAGGCTGGGCTGCAGAGCAGCAGTAGTCTAATTCCAGCCAGGTGCCTCCCGGTAACTCGGGAGCCGAAGGGGGCAGGCCCCTGAAGGAGTACTTGCAGCCAGCTTCCTGTGTGGGGGCTCCTGTGTTGAAGGCGTCCACCCCTGCCCGAGCATGTCACGTCTAAGGGTCCAATGGCCATGACTGCAGACCCGGGTGTGGGGGAACCAGCGGGCCCTGTGTTCCATGCCTCATGGCCTGAGAATTAATGCACGGCCCTTGGGGAGCTTCTTGTAGTAAGGGCTGTGACAAACAACACTTCTGCTCAAACTGGAGAGGCAAGGAGTCGTCACCTGTCCCCCCCTAAGTACAAGCGGACTGCCAGTGCAGTGTCCCTGCGAGTCCAGGCGAGAGTCCAGAGTGATGTTCACGAGCACTTGACGTCCATCCGATTCACCATTGCACAGTAGACGCTCCACACACACCCACCTTCTGTGGCAGGTCCTTCAAGTCCAGGCTCACAGCTAAGATTGAAATCAATGTCTGCATCTCAGCAGGGGGGACACCCCCTTCCCTCAAGGGCTCCTATTGCACTTCCCAGGGCAATAACCTCCAATAGCTCAGCAGGCCCTGCTATCCACGCAAGGTCACAGTCTTAACCTGACAGTCACTGCTGTGGGCCCACACACTTGTGCCTGAGCTGAACACACGGACCCCGGCACAGATGGGCTCTTTACCTAGCGGTGGTACTTTCTCATCTTCTTGGGACCCCAGCCTCTAACACCTGCTCCTCGGAAAGGATTTCTTCCCATGACACCTTGGGGAAGCTGCAGCTCAACTGGCCACTGAACATGCACTCACCCCAAATTGCAGCTCTACCCACCTTCCTCCCGGAGGATATTTTACTCACTTTGAGGGCCGGGTCGCTTCCCCAGCTGGAGCAACAACCTACAGGCTCCCAGAAAGGAAGTCCGCCTCCCACGTCTTCCCTCTTGGGCAGCTTCTCTTCCTTCAAATCACCGATTTTGATTCATTTCATCCCCATGGACCTCTACCCTTGCTTACCATGGGTTAAAGGGAACTCAGAGCCACTGATAACAGTGTCCTTTCCAGGGACTCAGTACTCGCCCTCCCAGGCCAGGGATAAGACGGCCCACCACTGACTTCTGGGCATCACTTCAAGGGGCGGGACCCTTATGCCTCTGCAAATACATGTAGATGATGGCTATGCGACACCTAGGGTGGCGGGCACTGCCTTCAATTTGCACTGGGGCGAGAGCCCAGGGCACCCCCTTGCCGTCCCCAAGGAGACCTCACCGGGTTTGCCCAATACCCTAAAGGGACTAATCAGCAACGTTGAATTTCATCCTTGCCTCTCACCCTTAAGCTCGCCATCCGCCAGGCTGGCTCTGCTCCCACCCAGCCTCACTGCACTGGATCCCACAGGAGGAATGGTGGCGCCTGAAGCCTCAGAGGGCCCAGCTCTGGGCTTGGGGACTGCACGCCCTCCCCTGCAGCCGCGCCTCACCCCTTCCTTTACTAAAGGTTCTGTGGTCCTGCGGCACACCTCCCACCTTCCTTATAGGGCAGCAGCTCCTAGACTATCGCTCTTAGGTGGGTGCGTGGAGGTGGGTAGGTGTCCTGCTTACCCAGTGGCCCACCACTAACACAGGGTCTTCCATTGAGCAGAGGCTCGGGGAATTTGGGAGAGTAAATGAGCCAGGGAGCAGGAATGTCATTTATTACTATTTAATTTCTTCTACATCCTTGAACAAGCTAAGAAAATCTAGATACATATCTTTCTTCAGACAACTATAGACTAAAAATCATAAGAAAATAAAAAAATTAACCATTAAAATTATTTTCCGTATTTCACTTCTACATTTGTTCCCATTTCCAAGGAAATTTTTATTCTAATGTCACGGGAAGTTACAAGCTACAAAGAATATGTTAGGTTTTGCATCTTGTTTTACAAAATAGCAAAACTATGTCTAATCAACCAGATAAACAGCAGTAAATGTGTGAGCAATGTCCATCTACAATTCGATTCTGATGATAGGAAACTTTCTAAAACAACTAAAATCTGAAAATACCAAAAATAAAAGAAGATAAATTGCCCCAGCCTTGCCCTCCACCGCTTCGTTCACTGCCTGGCCTTTGACAACACAGAGGGGACAGGGTGCATAGACGTCACTCAGGGCAGAAGCCAGGGGACGTTCCACTAGAACTTGCACCGGCCACGACGACAGCATCGTCTGCGGCAGCAATGCTAGCCTGGCCTGGCCCTTCCTGATCTCTCACAGCCTCCTCATACAAGGGAAGACAGGCATTAGCGGTGCTATCTTTGACCTTGGCCATAAACTCCAGCACTTCCACCGCGTCGGTCTCCATGTGCGCCCTGGCGCCCCAGAGCAGGTGGAAGCGAGCGGGATCGCAGTCGGGCACCTGCTGGTACTCCAGGTACTGCTCCTTCACCCAGACCTGGGTGATGAGCTCCCTGGGGTTCCCGAAGATGAAGTGCTCCCTCCTTTGAAATATCCCCACGACAATCAGCATTTGCCACACCTTTCCCTCAGGGACTGAGCCACCCTCCATGAAGATTAAGGTCAGGAGAAACAGCAGGAGGCCGCTTTTGGGCAGGCTCTGCTCATAGCTCAGCTGCCCGCGGTAGGTGAGGCCCGGGGCTGTGACCAGGATGTAGGAGTGGTCGCTGGGATCCACTTCCTTCACGTCGATGCCAAAGGCCAGCTGCAAGCACTCGGAGACGCAGCTGAAGATCACAGGGAACTGGTCCTCGTGATCCAGGCCCAGCACTTCCAGCATCTCCACCGTCGTGGTCGACTCCACGGCAAGGTACTTGAGGAGCAGGAAGGCCACCAGCTGAGCTGTCTTGTCGTTAATCATGATACTGGTAATGGATCTGGCTACTGGAGAGACCTGTGGAGTGCCCAGACCCTCCTCCACTGTGCTGCCGGAGCCACCATCAGATTGTGTGGATGGCATGGAGGCAGAGGCAGTGGGGGAGGGGCAGGCATGCTCAGGGCCCTGGAGGGGACTCGGGGTGGGTGAAACCATAGAAACCTCTTCCTCACCGCTTGAGATATAAGCAAAGCAAGAGAAAGAGGAGGGGGAGGAGGAGGACGTGGAGGAGGAGGAGGAAACCAAGTGCTCTGTCGCCCCAGGGTCCTGTGCACCCAGGAGTCCATGGGTCTTTCTTAGGGTCGGACGGCCTTTCTTGCGCATGTAGCGCCGTCGCTTCGTGGGACGACGAGGCATGACTTGTTGAGCAGCTGGAGGGAAGGAGCAACAGCAGGAGGTGGGTGCTGCGGACCCTGGCGCCTGGGGGGAGAGGGAGCGTCAGAGGCCTGGGCACAGACACAGGCCCCTGGCAGCCCATACATAGGCTGCTTCCAGGGCTCCTCTTTGGGGGTGAGCACCTGCCTCCCAGGGGTCTCCCCTGCTACAGGTGCACCCCGAGGCTCTGGTGCTGGGCGACGGGGACCCTCTGTCTGGGGTAAGAGAGCCCTGGGAACACAGGTTGGGGGCCCCACCTTGACTCCTGGCTTGGCCTGGGCCTCTGCGGGTCTGCGACCTCAGGACAGGTGCCTCACACCAAGGCCTTCTTCACCTGCCGGTTCCCGGATTCCCTGAAAGAGGTCATGAGGGTGCACCTCGCTGCCAGGACTGCCATCCCAGCTCTGGGCTCCCAGTGCCGACAGGAGGGGTGGTCTCGTCTCTGCATGGTCCTGGCCTGACCTCCCAGGATGGACCTCAGGGGCAGATACGCTTGGGGTCCCCCGTTTCCTAGACAGGGTCCGTTCAGTCCTCACCCACGTTCCTGGGCACCCCTCTGTCCACCTGAAGCCACACTCCCCACAGCACGGCCCTCACCTCTGGAAGAGTCCCCGCAGCAGGGGACAGGGAGGTCCCTGCGGTGGTTTCTGGGGATGCCCTTGGTCTTCCCTCCTGGCCTCCCGTTAACCACATCTGGGACTGTGCCCCCACCCCAGCCCACCTGGTGTCCCTCCTCAGACGGAGGCCTTCCTTCTCACAATTCAAAATGGCGGGCGGGTTCATGGTTGTGGCATGTGGGAGGCGGTTCCCAGCCTGAGGACACTCCCAGGGCCTCTTTGAGCAACAGCATGGCCCCCCAGGATTCTTGGATGGGGGCCCTCTGGCCTCCCCTCGGTTCTACCTGGAGTCCTTGAGGGTGACCTGAATCTGGCGTCCGACACCGAGGCCTTCCCGTCCCTCAGGCGTCCCGGGCGGAAGACTAATGACGTCACATCCGGAAGCTGGGTCGGAGCGCCCCCTGGAGTCTGCCGGGAGGTGCGCACAAGGATTCCAGGGGAGGGGGGGTCCTCGCTCCTCCCCCTGGGCCTCCCGTAAACCCCGCCTTCTCCCACCTACTGCGGCTCACGAGGCCCAGGGCTCTGCCTCCCCAGGTCCCTAGTGGCTGTGGTGTGGCGGTGGGATAGGGGGAGGTGGGGCAGTGGGGGGAAGAAGGGGGGATGTGGGGGGCCGGATGTTGGGTACATGGATGGAGGTGTGGGGGCGGGTATCGGCAGTGGGGGGGCAGAGGTGAGGGTTTAGGGGACCTGGGGGGCGGAGAGAAGGATGTCAGGGCCAGCTGCATAGGTTCTTAGCACCCTGGAGCTCCTAAACCGCAGTCTTTCTGGGAGTCCAGGGTCCCTCAGTCTCCCTGGGGATTCCTCATCATGATTCCCAGTAGGGCCTTGGCCCCCCCTCTCAGCTGAACTCAGGCCCTGTTCCTTAGTGGACGTGGTGTGGTGGTGGGATGGGAGGAGGTGGGGCAGTGGGGGGAAGAAGGGGAGATGTGGGGGGCTGAATGTTGGGTGCATGGGGGGAGGTGTGGGGTTGGGTGTCGGCAGTGGGGGTGCAGAGGAGTGGGATGGGGATCTGGGGATGGTGGGGCGCTGTGAGGCAGGGTGAGGAGTGAGGGTACCTGGGGGTCTGAAGTCGGTGGTTTGGGGAGTTCGGGGCCAGTGTGGGGGCGCGGTGGTGGGAGGTGGGGTGGAAGTGGCGGTGGAGAGGTGTGGTAGTGAGTGGGGTGGGGGAGGGGTGGTGATAGGTGGGGGAGTGGGGGAGGGGTGCGGGAAGGTGAGGGGTGGGAAGTTGGGGGTTGGGTGGTCGGGTGGTGAGAAGCGTGGGTGGGTTCTGGGTAATGGGGATTTCCGTGGGTGGGGGGAGGCGGGTTGGGAGGTGGGGGTGGCGGTTTGGGAGGTGGGGTTCAGGGGCAGTGGAGAGGGGTAGTAGTGAGGTGGGCTGGGCTGGGTTGGGTCGGTGCCCAGATGGATGATTCCGTAGCCAGGGGACCATCCCGGAGCCTCAGGGCTGCCGGCACGGCGGAGCCGGCTTCCGTAACCACCGGCGTCCTGTAGAGCGTGGCCCCCCCCCCCACTCCTCACCAAGGGGTTCCTCCTCAGCCCTGGCAGAGCAGCCCTGCAGCCCCAGGACAGAGGCGAGCTGGGAAGCTGCAGGGTCCCTGGCCATGGGGAGGGTCCGGGAGGAAGCACCCCTTCCCTTGGGGTGGGTGTCTTCACAGCCAGCCAGACTTGAGGCACTTTGTGTGAGAAAGACTTCCTGTTTCCTGATGAGGCTGAGCGGGTGCAGGGCGTTTGCGCAGGTCCTCGGGTCTTAGGCTCGCCGCACATCATGGCCCTGTGGAGTGCCGCGATTTTCCCTATTTCCCCTCACTCGCTGTAATTGCCAGGCTTACATGTCTCCCAGGTTCTTGAACACAGCAAGCACATTCAGGTCCCTGCGTGTATTTTAGTTTTGTGAAGTGACAGACCAGAAGGAATCAGGAGCAAGAATTAACCAACTGTACTTTTATTTCTCCATTTCTGGACACCGTCCATTTTACTACTAATTTCCATCACTTTTGGGAGGGAGTGGCGAGGCCGATGCCATGTGACCTAGCTCCGGTCACAAACTCAGATGGACGGTGTCCCCATGTGTCTACAAAACAGCAACGCACTGAACTGGTAAACTGTACAAACATACATGGGATACATGTCATTCAGAAACAGACAATGAAGCTAAGCTCCCTTTCTCTGAAAAGGAACAACAGGGGGAAACACACCAGAGGTAACAAGGACCCACTTCCATGGGGTTGGGGAGAACAGAAGCCCAGAGGCTCCAGCCCACGTGGCACCGAACCTGCGCTCCTTAGAGTGCTGGCTGCTCTCTCTCCTAGGCCAGAGGGAGAAGGGGCCTGACTGCATGTCCAGCAGAAGCGCCTGCCTGACGGGGGCTTGGCCCGGGCCTGGCCGCCCCTCTGCTCAGGGACCCTGTTCCTCATTGCTTCTAGCCTCTTTGGATGGGGTTTGAGAAGAGCCTGCAGCCCTGCTAAAGAGCCTGAGCAAAAACTGCTGGACCTGCACCTTGCTGGCCTCTGCATGGGCCCTGGGGCCCCAGAGCAGGTCACAGCGAGCGGGATTGCTGTCGGGCATCTGCCGGTACTCCAGGTACTGCTCCTGCACCCAGACCCCGCTGATGAGCTCCCAGGGCTCCCCATAGATGAGGTGCTCCCTCCTCACGCCTGCAGCACCCAGCACTCCCTCACTTCCTCCTCAGGGGCCTGGCCTCCCTGCAGGAGGATCACGCCTAGGTCCTCTCAGCCTGAAAGCTCTCCTGTACTATCCTAGGACTGTCATTAGGGGTGGAGCTGGTTCTGTATTCCCCCTGGGATAGGTGGAACCCCCACTTCTGTCTATACTTGTGAGGGTCCTCAACTTAGCTCCTGGCTCCTGGATTGACAAAATGCTGGCTGAGAGATGTCCCTTCCCTTTCAGCTCTGAACATATGCCCTGCAGCAGCCCTTGCAGAGAACGACTCCTTATCCCAGACTAGATGCTGATGGAGAGCTGCAGCACCCATGACCAGCAAGGGAGAGTGACAGAACCACGCCTCCCAGTGGTGTCTCTTCACCAGCAGCCAGACTTCAGAAACATTTTGTTCTAAAATATTTATTTTCCACACAGAAGAGACTGAGCAGCAGGATTTGGGGGAGGTCCTGCTGTTTTGAGGTTATCTAACGTTGCATCCTCAAATGCAGAGGTTTTCATTTTCTTAACCTTCATTCCTAGTTAAAATATTTTACATTGCTACAAAGTGTATATTTGGAATATACATATAATTTCATGAAAGAACATGTATACCCAGTATGTTTGGCTCACTCTGATACTTCCTATTCTCTTTTCAGTCCATTCTTTATCTTCCATTAGAATAATTTTTTGAAAGGCCAGTTCTCTCTCATTCGTCAACAGTTCAGAAATGACAGAAGTAAAGGCAGTAAATCACCAAAATAATAATTAGTGAAAATGTATTGTGCTTGCACCAAAAACACAGTCTGTAGGTGGGGAGCACCCAAACCAAACATGGAATAAGGCTAGGAGGTCGATCGTTACAAAGCTGCTTATGTAGTGTGAAGGCAGTGAGTGTCCATTTTGCACGGTGATTGGTTATCAGAATTTTCTCAGATGAGAAGGAATTGATTAGCAGCTACCTTATATCAATTTTGGGGAACAGTTTAAGTTCTGATTATGATTTCCAGAGGCATAAGCAGGAAATGACCCAGGTTAGTCTTGCAAAATAAGCTATATTAAGCCTTGTATGACTTAATTGTTTTTTCTGCTCAAGGAATTTTTAAGGCTGTTCTCTTAATTTGTTTTTTGTTCTTTTGAACACACTAAAGTGGTTTCAGGTGGTTATTAGCACAGACTTTAGGGCCCTACGACTTTAATCCTCCTCTCTCTCCTGCTGTCCTGATATTACCAAAGGGCCACTGGCATCTGTGGTCTGACGTGCTGCCTCAAATCGCCACAAGAAAGAGGGGCACAAGTGTCAGTTTTTTCCTCCTGTCCACCCTGTCACCTGCATCCCTGCCACCTCCAGCCCTTCCCACCTTCCCTGCTGCTCCCCATGCCCCCATCCCAAAGCAAGGTCTTCAGTTTCCCCTAGAGCTTTCTCATGTTTTGTCATTTCGATTTTGTTGCTGATTACCCAACCTCCCATCTATGCTTACTGACGGTTGATTTTGAGAGTTTAAGTCAGCAGTTTGAACTTGATGGTCATCTTGTCATCTACAGGTAAGACACTAAATCTATAAATAATCTAAGAAGAATTCACATCTTTATAATATGTCTTACTGTTGTATTTCTTTCAGCTGACTCTATGAGCAGATGGATTTATATTTGCCTCCACTAATACCTTGTGCATTTTTGTTAGGATTCTTTTTAGGTAAGTTTTGGACCGTTCTTGCTGTTAGGAATGGGATATTTTCTATTACATGTTCTAATTAGTTGTTTTTTGTGGTGAGATTCTTGATTTTGCTGTAATGATCTTCGACAGAACATTTTTCGGAAGTCTTACTTATTTGAATAGTCCATGTACCTATTCCTTTGAATATCGATATTATAGGTAAAATATTTTATAGATAATAGGTCACCATAGTTGTATATGTTGCAGTGCAATTGTGAAGAGTAGAGGTGAAAGCATACATTTTGGTTTTGTCTATTCCTTACTTTAATGGCAATTATTCTAACATTTCACATTTCTAGACTTCAGGAAGTTGAAGTTCTAACATTAATTTACTTTTCTTTTTACCATGAGCTTGTGTTGAATTTGTTTCAGACTTTTTATGTACCCATTGACATTATCAAGTGTTTTTTCTCTTTTAATTTGTATAAGGAATTATAATTGAAAGTATTTTCTAATGTTAAAACATATTTGTATTCCTTAGACACAGATTGTTTGTTCATTTCACTGCCATGTTGGAAATATACTATTAAATTATTTAGAATAGTTGCTGCTATGTGAGTTAGCTTGTTTAAGTGTTCTTTTCATGGGGTGTTTTCATTTGGTTTTTGAATCAAGGAGCACTAGCCTGGTAAAATGAGTTGAATAATTGTCCATTTTTGTATGCTTTAGAAGACTTTACATAAGATGGTAATTTGTTTTTACCTGACTGTTTGGTAGAACTGGACTCTAAAACTGCCTGTCCTGTAGCCCTGGATGCTGGCTTAAGTTTTGAATGCAGTTTCAGTTTGTATTGTTTGAGTAAACTTCTAAGTGGTCCATTTCACTTGGGATTTCAAATTTAATGGCACGTTATTTATAATAAAAAACTTTTGATACAGAAATTATCAACTATTTGCAACAATAAAGAGAGTAGTATAAGGAGCCCAACGTACCTGACACTCAGCATCAGCAATCTTCAATCCAATCTGGTTCCTATTATTCCCTCACTTTCCCGCATTTCTTGATACTCGAAGAATTTGAAGCAAATCCAAAACGTCATACAACCGCATATTTATTTATTTATTTCTAGAGATATTTCATTTATTATTTATTTCCAAGTGTTTCATTTATGCATTTATCAAAGATAAGGACTCTTTGATGAAAAAAAATCGATTTAATTATCTTTACTAAAAATTTAAATAATCATCAAATGCCCAGGTATTTTCACGCTTACCTCGCAGATGCACACTTCTAAAAAATTTAGCTTCTGTGAATCAGTGTCCAAATATGATCTTATCATTGCAATTGTTTTTTATGTTCCTTAAGTCTTTTTTTAATCTGTAATTCCTTTCCCACTACCTCTTTTTCTTTGTAATTAATTTTTTTGAAAAAAAAATAGGATTTGTGTTCTGCCCAGTTTCCCATAGTATGCATTTTGCTGAATGCAACATTTGTGGTGTCCTTTAACATGTTCTTTACACCTTACTTTGACACTACACCCAGGCTCATTTTATTTATTTACTGCCCCAATCCTATAATTATTATTTCTCCAAGGAATCCTAGTTCCTTTTATTGGATGATGGTTTTAAGACATGTAGATCTCAGTGCTAAGTATGCTTTGTTACTACTGAGGAGTTACTTATAGGCTCTCTCAGCTAAGAGATCATTGAAATATTTATGTGTTCATTGATCTGTGCTTATACACATACCTATAAATATTTATGTATTTATAACCATCTGTATATATGCATATATCATCAATGTGTGTGTATACACACACATATAAAACCATTTGTATCTATATTAAATAAACATGAGTTTATGCTTATGTCTCCAACTCTAATCCATTATCACAAAGATCATTCTGACCTCCTCTCTTTGCTTACCTGTAACATCCCACTCCAACAGTGAGAAACCTGACTCCTGCCATCCACCAATCCATTTAATCAATTTTTCAATTCTAGTATACATGTATAGTGTTTTCAGAATTGTTAACCTGTATTTCTGTGGGAAACAACTATACCAACTAAGTACAGCATTTATGGACAGTTCCTTTTGACTTTAGCCTTACAACATTCATTTCAAAGTTACTTAGGGCAGCAACTTTCCCTTCATACCCTTCAACGAGGTTATTTCATACATTTTTAATGCAGTTAGAATATTTTGCCACATTCTGCATTCCATCCTGAGATTCCTTGACCTCCTGAATTACTTTTTTTCATCATACACTAAGATTTACTGTTCATGTTGTCAAGTTCTCTTTTTTGACAAATGCATGCTGTTATGCATGCCCCATTACAGTATCATATAAAATAACTTCACTGTCCTAATAAATCCCCTGTACTTAAGATATTTAAACTTTTTTCTATGTTTACCATCTCTATGATTTTTCCCTTTTCAGAATATCATATAAATGGAATCGTACACTCTCTGGCTTTTTCCAACTGGCATCTTTCACATATCAATAATGCGTTTAAGATTCATTTGTGTCTTTGCACATCTTATAGGTCATTCATTTTTATTGATGAATAGTGATCCGTTGTAAGGTTGTGTCACAGTTTGTTTACCCACTCATCTACTGAAGGACATGTTGGTTGCTTCCAGTTTGGGGTGATTATTAAATAAGCAGCTATAAACATTCATGGGCAGATTTTAGTGTGGACATAAGTTTTAAAATCAGTTGGGTAAATACCCAGGAGTGTTCTCGCTGGATCTTATGGTGAGACTATGTTGTTTTTAAGAAAATGATAAACTGTCTTCCAAAGTGGATGTGCCATTTTACATTCCTACCAGAGATACATTAGAGTTCCTCTTGTTCTGCATAGTCACCAGCGGCTGGACTGCTAAGTTTTTTCAATTTAGACATTCCAGAAGGTGTGTTGAGGTATCTCATTGTTGTTTAATTTGCAATTCCCTGATGAAAAATTACATTCTGCATCTTTTCCTATGCTTATTTGCCACCTGTGTATTTTCTTGGTGAGGTATCTGCTTCTGCCTTAGAGGACAAAGAGCTTAGAACTTCTGCCTAGTTTTTAATGTGAGTTGTTCATTTTCTACTGTTGAATTTTAGGAGTTCTTTGTATTTTGAATGCCCGTCCTTTATCAGATAGATGTTTTGGAACTGTTTTCTTCCTGTCTGTGAATCTTTTCATTCGTTCAATACTGTCTTTCACAGAGCACACATTTAAAAAATCTTGATAAAATTCAACATCAATTTTTTCTTTCATGGATCATGCTTTTGGTGTTGCATTTAAAAACTCATCACCATTCCTAAGTCATGTACATTTTCTCCTATTTTCTTCTAGAGATTCTATAGTTTCTTTATTTTACACTTAAGTTGACAACCTATTTTGGGTTAATCTTTGTGAAAGGTGTGAGGTTTTGTGTAGATTTTTACCTAGGTTTTGTTCACTTTATATCTAGATATTTCATATTGTCAGTATTTTATATGGCATTTTTAATTTAAAATTCTATTTATTCAATGGCAGTATGTAGAAAAGCCACTGACTTTTTATATTAGGCCTGTTTCTTGTGACCTTGCTGTAATTACCTTTTAGTTTCAAGAATTTGTTGTTGTTATAAATTCCCTGGGATTTTCTCCACAGACAGACATTTCTTCAGTGAACAAAGGAGGCATATTTTTCTCTCCCCAAATGTACATATTTTATTTCCTTTCCTTTTCTTATTGTACTAGGTAGGACTTCCAGTACAATGTTGTATAAGGGTTGCCAGAAGAAACATACCTGCCTTTTTCCTGATTTTAGGTGGAAAGCGTTGAGAAACTTCCCTTGTATTCCTAGTTTACTGAGACTATTTTCATCATTAATGTGTGTTAGATTTTATCAGATGCTTTTTCTGCATCATTTGAGATGATAATATATTTTTTCTTTAGCTTGTTGATGTCATGGATTTCATTAACTGATTTTTGAATGTTAAACCAGTTTTGGATACCTGAAGTAAATCTCACTTGGTCATGATGTCTACTTATTTTTATGCATGTTGGAGTCAATTGCTTATATTTTATTGAACATCATTAGACCTATGTTCATGAGAGATATTAGTTCTTTAGTTTTTCTTTCTTTAATATCTTTAACTGGTTTTTGTGTTAGGTTAATGGTCTCATAGAATGAGTTAGGAATGTTCCATCTGCTTTATTTTATGGAGATGCTTGTGGAGAATTGCTATTAATTCTTCTTTAAATGTCTGGTAGAATTTGCCAATGAAACCATCTGAGACTAGTAATTTCTCTTCTGAAGGATGTTAATTACTGATTTAATTTATTTAGTGGGTATTCAAGTTATATTTTTAACCTTGTGTGAGTTTTTCTGGATTGTGTCATTGAAGATAATTTTATCTAATTTATTAAATTTGTGGACATACTGTTGTCATAATAGTCCTTCAGTTCCTTCATTATTCTTTTAATGTCATGGGATCAGTAGTGATGAAGGGAGTGGCTTTATGTAGTAGGCATCCTGTGGTGCCCAGAATCTCAATACCCCCAGTCACCAGAACCAGGTATTCCTGGAATGTTCCCTGTGGGGGCTGTGTGTACCATCCTGTTGTGGCTGAGGTGCAACTGCTCAGATAGGTTGGTGGGCAAGGCCGGCTCTCTCCTTGGCTGTCAGCAGTGACTCGTGTGATGCTGTGGTTGCACTCATTTGCAAGGCTCACTCTAGGTGTACCTGGCTGGAAGATTAGGTACAGACCCTGCTGGTTAGCTGGTAGGTGCGGCTATCCTTCAGCCTGGCTACCAGCAATGGCCCGCAGGACTCTACCACTAGTGTGCTGGTGGGCGGGGTAGCTCCTCTCTTTCCCAGGGCAGTAGTCACTTTGGTGGGGCACCTGCCAGGTTGGGCATTTTGGGTGGGGTCAGTCCACAGGGGAATGCCAGGGCTGAGTGACTGATGCTGGCAGAGTTGATGAAGCATGTCAGAACTGGCCCTCACAAGGATCCAACCAGTTAGGCTAAGAGAGGACAAGATAATTGGTGCCTTCTAGCTAGCTCTTCTTCCCCTGTAGAAATCTCCAGAAGATCCCTGCCCCTCTGGCACACTTCCCCAAGTTAATCAGTAAATATCCTTTGAAAATTCTGCTTCTGTGTTGGGTCTCAGACCAATCGACTGAGCATGCTGTTCTACAAGAGTGGAGACTCTGGTTCTCACAGCCCTCCAGCTCTTCCACAGGAAAATCCTACTGAGTTTCACAGCTGGACATTATAGGAGCTTGTGTTCCCCATGCCAAACCCCAGGGCCAGACATTCTGAATTTGTGCACTTTAGCTTCTTCCTTCACCATACTTCACTCCCACCTGCTTATAGGTTGAGATGGGTGTAAGGATTTAGATCCTGATAGATCACGGCTTTATCTCTTTACCCTTCTCAATGTGTCTTTCTCTTTGTTGTTAACTATGGAAAGTCTGTTCTGCCAGCCTTCAAGTCATTTTCAGAGTTAGTTGTCATACATGTAATTGCTGCCTCATTGTGTGTGTGTAAGGAGGTTATCCAAGTAACCTCCTATTCCACCATCTTCCCAGAATCTCTACCAGATTTTATTTTTAACAGATTTTTTTTTATTACCACACCTGTGATTGAATTTGAGGGGATGAGACTAAAGTCTCAGGCCAGTCAGTCTGTTGGAATCTTCCTGAGTGCACACTAAGGGAGGTATAATGTTATCAAAGAGGAAATTATGGGTTCATAAGGTCATTAGTTTACTTCTAGCCTTTTGCTGTTGTATACCTTGGCACTACCAATAGCCTTGCATGCATGTTATTTTCCATATATGTGAACACATCTTTAGAAAAGCATTAATGGTAGTGCAATATTTCTAGGTCAAAGGAAGTATATTTTCTATTCCTCAGTCAACCTTGATAGTACATTAGTGATTTATTTCCTAAAATATTTTCCATTTAACAGAAATTGGCACATCTTCTGGCTGCAGGTTGTTTATTGTATTATCTTAAGATTTAAATTCTCTTATTTATTTCTATATTTCACCTTTTCATCTTTTTCATGTCTATTTGAGTTTTATTTCTCCTGACTTGCTAGAGATTTGTCTTATTACTTTTAAGAATTTCCCTGATGTGGGCGGAGCCAAGATGGCGGCGTGAGTGGGACAGTGGGAATCTCCTCCCAAAAACATATATATTTTTGAAAATACAACAAATACAACTAATCCTAAAAGAGAGACCAGAAGACACAAGACAACAGCCAGACTACATCCACACCTGCGAGAGCCCAGCGCCTGGTGAAAGGGGTAAGATATAAGCCACAGCCTGGCAGGATCTGAGGCCCCTCACCCCAGCTCCCGGCGGGAGGAGAGGAGTTGGAGCGGGGAGCAAGAGGGAGCCCAGGACTGCTAAACACCCAGCCCTACCCATCCGCACCGGAGCGCAAAAACACAGTGCGTGGGGTACTGGATATTAGGGAAGCAGGACAGTAAGACCTGTGAGCGGGTCCCATAGCTGGCGCTCCTGGGACAAAGAAAAGCGAGTGCTTTTTGAAAGTCTTAAAGGGACAGGGACCCCACCGCTGGATGGAAGCATCCCGGGTCACAGTCCACCAGCTGGAAATTCCAGGGAACTCCGGGTGCACTAAACCCCTGGGCAACAGCTCTGAGACCCCTCATGGAGGTAAACAGCCAAATAGCCCCCCATCTATTACCCCTCCAGGGCCCCGCCATAGCAGAGCAGCAGCCTGAGGCTGGCCATGCCCACAGCAAGGAAGCTTCCTCCATACCGGCCCGGGCAAGATACAGGGACCAAATCTACACACAATTGCCCAACACAAGCCACTAGGGGTCGCAGTTGTCCCAGTAAAGAAAGGCCAGGAGCCAAGTGGAAAGAGTCTTGACTCTCCCAGCTGATAGATGCGTCAATAGCACTCCACTGTACCTATCACCATGAAAAGGCAAAAAAATTTGTTCCAGACAAAGCTAACCCAGACAGCTTCGACATCTTCTACATCTTCCCCTGAGAAGGAACCTGAGGAGATAGATTTAACCAGTCTTCCTGAAAAAGGATTCAAAACAAAAGTCATAACCATGCTGATGGACTTGCAGAGAAATATGCAAGAACTAAGGAAGGAGAATACAGAAATAAAACAATCTCTGGAAGGACTTCAAAGCAGAATGGACGAGATGCAAGAGACCATTAATGGACTAGAAAACAGAGAACAGGAAAGCAGAGAAGCTGATGCAGAGAGAGATAAAAGGATCTCCAGGAATGAAAGAATATTAAGAGAGCTGAGGGACCAATCGAAACAGAACAATATCTGCATTAAGCGGGTACCAGAAGAAGAAGAGAGAGAAAAAGGGATAGAAAGTGTCTTTGAAGAAATAATTGCTGAAAACTTCCCCAAACTAGGGGAGGAAATGGCCTCTCAGACCACAGAGGTACACAGAACTCCTAGGACAAGGAATCCAAGGAGGGCAACACCAAGACACATAATAAGTAAAATGGCAAAGATTAAAGACAAGGACAGAGTATTAAAGGCAGCCAGAGAGAAAAAAAGGTCACCCTAAAAGGAAAACCCATCAGGCTATCATCAGACTTCTCAACAGAAACCCTACAGGCCAGAAGAGAATGGCATGATATACTTAATGCAATGACACAGAAGGGCCTCGAACCAAGAACACTGTATCCAGCACGATTATCATTTAAATATGAAGGAGGGATTAAACAATTCCCAGACAAGCAAAAGTTGAGGGAATTTGGCTCCCACAAACCACCTCTACAGGGCATCTTACAGGGACTGCTCTAGATGGGAGCACTCCTAAAAAGAGCACAGAACAAAACACCCAACATATGAAGAAGGGAGGAGAAGGAATAAGAAGGGAGAGAAATAAAGAATCATCAGACTGTGTTTATAATAGCTCAATAAGCAAGTTAAGTTAGAAGTAAGATAGTAAAGAAGCTAACCTTGAACCTTTGGTAAACACAAACTTAAAGCCTGCAATGGCAATAAGTACATACCTTTCAATAATCACCCTAAATTTAAATGGACTGAATGTACCAATCAAAAGACACTGAGAAATAGAATGGATAAAAAAGCATGACCCATCCATATGCTGCTTACAAGAGACTCACCTCAAACCCAAAGACATGCACAGACTAAAAGTCAAGGGATGGAAAAAGATATTTCATGCAAACAACAGAGAGAAAAAAGCAGGTGTTGCAATACTAGTATCAGACAAAATAGACTTCAAAATAAAGAAGGTAACAAAAGATAAAGAAGGACATTACATAATGATAAAGGGCTCAGTCCAACAAGAGGATATAACCATTATAAATATACATGCACCCAATACAGGAGCACCAACATATGTGAAACAAATACTAACAAAATTAAAGGAGGAAATAGAATGCAATGCATTCATTCTGTGAGACTTCAACACACAACTCACTCCAAAGGACAGATTCACCAGACAGAAAATAAGTAAGGACACAGAGGCACTGAACAACACACTAGAACAGATGGACCTAATAGACATCTACAGAATTCTACATCCAAAAGCAACAGGATACACATTCTTCTCAAGTGCACATGGAACATTCTCCAGAATAGACCACATACTAGGCCACAAAAAGAGCCTCAGTAAATTCCAAAAGATTGAAATCCTACCAACCAACTTTTCAGACAAAAAAGGCATACAACTAGAAATAAATTGTACAAAGAAAGCAAAAAGGCTCACAAACACATGGAGGCTTAACAACATGCTCCTAAATAATCAATGAATCAATGACCAAATCAAAATGGAGACCCAGCAATATATGGAAACAAACGACAACAACAACAACACAAAACCCCAACTACTGTGGGATACAGCAAAAGCAGTCTTAAGAGGAAAGTATATAGCAATCCAGGCATATTTAAAGAAGGAAGAACAATCCCAAACAAATGGTCTAATGTCACAACTATCGAAATTGGAAAAAGAAGAACAAATGAGGCCTAAGGTCAGCAGAAGGAAGGACATAATAAAGATCAGAGAAGAAATAAATAAAATTGAGAAGAATAAAACAATAGCAAAAATCAAAGAAACCAAGAGCTGGTTCTTCAAGAAAATAAACAAAATAGAGAAGCCTCTAGCCAGACTTATTAAGAGAAAAAGAGAGTCAACACACATCAACAGAATCAGAAAAGAGAAAGGAAAAATCACAAAGGACTCCACAGAAATACAAAGAATTATTAGAGAGTACAATGAAAACCTATATGCTAACAAGCTGGGAAACCTAGGAGAAATGGACAACTTCCTAGAAAAATACAACCTTCTAAGACTGACACAGAAAGAAACAGAAAATCTAAACAGACCAATTACCAGCAACAAAATCGAAGCGGTAATCAAAAAATACCCAAGAACAAAACCCCCGGGACAGATGGATTTACCTCAGAATTTTATCAGACATACAGAGAAGACATAATACCCATTCTCCTTAAAGTTTTCCAAAAAATAGAAGAGGAGGGATTACTCCCAAACTCATTCTATGAAACCAACATCACCCTAATACCAAAACCAGGAAAAGACCCCACCAAAAAAGAAAACTACAGACCAATATCCCTGATGAATGTAGATGCAAAAATACTCAACAAAATATTAGCAAACCGAATTCAAAAATACATCAAAAGGATCATACACCATGACCAAGTGGGATTCATCCCAGGCATGCAAGGATGGTACAATATTCGAAAACCCATCAACATGATCCACCACATCAACAAAAAGAAAGACAAAAACCACATGATCATCTCCATAGGTGCTGAAAAAGCATTCAATAAAATTCAACATCCACTCATGATAAAAACTCTCAACAAAATGGGTATAGAGTGCAAGTACCTCAACATAATAAAGGCCATATATGATAAACCCACAGCCAACATCATACTGAACAGTGAGAAGCTGAAAGCTTTTCCTCTGTGATCGGGAACAAGACAGGGATGCCCACTATAACCACTGTTATTCAACATAGTGCTGGAGGTCCTAGCCACGGCAATCAGACAAAACAAAGAAATACAAGGAATCCAGATTGGTAAAGAAGAAGTTAAACTGTCACTATTTGCAGATGACATGATATTGTACATAAAAAACCCTAAAGACTCCACTCCAAAAATGCTAGAGCTAATATTGGAATTCAGCAAAGTTGCAGGATACAAAATTAACACACAGAAATCTGTGGTTTTCCTATACACTAACAATAAACTAATAGAAAGAGAAATCAGGAAGAGAATTCCATTCACAATAGCATCAAAAGAATAAAATACCTAGGAATAAACCTAACCAAGGAAGTGAAAGACCTCTACCCTGAAAACTATGACACTCTTAAGAGAAATTAAAGAGGTCACTAACAAATGGAAACTCATCCCATGCTCCTGGCTAGGAAGAATTAATATCGTCAAAATGGCGATCCTGACCAAAGCAATATACAGATTCGATGCAATCCCTATCAAACTACCAACAGCATTCTTCAATGAACTGGAACAAATCGTTCAAAAATTCATATGGAAACACCAAAGACCCCGAATAGCTAAAGTAGTTCTGAGAAGGAAGAATAAAGTGGGGGGGATCTCACTCCCCAACTTCAAGCACTACTACAAAGCCACAGTAATCAAGAGAATTTCGTACTGGCAGAAGAACAGAGCCACAGACCAGTGGAACAGAATAGGGACCCCAGATATTAACCCAAACATATATGGTTAATTAATATATGATAAAGGAGCCATGGACATACAATGGGGAAATGACAGTCTCTTCAACAGATGGTGCTGGCAAAACTGGCCAGCTACATGTAAGAGAATGAAACTGGATCACTGTCTATCCCCATACACAAAAGTAAATTCAAAAATGATCAAAGACTTGAATGTAAATCATGAAACCATAAAACTCTTAGAAAAAAACATAGGCAAAAATCTCTTAGACATAAACATGAGTGACCCCTTCTTGAACATATCTCCCTGGGCAAGGGAAACAAAGGCAAAAATGAACAAATGCGACTATATCAAGCTGACAAGCTTCTGTACAGCAAAGGACACCATCAATAGAACAAAAAGGTGTCCTACAGTATAGGAGAATACATTCGTAAATGACAGATCCGATAAAGAGTTGACATCCAAAATAAATAAAGAGCTCACACACCTCGACAAACAAAAAGCATATAATCCATTTAAAAAATAGGCAGAGGAACTGAATAGACAGTTCTCTAAAGAAGAAATTCAGATGGCCAACAGACACATGAAAAGATGCTCCACATTGCTTGTCATCAGAGAAATGCAAATTAAAACCACAATGAGATATCACCTCACACCAGTAAGGATGGCTACCATCCAAAAGACAAACAACAACAAATGTTGGCGAGGTTGTGGAGAAAGGGGAACCCTCCTACACTGCTGGTGGGAATGTAAATTAGTTCAACCATTGTGGAAAGCAATATGGAGGTTCCTCAAAATGCTCAAAATAGAAATACCATTTGACCCAGGAATTCCACTTCTAGGAATTTACCCCAAGAATGCAGCACTCCAGTTTGAAAAAGACAGATGCACCCCTATGTTTATTGCAGCACTATTTACAATAGCCAAGATATGGAAGCAACCTAAATGTCCATCAGTAGATGAATGGATAAAGAAGGTGTGGTACATATACACAATGGAATATTACTCAGCCATAAGAAAAAAACAAATCCTACCATTCGCAACAACATGGATGGAGCTAGAGGGTATTATGCTCAGTGAAATAAGCCAGGAGGACAAAGACAAGTAACAAATGATTTCACTCATCTGTGGAGTATAAGAACAAAAGAAAACTGAAGGAACAAAACAGCAGCAGAAGCACAGAACCCAAGAATGGACTAACAGTTACCAAAGGGAAAGGGACTGGAGAGGATGGGTGGGAAGAGAGGGATAAGGGAGGGGAAAAAGAAAGGGGGCATTACGATTAGCATGTATAGTGTGGGGGGGGCACGGGGAGGGCTGTGCAACACAGAGAAGACAAGTAGTGATTCTACAGCATCTTACTATGTTGATGGACAGTGACTGTGAACGGGGATGTGGGGGGAACTTGGTGATGGGGGGAGCCTAGTAAACATAATGTCCTTCATGTAATTGTAGATTAATGACACCAAAATAAAATATTTTAAAAAATCATAAAGAACTAGAAAAAAAAAAGAATTTACCTGATGTTTATTTGTCAAGTTTATTTTTCTTTGTGCATTTTCTATTTCACTAGGGTCTGAAATTATTTTGATAGTTTCCTTCATCCTATATACCTTTGGTTAATATTGTTGTTCTTTCTGTAGCTTCTTAAATTGACTGCTAAATTTATTTATTTCAGTGTTTCTTGTTTTCTAAGTAATTTCTAATGAATACACTTAAGGCTATAAAATTTTCTCTGAATAATGTTATTTGCATGCATCACATAGGTATCTGTATGCAGTGATTTCATTGTCTTTCATACTTGCACATTCAGATATTTTAATTTTTATTTCCTCTATACCCAAGAGTTATTTAGAAGTATAGTGGTATTTCTAGGTGCCTTGTTCATCTAGCTCTCCATCTATCATCTGTCCGCCTACCTACCTATCATCTTCACTGAACTGTCATCCATCTAATTATCTCACTATCAGCCTATCATATGTTTGCTTATTTTTGCTGTCCCTTATGTTTCAAGAATATGGCTTGTATGTTTCTTTTTGGGGAAATTGAGGAATTTTTAGTTCCCGAGTACATAATCAACTTTATAAATATTTTTAAAGGACACAATTTTTTGTAGTTTGGATATAAAGCTCGACCTATTTATATATACCTAAATATTTATCATCTATTATCTATCATCTATCTATGGTGCATCCAACCTCTTGTAACAAAGATATCTTGAAACATCATGATTTAAGGAAAATAATTATTAATTTATCTTTCATACAACAGTCCTAATTGATGTAACCCAGGTTTGGAGATAGCTTTGCTTCACCTGGTTGTTCTGGGACCCACAGTCCTTCCAATCTGTTGGTTACTATCTCTGGAATGTTATCCTTGTTTGTATGATTTGAGCTGGGAGACTAACTGGATAGCCAAGTATAGCAGTCTGCCACAATATGTATTTACATATTTATGCTTTTGCACATGTGTGAATTTAGATTCATTAAATATTTATCAAATCTTGTATATCACTGTTATTAGTATTACCTCTTTAACCTGTTTATTTCTGACAAAAAAATCACTAAAATTTCCCACTATTGTTGTGCATGTATCCGTTTTTCCTTATATTGCTGATACTTTCTGCTTTTTAAATTTTAAAATAAGATTTTTTAGGTGAATAAATGTTAAGGATTATAAAAAAACTATGCATTTATAACATATTAGATGCCTTTTACCTTGATGTTTACTCTGTATGATGGTATTATTGTCCCTACTGTTACTTTTGGCATTTGCCTTGAGTGTATTTTCCATCTATTTTCCTACTTTCTTAATAATTTTGTTTTAGCAATGTCATGGAAATTACATGTAACTAGATTTCTTTTTTAAATAAATCTAAGTGTCTTTTAATGGGAAAAATTTAATCAGTTTACCTATATTTAAATCACACATACGTTTGATGTACATTTTTATAATAGCTTTGTTGAGACAAAATACCTCAAAATTCACATACCATACAATTCACCTATGTAGAATTCCATGATTTGTAGTATATTCACAGAGTTGTGCAACCATCACCACAATCAATTTAGAACATTTTTATCATCCCCAAAGTAACCTCATACACTTTTCGAAAATTTTTTATTTTTTATTGAGGTGTACTAGACATGCAATATTATATTAGTTTCACATGTATAATAGTGATTTGACAAGAAGATACATTATGAAATGCTCACCATGATAAGTGCAGTTACTCTGTGTCACCATATAAAGTTTTACAATATTATTGACTCTATTTCTTATGCTGTGCTTTTCTTCCCTGTGACTTATTTATTTTATAAGTAGAAGTTTGTACCTTTTAATCTATTTTATTTATTTGGCCTATCCCCCACTCTTCACTCCTCTGGCAAACACCAGTTTGTTCTCTGTATGTATGAGTTTGTTTCTGTTTTCCATTTGCTTGTTTTTGGTTAAAAGTGGTATATCTACACAGTGGAATATTATTCATCCATAAAAAATGAAATTTTGCCATTCATGACAACATAGATGGACCTAGAGGGTATAATGCAAAGTGAAATAAATCAGAGAAAGAGAAAACACTATATGATTTCACTTTTATCTAGAACCTAAAAAATAAGAAACCCCATAAACTTTAATTATTACTTCCCAACCTACCCCATACGTACTAGACATAGAAGGCCACTCGATCTCTATAGATATGCCTATTCTGGACATTTCATGTCAGTGGAATCACATAATATGCAATATTTTGTGGCTAGCTTCTTTCATGTAGTATAATGTTTTGAAAGGTTCATCCATGTTGTAAAATGCATCAGTACTTCATTCCTTTTTATAGATGAATAATATTCCACTGTGTGGCTATACCACATTTTAATCTACTCATCTATTGATGGACATTTGGGTTGTTTCCATTTTTTTGCTATCATGAATAATGCTTCTATAAATACACATGTATAAGTTGTTCGCTTAAATGTTTTTACTTCTTTGTGGCATATACTTAGGAGTAGAGTTTCTGGGTCAAATGATAACTCTATGCTTAATTTTTTGAGGAAACACTAAACTGTTTCCAAAGTAGCTGCATCATTTTACATTCCTACTAGTAGTGTACAAAGGTTCCAATTACTCCACATATCACCAGCACTTTTTGTTATTATCTGTCATTTTGATTGTAGCCATTCTATTGAGTGTGAAGTGATATTTCATTATGGTGTCAATTTGTATTTCCCTGATGACTGTTTTATACTGAACATCTTTTCATGTGCTTATTGGACATTTGATTATCTTCTTTGAAGAAATGTCTATTTAAATCTTTCTTCATTTTTAAATTGAGTTGTTTATCTTTTTGTTGTTGAGTTGTGGGAGTTCTGTACGTATTCTAGATACACGATCTGCAAATATTTCCTCCCATTCCTTGGGTTATCTTTTCACATCCTTGACAGTGTCCTTTGAAGTACAAAAGTTTTTAATTTTGAGGAAGTCTTATTTATCTACTTTTTGTTTTTTTGCTTGTGCTTTTTGTGTCATAGTAAAGAAAACATTGCCAAGTCCAAGGCTACTAAAATTTACCGTTATGTTTTCTTCTAAGAGTTTAGTAGTTTTAGAATTTACACGTAGGTTTCCATTCCATTTTGAGTTAATGTTTAAATATGGAGTGAGTGGTCCAACTTCATTCTTTTGCATGTGGCTATCCAGTTGTCCTAGCACCATTTATTGGATAGACTGTTTCTCACTCATTGATTAGTCTTGGCTCCCTTGTCAAAATCAAATGAACACAGATGTACACGTTTATTTCTGGACTCCCAATTCTATTCCATTGATCATTTATATATCTATAATTCTGCCAATACCACACTGTTTCAATTGCTGATTTGTGATACATTTTAAAACTGGTAAGTATGAGTCCTCCAACTTCATTCTTTTTAAAGATTGTTTTAATTATTTGGGATCCCTTATAATTCCATACAAATTTTAGGATGTACTTTAACATTTCTGCAAAAAAGGCAATTGGAATTTTGATAAGGAATACATTGAATCTGTAACAATTTGTGTAGCATTGCCACCTTAACACTATTATGTCTTCTGATCCACAAACGGTACGTCTTTCCATTTATTTAATCTTTATTTTCTTTCTGCAGTGTTTTAGTTTTCAGTGTACTCGTATTACATCCCCCTGGATAAATTTATTCCTATATTTTTACTTATTTTAATGCCATTTTAAATGGAGGTGCTTCTTAATTTCATTTTCAGATTGTTCATTTCTGGCATTTAGGAATATCATTTCTTTTTGTATATTGATGTTGTAGCCTGCAATCTTGTTGAACTCATTTATTCTAGTAGTTTTTTATTTGACTACATGGAATTTTCTAAATACAAGACCAGATTACAAACAGATATAGTTTTACTTCTTCCTTTCCAATCTACATATTTTTATTTTTTTTCTTACCTAGTTTATTTGGATAGAACCTCTTGGACAATGTTGAATGGAAGTGGCAAAAGTAGACATCCTTGTCTTAACCCCAATACAAGGAGGAAATTAACAGTTTTTCACCACTGAGCATTATCTTAGGTGATTATGTGTTAATGACAGCATATAATAACTGTATCTTTACAAAAATTCCAGTATGATAATAATTCCTGTTATCAGATTAGACTATTTAATCCATTTATATTAAGTATCATTATTGAATCATTGGATGTATGTCTGTATTTTGCTTTTTGTTTTCTGTAAGTCTCATGTTTCTTTGCTCCTTTACTGATCCTTTACTGCTTTCTTTTCCATTAAGTGAATATTTTCTAATGTAACATTACTTTTTCAATGTTTTTTCACTGTATTCTTTGAGTTACTTCCTTACTGGTTGCGTTAGAACTTATCATATACATTAAATTATTAGAATGTCCTTTAGATTTCTGGTAACTTAATTCCTATGTGTTAAGTTTCAACAATACTTTAAGGAAATTGAATAGGTAATTAAAAAACTACCCAAGAACAAAACCCCTGGACCAGATGGATAAAAACAATCAGATCCACGAACAAAAACATCGTAATAAAAATGCTGACAGCCAGAGGAAAGGAAAAATCTTGAAGACAGCAATGGTAAAATGACTTCTCACTCACAAGAGAACATCAACAAGAATAATAGCTGATTTTTCATCAGATAACAGTGAGATAACATGAAAAAATGTGTTCAAAAAATAAAATTGTCAATGAAGAACCCTGTACTAAGGAAAGTATCTGTCAGAAATGAAAGTGAAATAAGGATAGCCCCAGATTTTTAAAAAATTGAGACGTTTCATTGCCAGTAGATCACCTTCAGAAATACTAAAGGAAGTTCTTCAGGCTGAAAACAAATAACCATAAACAATATAGCTTGCTTTCAACAATGCTCTAGGATATAAATTGCTCCACAGACTGATTCAGTTGAATTTGGGCTCCTTTTCAGATAATAAGTTTTGAATTCAATGTTTGAGACATTTTCTGACCCAGGAGGCCTCTTAGCTATCTTTTTCTCTGGTTCTTTCTGATAAACTAGCTTGCCTATGGTTTAGATTATATCCTTAATGGACCTACCAGTATCCACTTAAGTGCTTTGCATCACAACTTCCATTCATTTTGAGAGTACTTTCAGGCTTGGATTTCCCCATACTATGCATCAAATGAAGCCAAATAATGTCAGTTCCTTTAGGAAGAGCTTCAGAAATCTCTGTTCTTATGGATTGCCTTTTCTGGGTCAAAATCTCTGAGCCATGGCTCTGGAGCTGGAAGAAGGAACAGTAGGATGCTATTTTCTAAATAACAGCCCTGCTTTAGTAGCTGGGTGCTTGACACATGGGGAAGGGATAATTAGTAGCCTCGTGTATTTTTGGCTTGCCTCTCTGCCAGAGTGAGGAAAATCAGGGTCCCAGTATTCACAGTGCACTGTTCCCAAGGTAGTGTCTCTGTCCCACAAGAAAGGAATCTCTATGACTCAGCCTCACTCTCCTGGAACTTAGCCTCTGTGAAAGGTAGCTTAGGAGAAGAGAAGAAATGCTGATTCTGATTCTTCCCAGGAAGATACCAAAATCCGTGACTGGGAGCTGTGAGGAGAGGGAACCCTATGTTCTTGGTGGATCACATCTGGAGTAGAGTTTTCTTCACACTGTGCTGGGATGCAGGAGGAGGGAGTGGGTTGTGGTTCAAATGACACAGACTCTCACTGTTCTTGCCAAGTGTCAGTAAGTTTTCTTAAGTGTTTCTTCATTTGTATATGTCCTTAGGGCCATTTGAAGAGATTTTAAATGGTTGTTCTAAAATAATTTCCTCAAGTTTCACTGGGGAGTGGATACATGGAGCTCTTCATGTTACCAATATAAGAAATGGAACTTTCCTGATGTAATTTTTATAACCTGATTTTAATCTTTATGTTTATCTTCTTTTCCCTGTTCTTTCTTTCTCCATTTTCTTCTTCCCTCATTTTTTGCTAGATGGAAAGCATTGTATATCCCTTCTACCATTCTGCAAGTTGTTGCCTTCAAATTTCTAGCAAATCCATTTAAATTTACAACCTCCTGCCAATAAACAATATTAATCAAATTTTAACTTTTCTCCCAAACAAGACTTTTAGTAAGCTTTGGTTTATTCCCTGCCTCTTCTACATTATCCAAGTTTCCTTGATATCAACTGCATTTTTTAAATTTTGGTATCATTAATCTACAATTACATGAAGAACATTATGTTTACTAGGCTCCCCCTTTCACCAAGTCCCCCCCACAAACCCCTTCACAGTCACTGTCCATCTGCGTAGTAAGATGCTGTAAAATCACTACTTGTCTGCTCTGTGTTGCACAGCCCTCCCCATGCCCCCCACGCACTATACATGCTAATCGTAATGCCCTCTTTCTTTTTCCCCGCCCTTATCCCTCCCTTCCCTCCCATCCTCCCCAGTCCCTTTCCCTTTGGTAACTATTAGTCCATTCTTGGGTTCTGTGATTCTGCTGCTGTTTTGTTCCTTCAGTTTTCCTTTGTTCTTATACTCCACAGATGAGTGAAATCATTTGGTATTTGTCTTTCTCCGCCTGGCTTATTTCACTGAGCATAATACCCTCTAGCTCCATCCATGTTGTCTTACCAACACTTTTTATTATCTGACTTTTTTGTTTCTAGCCATCCTAGTGGGTGTGAAATATCTTGTTTTGATTTGCATTTCCCCAGTGACATCTCATTGTGATGTGAGGGTTTGTTTACTCATCAAATATTTTTGAGCATTTAGTAGGCATTGCACCATATTCTAGCAGGCACTACTATGGTGAACAAGGCAGATTAAGTCCTTGCCCGGGGAAAGCTTCCTGTTTGGTGTACATATAGGTATGTGAGTGTATGGAGTTGGGGAGGAAGACAAGCATGGGGAAAAAACCTTTAAAATATAATTTCCTCCCCCCTGAGAAGCCCCCTCCTCCGTCTCTGTTTTAGGGGCCACCCAGGATGGTACAGCATGGTACAGTAGATGTCTCCAGCTTTTCAGAGTCCAGCCTCCATGACTTAGGCTTATCAAGGTTCCAATGGCAGGCTTTGAACATGGTCTTGGAACAGGATTCAGAGCAGTAGTGACCACTTCCAAGGCAAATGTGGGATGAACCCTGGGGTCTCCACCTACTTCTTTTAGGATGACTTTGGGAATTTCTGAAAGCCATTCCCTCCACTCTGTTAAGTCTAAACATGGTTCTGAAACAGGAATCACTTTAACTGGGTACCACCTTTTTCTAGTAGAACTTATAGAATCACTTAGATTATTAGTTCATTCATTCATTCACTCATGACCTTACTCTGTGTCAAGCCCAGGGCAGGGAACTGAAGCAAGATGTAATAATGGCTTAAATGATTTGGTTATGTATCTTCCTCACCTCCACACTGATGGCTTTAATCTCCTCCTCACTGAAGATTGTATCTCTAGGCTCACAGTCTCCTCTCTGCTCCAAGCTCAGCTATCCTTCTGGATATCAATGTCCAGAACAACACCCTTGTCCTCCTCACCAACAATGGCTTCCTCCTTCACTAGATTTCAGCTGTCCACTCCATTGATTATATTTTAAATTAGTCCATTGTGGTATACTAAATTCATTTAAATCTTTAAACATAACTGCTGTTGTTAGAGCTCACTTATCTATTCCTAAAAATAACTTTTTTTCAAACTCTCTAAGAACTTCTGTTTCCCACTTTCTTGTCAATACTCCCACCTCCTTTTCCCTATTGTCCTCATGTCCCATTACATAACAACCCATTGTCCTGTTGTCCTCACTCATCTAGCCGTTCTGTTCTACCAGCAGGAGTCAAAAATACCTTTCTAAATCTCACCTGACCGTGCTATTCTACTTAACATCTTCAGTGGGTCCCCGTTCATCTTCAGATAAAATTCAAACTCTTTTTGCTGGATTATAAAATTCCGCACTACTGACTTCTCCTTGCCTCTGTACCCAGATTTCCACCGTGTGCCACTACTCTGTCTCCGCCCTGCCCACAACACCCGCCTTTTGACTACCAAGTTCCACAACAGCTACTTGCTCTCTCAAGCCTCTGGGCCGCTGCACATGTCATTCCCTATATGGAGAATATTCTTTCCCCCTGTTAATCTCACAGGCCGGGGCAAGAGGGACATAAGGGACAATGAAGCACAGTTTGAGAAATTCAGCTGAAGTTTTATCTTGAGCATCCAGCTTTGCAGATAGAAGAAAACGGATGTACCTAGACAGCCCTGAAAGGGGAGAGGAAAGAAAGGATGAGCCTCCTTGACATTTCCCTTCACTGCTGCCAGTCCCCCAAACCTTCTCCTCAATTTTCATTTCTCTCATTCCCTTGGGTGATCGACAACAAAATGAAATCCACTTGAAAGACGGCTTCAGTGGGGAGTCTTGGAAGGAGCACCAGAGTTCTGACATAGCAATGACTGCAGCATCACGTAGCTACTGCATGAGAAGGCTGCACCACTCCTCTTCCTTGGTTTCAAATGATTTCCTTTGCTCTTGGTGCTGTGCACGCTCTTCCTAACTTGAACCCCCAGGAAACAAGGGAAACTTCTGCTAGCTGTGAAGCATGGGAACCCCAGACACCAATCACAAAAGAATCATTTAATGAGATAGTCTTGGTCTTATTTGCTGATTTACACACTGTATAAGACACAGTTTAAACATTCATTCTGCACAAAAACTGTGTATATGTGTTTACATTAGAGGGAAGTTACACCAAAATGTTCTGATGTGAATAACTAAAAAATGGAGCAGATGTCATAAAGTAAAGCAGTTATTGGCTTCAACCTAATGTTTTCCTGGGAACCAGGGCGACGGGGCGAGGCCCTGGACGAAGGCTGGAACCTGTGGCGGCAGAGGTGCGAAAGAGCCACAATCAGTTTTCTCCTCCATGGGAATTCCTTTCTGATGTGGAAAGATGTGCTGCACTTTCCTCGTTGATACAGTGTGACGAATTCGGGGGTTTTCCTGTACTATGATTTCAGGAGGCCCTGCTGAGGCACTTCTGTCTGGAGCCTCTCTCTTCTTGGTCGCTGGGTCTGCTTAATGTAGGAATCTGAGGCCCTAAGTGCTTCCCTAAGAAGAGAGTATCCTGCCTGGAAGCCAGAGCTCAGGGGCTGCCCCAAAGGCTCAAAGACATGACCTTAAAAGCTGCTCCCACAATCTCTTACTTGCTGGGGTGACCCTCCCTGACTGCTCACTGAAGGCATCTTTCAAGTGAGTTTCATTTAGTTGTCAGTCCCTCAAGGAGGTGGGTGGAGAGAATGAAAAGGTCAGTAATGGAGTAGGAGGCTGAAGGGCTGGCCGAAACAGAAAGAGATGAGCCCTTCCTCTCTCCCTTGTTCCCTCCCTCCCTCCCTTTCAGGGTTATCTATCTCATACACCGTGGCTTCTAGTCTCTGTGTTTCTCTCTCTTCTGCTCCTCCCGGAGGTGGCAAAACTGACTTTTCTGTTCCTGGCACTTGCATGGGCCTGGGAAATACTGACACAGAGTGTCTCTCCTCAAGGAACTCACAGTCCTGTGGGAGACAGCCAGCGCTCACAGCACAGAGGGCGGGAGAAGTCAGGTAGGGATGCAGCATCCGCGGGGATCGGGCAGATCCTCAGATATCCAAACCCAGTGTGGTGCCACTGCCCTCCAGGCCCATAGCCACTTTTGTGACTTTTACCTATACTCTAAATGCTTTTGGTCCATTGCCCTTTAGCCCTCACACTGGTCAAAGCCCCAGCTTGAGTGGCTTCTTCCTGCCCACCCATGCCCTTCACTACGTACTTCTTAGAGAAAAGTCCCAGCAATCCAATTCTTTCCTATTCTGCCTTAAAAATGTTCTTCACTCACCCATGGGAACAATGACATTGCTGACAAAATCACTGACCTAGGATGGGACTTCTCTGGAGAAGATGCAAAGCTCAGGATGGGACACCTGTGTTGCAGGTGTCCCATTCTTGTTGCATGTTACTAGAAACTTCCTTCTGTGCCAGCACTGTTCAGGCTTGGCTATTTTGTTCTCTGCTGTGTTCCTATCAACTAGTATAGTGCTGCATGGGCAATAAATATTTGTGGAATGGCTTTCCTGCTACTCCACGCCAGATTTTCCAACAGAATTGAAACCGTGCCCTTATGTTGGCAGGGTTTAAAATGCTTGTCCAAATGAATAAACCAGCGCTGACTCTCACATTCAACTGTTGAGCTGTGGCCATTTTCCATGAATAGAACACTGGGAAGAAGGAAGGGCAAGGAGAGGTGTACTGGTTTCCTGTGGCTACCATAATAAATAACCACAACTTTAGGGGCTTAAAACAACACACACTTACTACCTTACAGTTTGGGAGGCAAGAAGTCCAAAATGATTCTTACCAGGCTGTGTTTATTCTGGAGGTTCTAGGGGACCATCTGTTTCCTTGCCATGCTCAACTTCCGGAGTCTGCCTGCATTCCTTGACTCCTGGTCCCCTTCCCCCATCTTCTTCCACATAAAAAAATATCTAATTTACCATAACTTTTCTCAATCTTAGATTCCCTTCAGCTATGAATGCATCTTTCTCTTTTTCTTGTAAACAAAATGTCTTAAAGGGGTCCTTCCTCACCACCTTTCCCACCTCCTTCAATTATCAATCCACTGAAATGAGCTTCTGCTCTGCCACCCCACAGAAAATGCTCTTACAAACTTCACCGAAGATTTCTCTGTCCATAAATCCAGAGGAGACTTCTCAGTCGTAGCCCACCCCTTAAGTGCTACTACTCCTCTGGGCTACACCCTCTTTTTACTCTGTACTCTCCCGTGACTGGGAGGGTGGGGTCGGGGCTGGGGACCTCAGGAGATCCTAAGGCTTCCATTACCACCTTTACTACATTGACGAGCACTTGATTCCCGATTTCAGTCTTGAGTCCAGGCCTCAACCCTGAGCCCCAGACCTTGTTATCCGACTGTCCGCAGGGCATCTCCATTCCCCACCGATACCTGCAACTTCACATGTCCGCTGCTGAACTAACTCATCATCCTCCGCTCGAGCTTGCTCCTCCAGTCTTTCCTGTGTCCAGAAATGTTACCCCCATTTATCCAGGCACTCAAATCAGATGCCTGCCTAGTGGTCACCTCTGAAGGCTCCTCTTCTTCAAGCTTAATATCTGGTCAGTTTTCATACAGTAATGATTTTATTTTCTAAATCTCTCCCAGCTCATCCCCTCCTCTCCACTCTTGGTTCCGTGACTCTAATTCAGGACCCGTCCCCTCATAAGCAGAGGGTTGCACTGCTGTTGCCCTCCTTCCACTCTCTCACTACAGTCACAGAGTCCTTTCCAGAACACAATTCAGACCCAGTAATTTTCTTGCCCTTCTGTGGCCACCATCACCCCTTCACACTCCTTAACATCCTTTAGTGTCTCTCCAAGGCTTTGAGGGTAAGGGTCTCCAGGTCTTACCCTGCCCTATAAAACCCTTTCCAAGTGACCTAGCCCCTGCCTCCCTCTCCAGCCTCATCTGAAATCCCTCTTCCCCTTGCAGTCTACCCTCCAACCGTAATTAACCACTTTGAGTTCCCTGAAACCTTCATACTCTCAAAGTCTGTATCTTTAATCTTTATACATAATATTCTTCCAGCTTGATCACTTCCACTCCCCTCTCTCTGCCTATCCTCCTTACCATCACCCTTCTGGACAAGGACAGGCTAACTATTCAGGCCAAGCCACAAGTTACACGACAGTTTTCAAGGAAGCTCTTCCCTGTGTGTGTGTGTGTGTGTGTGTGTGTGTGTGTGTGTGTGTGTTCATGTGCGCATACCACAACTTCTTTATCCATTCATCTGTTGGTGGACACAAGTAATTTTCATGTCTTGGCTATTGTAAATAATGCTACTATGAACATGGGGGTGCAGAGATCTTTTGAGTTGTATTTTCAGTTCATTTGAATATATTCCCAGCAGTGGAATTTCTGGGTCATATAGTAGTTCTATTTTTGAATTTTTGAGGATCCATCATACTGTACCATAGTGGCTATATAAATTTACAATCCCACCAACAGTGCACAGGGGTTCCCTTTCTCCACATCCTCACCAGCATTTGTTATCTCTTGTCTTTTTGATAATAGCCTCTCCAACAAGTGTGAATGATCTCTCATTATGGTTTTGATTTGCATTTCCCTAATAACTAGTGATGCTGAGCATCTTTTCATGTACCTGTTGGCCATTCGTGTGTCTCCTTTGGAAAATGTCTACTTAGGTCTTTTGTCCATTTATTTGGATTATTTGTGGGGGGTTTTTTGTTTGCTTTTTGCTTTTGAGCTGTAC
Source organism: Manis pentadactyla (assembly GCF_030020395.1). Classification (NCBI taxonomy): domain Eukaryota; kingdom Metazoa; phylum Chordata; class Mammalia; order Pholidota; family Manidae; genus Manis; species Manis pentadactyla. Next base: position 144,817,071 of record NC_080038.1, read on the forward strand.
GAGTTCCTTATTTTTTTAATTTTAACCATTTATCAGATATATGGTTTGCAAATATTCTTTTCCCTTCCATAGGTTGTCTTTTGACTTTGTTGTTTGTTTCTTTTGCTGTGCAGAAGCTTTTTAGCTTGATGTAGTCCCACTTGTTTATTTTTGCTTTTGTTGCTTATGCCTTACGAGTCATTTCCAAAAAATCATTACCAAGGTCCATGTCAAAGAGCTTTATTCCTTCCAGGAGTTTCATGGTTTCAGGTCTAAATTTAGGTCTTCAATCTACTTTGAGTTAATTTTTATAAGTGGTATAATGTAGGCGTCTAGTTTCATTCTTTTACATGTGACTATCCAGTTTTCCCAGGACTCTTTATTAAAGAGACTGTCTTTTCTCTATTGAGTTGTCTTGGTTCCCTTGTCAAATGTTAATTGAATATCTTATGCTTGGGTTTATTTCTGGCCTCTTGATTCTGTTCCCCATTGATCTATTTGTCTGTTTTTATGATAGTTCAATACTATTTAATTACTAGAGCTTTATAGTATAGTTTGAAATGAGGAAATGTGATGCAAAACTTTGTTCTACTTTCTCAGAATTTATTTCATTATTTAGAGTCTTTTGTCATTCTATGAAAATTTTACAAGTGTTTTTTCCTTCTGTAAAAAGTACAGTTGGAATCTGGACAGGGATTGCATTGAATCTATAGATGGATTTTGGTAGTATTAACATTTTAACTATTAATTATTCTGTGTACATGAACACAGAATACCTTTCCATTTATCTGTGTCTTGTTTGATTTCTTTCATAAATGTAATATAGTTTTCATAGTAGCAATCTTTCACCTCCTTGGTTAAGTTTATTCATAAGTTTTTTTTGATGCTATTGTAAATGAAATTTTTTTTAAATTTCTTTTTCAAGTAATTCCTTGTTAGTATATAGAAATGCTACTGATTTTTGCATGTTGATTTTGCATTCTGCAACTTTACTGAACTCATTGACTAGATCTAACAGTTTTTTGGTGGAATCTTTAGGATTTTCTATATATAAAATCACATTACCTGTAAATACAATTTTACTTCTTCCTTTCCAATTCTGATGTCTTTTATTTTTCTTGCCTGATTGCTCTGGCAGGGACTTCCAGTATTGTTGAACAGGAGTAGTGTGATTGTGTTCTCTTCTCTTGTTCCTGATCTTAAGGGAAAACTTTCAACATTTCACCATTGAATATGCTGTTAACTGTGGGATTATCATTTATAGCCTTTATTCTGTTGAGGTGCATTCCTTCTATACCTAATTTATTGAGAGTTTTTATCATGAATGGGTGTTAATAATTTTTGTCAAATGCTTTTTCTGCATCTATTGAGAAGATACGATTTTTTCTTTCAACTTATTAATGTGATGTATCACATTGATTTGTGTATGTTGAAACATCTTTTCATCCTAGATATAAATCCTTCTTGATCATGGTGAATTATCCTTTTAAGATGATGTTGAATTTGGTTTGCTCAAATTTATTGAGAATTTTTGCATCTATATTTATTAAGAATATTGGTGTGTAGTTGTCTTTTCTGGCAGTGTTCTTTTCTGGTTTTGGTATCAGAGTAATGCTAGCTTTGTAAAACCTGAGTTGAGGAGTGTTCCCTCCTCTTTGTTATTTTGGAAGTTTGAGAAGGATTGACATTAATTTTTAAATGTTTAGTAAAATTCATCCATGAAGTGATCTGATCCTGGTATTAACCTCATTGGGAAATTTTTGATTACTGATTCAATCTTCTTAGTAGTAATTGGTCTATTCAGACTTTCCATTTCTTCCTTATTCAGTCTGTATGTTTCAGTATGTATTCAGTAGTTTGTATATTTCTTAGAATTTTTCCATTTCTTCTAGGCTGTCCAGTTTGTTGGCGTATGGTTGTTCTTAGTCACCTGTCATGATCCTTTGTATTTCTCTAGTATCAGTTGTACTGTCTCCTTTTTCATCTATAATTATGTTGATTTGGGCCCTCTTTCTTTTTTCCTTGCTTAGTCTAGCTAGTTTCATCAATTTTGTTTATGTTTTCAAAGAACCAACTCTGTTTGGTGAATCTTTTCTATTGTTCTCCTGTTCAGTATTTCATTTATTTCTTCTCTAATCTTTAATTAATTTCCTTCCTTCTGCAAACTTTCAGCTCAGTTTGTTATTCCTTTTCTAGTTGTTTACGTCATAGAGTTAGGTTGTTTGTTTGAGATCTTTGTTGCTTCTTAATGTAGACATTTATTGCTATGAATATCCCTCTATGAATTGCTTTTTCTGCCTCACATAAGCTTTGGTATATTTTTGTTGCCATTTTCATTTGTCTCAAGATACTTTTTATTTCACCTTTAATTTCTCCTTTGATTAATTGCTTGTTTAATTTCCAATTATCCATACATTTCCCAGTTTTTCTCTTGCAATTCTAGTTTCATACCATTGGAGTCAGGGAAGATACTTGGTATGATTTTGATCTTGATATTGCTAAGACTTGTTTTGTGGCCTAACATATGGTCTATCCTAGAAAATGTTGCATGTGTACTTGAGAATAATGTGTAGTCTGTTGTCAGAACATTCTGTATCTATCTGTTACATCCATTTGGCCTTTAACATTTGGTCTACAGTATTGTTCAAATCAAGTATTTCTTCACTGATTCTCTGGCTGGATGATTGATCCATTCTTGAGAGTGGGGTATTAGAGTCCCCAACTACTATTGTATTGCTGTTTATTTCTACTGTAAACTCTGTGTTTCCTTTATGTATGTAGGAGCACTGATGTTGACCACATATATATTTACAATAGTTATTTATTCTTGATGGACTGAACTTTTATGGACTGATTATTATATAATGATCATCTTTGTCCCTTTTTACCACTTTTAGTGTAAAGTCCATTTTGTCTGATATAACTATACCTGCTTTATTTGGGCTACCACTTGCTCAAAATGTCTTCTGCCATCCTTCACCCTCAGTTTATGTGTGTCTTTAAAGGTAGAGTCTCTTGTGTGCAGCATATCATTAGATCTTGTTTTACTATCAATTTCACCATGCTATGTCTTTTGATTGGAGAATTTAAACCTTTTACATTTAAGGAAATTATTGATAACTGAGGACTTGCTATTGCCATTTTGTTCTTTGTTTTCCAGTTGCTTTGTAGATCCATTCTTCCTTGTTTCTTACCCTGCTGCCTTTTTTTGTATGTTTGAATCCTTGTATGTATACTGACTTCTTTATATGTTCTTTTGTGTAATTACTAACAGGCTTTTCCCTTGTGGTTTCCATGAGGCTAACATAAAATATCTTAAAATAATAACACTCTGTTTTAAACTAAGAGCAACTTCAATACAATTTCTAAGCTTTTACACTATTACTTCTCCCTGCTCGCCTTTTAGGTTACTGATGTTATAATTTACATATTTCTCATATATACCATGTACTAATGACAGATTATTGTAGATACAGTTATTTTCACTGTGTTTGTTAACTTTTAAACTAGAGGTGTAACTTGTATTACCATATTACAGAATCTAACTTTATATATTTACCATTACCAGTCAGTTTTATACAGCCTTATGTTCTTATGATGTTAATTAATTTAGTGTCCATTTATTTCTATTCAAAGAACTCCCTTTAGCATTTCTTGTAAGGCAATGGAATCCTTCAGCATTTGTTTGCGAACGTCTCTATTTCTCCTTCATTTCTGAATGACAGCTTCACCAGGTAAAGTATTCCTGCTTGACAGGTTTTTTTTCTTTCTATAGTTTTAATGGCATCTAATTCTCTTCTGGCCTGAAAAATTTCTGTTGAGAAATTTGCCAAGATCATGGAGGTTCCCTTATGTGGAACTTCTCTATTTTCTCTTGCTGCTTCTAAAATTCTTTCTTTGTCTTTGACTTTTGACAATGTAAGTATAATGTGTCTTGGTGTAGTCCTATTTGGATTCAGTGTATTCGGGATCCTTTGAGTCTTTTAGGTCTGGATGTCTATTACTTTCTACAAGTTTAGGAAGTTTTCAGCCATTATTGCTTTACATATACTTTCTGCTCCTCTCTCTTTTTCTTCTCCTTCTAGAATTCCCGTAATGTGCATATTGTTTCTTTTCACTGTGTTCCATAATCCCCATAGGCTTTTTTTGCTCTTGGTCATTCTTTTATCTTTTTGTTCCTCTGGCTGGATAATTTCAAATGTCCTATCCTTCAGGGTGCTGATGCCTTCTTCTGTGTATTTGAGCCTGCTTTGGAAACTCACTATTGAATTCTTCGGTTCAGTTATTGTATTTTTAAGCTCTAGGATTTCTTAATTTTTTCTTTTTTTGGTGTTTTCTACACTTTTATTCAAGTTCTCACTCTGTTCATGTGTTATTTTTCTAATTTCATTGAGTTGCCTATCTCTGTGTTCTTATAGTTCACTAAAGTTCCTTAAGATGATTATTCTGAATTCTTTGACACTTCACAGATCTCCATTTCTTTAGGGTCAGTTATTACAGCTTTATTAATTTTCTTTGCTGGTGTCAATTTTCCTGATTTTTCATGATCCTTAATTCCTTACATTGATATCTGTGCATTTGAATAAGTGGTCTCCTCTTCCAGACTTTGTGGGTTCGCTTTGGGAGAGACGGTTCCTCACCAGAAAGCTCAGTCGGGGTTTCTGGACATGTCTCCTGGTAACACCTCTGAGCAGGTGGGGGCTGCTATTAGGGTCTATTTCTGGATGAGACAAATGAGCTCAGAGTGGCAGCTGTGCCCCTGGCTGAGACCTGGGTAAGACAACGGGCTCGGTTTGTTACAGGTGGTCTTGTAGGATGGGCTTCACAGTTGCTGGAATCTCCGAGAAGGCTTACTAGATGGTTGGGACTGGGTACTCTGCTCAGCACATGTGGGACTATGAATTAGCTCCCCTGCCGTGGCAGAGCAGCAGGAGGGGACCCAGGGCCTGCACAGCAAATTGTTTGGGGACCTGAATCAGACAAGAGTGTACACTAAATATCCTGGTTAGGTAAGACCACTGGTTTTTCTCTGCATACAAGAAAAGTCATGGTCTGGGCTCTCGATTCAAGCGCCACAGTACATAGGGCTATTGTATGGGCTATACAGCTTCCTGTATGCTCTGGTGAGGCTCCCTAGTAGGGCAGGCTGAAGGCTGTGTTCAGCAATGAGTAGGGCTACAAATGAGTTTCCCTGCCTAGGCAGTAATGGGAATAGCAGCTCTAAAATTAGTAAAGCTCTTTGCTTTTGTCTTAATGCAAACTGACCTATACCCCAAGTTTCCTGACTCTACAGGGCCACTCACTTTGCTCTGTAAACTATTCACTCTGCCTTTCTCTCAGCTGGAGCAATGCTGGGCCACACAGCTTGCACGACTTGTCTCCAACCCTTACAGTCAGATGGGACTAGAAGATAATTTTCCACACAGGTGGGGCTGTGACTCAGCAGTTTGCCTGGGTGTGGGTGAAGTGGGCCCTAGGCCTGGCAAAATTGCATGTTTGAGAATCTGAATCGGGCACATCTGTACCCCACCAAGTTCCCTGGTCAGAGTGTGCTCCTGATGAGGTTCTGTAGATAGACAAAGCTGATGGTTAGGATTACTACTTGGGCACTGCAGATGTGTACTCAGTCTGCCGGGATCTGTGTGCTGGTTGTTGCAAGCCCCTCCACCAATCTCCATTACAGGCAGAGTCCCAGTGGTTGTGCCCCTGGGTCCCTGCAGTCCCTGTGGGGTGAGACTAGAGTAGGGAATTCCACAGAGTGACCCACAATACCAGGGGGACTGCTTGTCTCCACTGGGTCCTCTTTTCCCACTGGAGGAACCAGAGGCTCACGGGAGACCTCTCTGCATGGTGCTGCACTGTCCTGAGGGAGGGGCAATGCAGTCAAAATGTAACCATTTCTCTTACCCTTCTCATGCAGTCAGTCTATCTTGGCCTCTGTGTTTGTGGTGGGCATCAGACTCAGTCCTGTGCTCTTGGATTCTCTCAGTGGTGTCTTGTCCATGAATAGTTATTAGTTGTTCTTATGACGGGGAGAGAGTCAGGCATGACTTCTACAGCACCTTCTTGATGACATTACTCTCAATAACAGTGTTTGGATTAGAAGATTTATTCCCTACATATGAGGGGCAATTAAATATTCCAACGATCTTCTGTGTGCTGTAACTCAATTAATCCTAGTGTACCCTGGAAAAGTTTTCTTATTATATTTGTTACATAAAAGTTAAATGACTTGTCCAAGGTCATACAGCTGAGACAGTGGTATAACCCAGATCAGAACTCAGTATTCTTGCCTTCCAGTTCCTATGTGTTCTTACCATTCACATGTGCTCTAATCACCACTAGGTTTCCCCATGATCATGTTGGTATCTCATTCTTCTCATAGGTTTGGATGGGAATCAGTCCCAAGCAAAGCGTTTCACATAGATACGTATTATTACTTATAGGAGGAGATGGCCATCTCTGCCCAACATTTGGGCCATGCTGCTGTCATTATGGCTCCTTCAAGGAGATTGTAGTATGGCCATAACCTAAAGCCAAAGTGCTTAGAACAGATTCCCAGCTGAGGCACCTTTGACTAGAGTGCCAGAGGTCCTACTGACTTTAACCTGGAGAGGGTCTGCCAGTGCCACAGAAGCCTGGAAAAGTTGGCTGTGGCTCCTCATAGTAGACTAGCTCAGCATGGGTGTGCCTCAAAGAGATTAGACGGTTTGAGGGTCAGTAGCAGCTATTCCACACACCAGCACAGGCGGAATGTGGTGAGGCATAAGACCTTCAGTTTCCCTGGCTGATAGTATTGCTGTTAGGAGCTCACTAGCTCTCTACTTTGCCAAGAGACATTCTTTAAACTTCCTTAGCTCTCCTTCAATTAAGAGGCAGTGATAGAACCAGTATGATTCTAGGCTAGATATGTATTTCAGGAAAGGTGCTCAGCTGGAAGCATACACAAATCCTAGAGATCTTACCCAACATGACACCTTCGGGCAAAAAAGTCTATGTGCTGGAGTGCAGAGTCCTTAGCTCCCAGCCTGCTGCAGATTTCAGGGCTGTCCTGAGACTATGATAAAATGGAGTGGTCTTCAATGGAACCTAGCAGTGTTACTATTCTCCTTGGACTTCTGTTCATTTCATTAGAAACTTTAATGATCTGATAAAGGGTCTGTAGGCTTTGAATAGTGTGAGTGAATGTGCTTGTTGCACAGCAAGGCTGGACAGCAGATGCAAGGATGGGAAACTCTAAGACCCTGGGTCTAAAGGAGGTTGGCTGGCATGCAGCCATCAACCCTAGGGGAAAGCAAGTGGATTTACCCCAAATAGCTCACATGTGCTGCTAGAATCTTTCTGGGTCTATAGGAACCAACCTTCTGGGATCACAAGTCATCAGGATGCTGGCATGCTGCCTGGTTTTCAGGCAGATGGCAGGTTATGCACCGCACACCACCTCTTCAGTCCAGAGTCACTAAATTCACCATCCATCTCTCCTGGAGAGTTAGGACAAATATATTTGGCAATATACCTCATTATGGTCTCTTTCACTTCCAGACCTTTTGCATCCATCTTGATGCCCTTTTTCTCTTTGCCTGGAAAAGACTGAATCATCCTTTAAAGCCCAGTTCAGAAGCTATTTTATTCAATAAGTATTTGCTGAGTTTGGACAGTGGCTTTAGCCTTACACAGTGGTACCCAGGGGCAGCTCTTCCTCACAGGGCTTAGTCTAGTGCATTCATTGCAATGAAATGTGGTGAATGCTGGAGCAGTAAGAGCCGCACAGAGTATAATGGAAGCAAGCACACAGCTGCTTTACTATGGAAGACAAGCATGAGAGACATGACCTTTCAGGTGTGAACCGAGGGATGAGTAGGAGCGCCAGGTCAAGGCAGCAAGGAAAGGAACATTCTAGACTGAGAGAACACCCTGCATAAAGACTCTCAGACATATTAGGACTTGGTGTGCAGTTGATATAGCTGATGCATTGTGAATGAGGCAGGCATGTGGTAACAGGAGGCTGAATGGGCCAGGGTTAAGATTTTGGGTTTATTTTAGGTGTAGCAGGCTGCCTTTGAAAGGTATTAAACAGGAAAGTGGCATGATCTGGTTTACAGTTTAAAAGGCTAGCTCTGTCCTGACCTAGGTGGGAGGTCGTGTTGGAGGCTTAGACTGGGGTGCTGGTAGTGGAGGTGAGGAGGAGAACATGATACTTCAGTTAGAGCCCGAGTGAGTAACAATGTCAGATGTGCTGGATGGGGATGGGGATGAGGAAGAGGTGTCTGAAATTCCTCCTAGGTTTTTGGCTAAAGCATCTGGGCGAATGATGCTTCTATTTATTGTTAAATGACCAAGGGAGGAATTGTGTGGGTGGAGGAGTCAAGAGTTCTGCTTTGAATATGTTCAATTTGACATGAAAGAACTAGGCTAGAGACGTTGGCTTGGCAGTCATCAGCATAAAGGGGGTGTGGTGGGCTCCATACACGTTTGCCGGTTCTTTGGCACTCCTCCCACTAAGAGCTGAAGCGTGTGCCCCTGTCCTTGAATCTGGGCTGGCCTTAGTTACTCTGTTGTAACCGACAGAATGCAGCTACTCCCCAGGTTAGGACAGTAAGAGCCATGCAGTTTCCACCCGGCTCTCTTGGAACGCTTCTCCAAAGGTTCCTCTGGAGATGCTCCCCTTCGGTAACCAGCTGCCATGCTGGGAGAAGCTAGAAGGAAAGGCCATACGCACCCAGTAGTTCCAGTTGAACCTGTTCTTAAGCCATCACAGCTGCCTGACATGTGAGTGAAGGACCCCACCCCCTCGCCTGGCACCCAGAACCTCCTTCATCTTTCTCAGTTTTCCCTGCAGAATGGGGCTGGAGCTGGACAGCTAAGATGCTAAGATCTAAGATCTCACCACAGAATCCCATCGTACGGAATGTGGAAGTGGGTCCTCCATCCCAGTGTCCCTGTTCAGTCACCCACGCTTGTCTTCGTCTTCCTATCTGAGGGCCTGGGTACTGTGAAGGAGAGACAAGCCATCTCTGTTGTGCCCTATGCACATTCCTGACCCATGGGAATATGGCTGTTTTATGCTATTAAATTTGGGGGTGCTTTGTTATGCAACAAAAGATAACTGAAATATGTGGTAACTGAAACCATCAGGACAGATGAGATCATTCAGGGACAGTGTGTAGTGTGAAAAGAGAGGAGAGAAAACACTGTAGGGAACCCCAGCCTTTAAGGAACGGGAGGAGTTGAAAAGGAAAAACACGAGAAATAGAAAGGTTAGCACGGTAAACAGCAGGGTTATCAGGAGACAATGGTACCATGGAGACCCAAGAATGAAGTCATTTCAGCGACGTCATATGCTGCTGACAGGTCAAGGAAGATAACTGGAAAATGCCCTAGGTTTTAGCAACTAGGGCAGTGGTGACTCAGCAAGAGCAGCCTCACTGAGAGCCGATAACAGAAGTAAAATTCTTTTAGAGGAGAGGAACAGGGATGAAGAACAAAGGAGGGACTGATCTCAGACAGAAGGGAGGCTGTCTTTTGTCTGTGCCAGAAGGGCAGATGGTGTGTGCAGATCCCATGAGTTCTGTTGGCCACAAGAAGTTTAGGGAGTTCCCTTGTGAGGGTTTCTGTTCTCCCCACAGTTGACTATTTGAAGGGAAAAACGAAGGGGACATGTTTTTTTCCCCAACCTGTGCTCTTGGCTTCCCTGGGGGTCCTCTGCCTGGCATCCATACCTCCTTAATCTTTCCAGTTGAGGACCCAACTTTTCCCATGCTGGGACTGGAGCTGGGCCACTAACAATCCTGCATCTCATCACGTAACATTCTGGTATATCACGCTCAGGCCAAGCATATGGTAGGGGTGCTGAGGAGGTCAGTACCAGCCCTGAGGGTCTGGCCCTGCATTCCTAGGTTTAGCCTCCTAATTGTCCATCCTTGGTGTTTAACTGAATTATTTTAAGGCTGCCAGCCCATCTGAGCTGTGTGACAGGCAACCAGAGAATGAGGTTTGTGTGTCTGGGGTGAGCTGGGGTGGGGGCTCCAGGATGTGGTGACACTCGGGTGTAGAATGGACCTCCAGGGCAGATGCTGGAAAGGTCACTCTGTTGACTTGGCTCTGATAGGAACCCCATATTGCTAATGGGGAAACTAAGTCTCAGCATTTGTAGGGACCTGCCCAACATCACACAGCAATTGTGCTAAAATTCAGGTGTTCATTCTTCTCAATGCTTTCCCCATGACACCAAATTGGAGCTGAGGATGAAGCCAGGCAGAACATGTCCAGCTTGCTCTCTGGTGGCAAAGACAGGAGGCACCAGAGAGTGGCTTGCCCGGTCAACAAGGACAGGCACCACTACCCTCACTCCAGTGGATGAGCAGACAATGAATGTTTCCAGGTGAACGGAAGCCTGAGTAATTAGAAGCTGTTGAGATTGGAGAGCGATGCCTGCCTCCAATTCTCAGGCCCTTTTGCCAGAACTTCCATTTATTTCCTTTCTCTTCCATTTCCCTTGTTTGTTCCATCTCCTGCTAAACATCTTAGGACAAGTCAGAGTTCCAGAGGACCTTCTTCCCAAACTGTGATTGGGAAGCCTTCTAAAGGGTGTCATAACACAGGTGCATCCTAGATGGGCCAGTGGGCCATGTGAGAGACTTTCAGATGGGCAGAGTACACAGGAGACTTCCTCTCCTGCCCTCAGTACTTTAGCATGAGGAACTAATAGGTCATTAAACGAACCCCCAAATTTAAAATCCCATAGAAGCAAACAATTATTTAAGTAGGAAAAACTTATTTAAAAGCATTTAAAACCAAGCACACTTATTAGTACTTGGATACCCTTAGAGTTACTTTAGAAGGCTGCATTTGTTTGCATTTGTTCCCACTAGTCTCCATCGATCATAATTTAGCTAGTTTCCTCTCAACACCACCCTAAGGAACCCTCCCTCAGGCAGCTCTGATCTAGAGTTGCTTTCACTTTTTCATAAATATTCAGTGAGTGCCTCTTCACGAGTCAGACGTTCTTCCAGCAGCCTCTAGAACTGCTAGGGCTGTCTCTGATGCTCTGTATGCCATAAAATACTAAAAAAATACTATAGTCTGGAGATACTGGTCCCAGTTTGGGGCAGGGTTTCAAACTCTAGGGGAGCTCTACAACAGAAGTGCTGATGGGAACTTCTTGAACTTTTCCCTAAAACCAGAGGAAACATTTCCAGAGATAAAGTGGTTTCTGCAGGTTCTCAAGGTAACAACCCAATATTGGTACCACACAATTCTGCAAGGGAGGCTGTCGCATGTTCAGGGGGTATGTCTGAACTGGCCAGGCTCTGAGACTGCTGCAGCACAGGGCATCAATCAGGGGACCATGGAGCTGGACCAGGTACTGATGGTCAGACTGGCCAAGGTCCTGATCTATTTCAAACAAGAAAACCTTTTACGTGGTTTGAAATCTCCCAAAGAGATACTCCCCATCCCTTAGAACCAGGTGATTTCCTCAAGCAGATTTCATGAGATATTTTCCCAGATTTTTCCTAACTTTGTAAGAAATAAGAATCATCATTCATTTCCCAGCACATGGATCAACTAACCAGACACTTAACAGTTACCTAAGGGAAATAGTTACCAGTGGGAAAAAGATAGCCTTTAGAATTACAATGAAAATACCTTTCTCTACTGGAAGTGGGTGAATTTAGAAAAGGAAGCAGTACATTTCTGTTATTTTGACCCCTGAGGTAATGAGACCCCTGAGCCAACCAAAGTTGAAAAACATTGTGGTTTCAACATTCACCCATATTATCAGGTCCCCCCACACCCCATTGCAGTCACTGTCCATCAGCGTAGTAAGATGCCAGAGTCACTACTTGTCTTCTCTGTGCTGCACTGTCTTCCCCGTGACCCACACACACCATGTGTGCCAATCATAATGCCCCTCAATCCCCTTCTCCCTCACTACCCCCTCCCCTCTGGTAACCCTAGTCCCTTCTTGGACTCTGTGATTCTGCTGTTTTCTTCCTTTAGTTGTCCTTTGTTGTTATACTCCACAAATGAGTGACATCACTTGGTACTTGTCTTTCTCCACCTCCCCAGCTTATTTCAAAGGTGTTAAAAAGTGGCAAGTAAAGGGGGCACAAAAGTGTGGGTGACAGCCAAGAACAGAGGACTCCCTGTGTTAGGCAAAGAGGGACCAGAACAAGTTCTCCAGCCTGAGTACAATTCATAAGTTTAATAAACAGCCGCTAAACATTACACCAAAGCATTTGGAAACACAAATTTCTACAGAAAGGCAAAGGTCAGGCTTCCATTCTGAATTCCTTAAGACAGTCATGAACAGCGCCCCCCCCACCCCCCCCCCAGAGTCACGACACTGCACTCCGCTAGTCATGAATTTACCTATAGACACAGTCTGGGACTGGCATGCATTATCCCAGCAGTGGCATGGAAGCAGGGGACGGGGGAAGGATGTGTGCAAGGGCAACCAGCAGCTCATGATAGACCCCTTGGGGGCTCTGCTCAGGGGGTGGGCAGGGAGAGTGGTTTTGGTGCCATCTGTGGCTTGACTTCGGGCTTCCTGGATACTCTGGACTAGTGGCTGGGGCTGCCATCTTAATCTCATCCCCTTGAGCTCGATCTATGCACCTCGTCTCTTTGGGTGACACATTGTGACTTTCTAAAAATCTTTGTGTTCGACCAAACTGCACTTCAGTACAGACCCTTTTAAGAAGCCTAGGCAAGTCATTCAAATATCTGAGACTCAGTTTATCTACCTTATAAAAATGTTACAATTATAGCTTCCTTTTGCGCACAATAACAAATGAGATCAAATTATCTAAATAATGTATTATCAAACTGGCAATAAAGTTAATGATTTCGCTGACTCAAAACTCCAGCGCAGCTCTCTCATAATCTGCATCAACAGAGACCCAGAGCTCCCTGATGGGGTGGGGGCAAAGCCCTTGTGCCTGAGCTGGGGTCTGAAGCGTGGAGGGTATGGAAGAAAAAATGCGACTTTTGCTTGCCCGTGGCCCTCTCTTTTGAGCCAGACTTCAAGTCTCAACTACCACCCAGCCCAAATCTCTTGCCCCATCCAGTATTTTATTACTTGCCTTGGCAAGGAGGTGACTTTGCTCTCTAGTCTTTTTTAAATTATTGTGCAGTTATTTGTTTCCATTTGTCTCTTTTTAGTATGAATTTAAAAAGTACTTTACCCTTTTCCTGAAGAATTTGTAGATGGTAATGAGACCAAACTAAGCAGTGGCCAGCTGGTTACAAGGGATACCAGCTCTCAAGGGAGACAAGGAGCTTGAGAGAAGAGGGCTTACTTTGGGGGCACATACACCAAAGAGTGTACTATTTTTCTGAGGGGCTGGACATGGCAGGACACCAGCCATCTTGGGGTCTGGCTGGCCAAGTTGGTGTTTTGTCCATAATATGGTAAACAATGGTGAGCTTCAATTGTGTCCACTAACCCCCAAGCCAATAAAGGAGCTGGGTGGGCATTTTCAGAGGTTAGCACTGGCTCCTGCCCTTGCTATCAGTACTTATGGCTTGTGGACCCTGCTGAAGGTAGGGAAGGTGCCAGGCGGGACCACATGGGATAGCCCAGCCTGTCTTCCTAATGGGTCAGAATCATCTGATCTGGACCACTCCACAGTCCTCCTTGATCTAGACCTCTCCAACAGCCAGATCTCCCACTAGTAGAGTCTCCCAACAGGTAGTAGAGTCTGTTGTTCTTTGTGCAGTGGGAAGAGTGTAATAAAACACACACAGTGCTCCCAGATTGGGGGAACTGGCAGATTAAGATGAGCAACTGGACAAACGGCAGTGTTTGGCTCTGATAAGGATATGTTCAGCAATGTTAGAGGGAGAAGTAATTCTTTCTATGTTTGTTTTTCACTGAGATTCATAAATATGAACTGACAGCTTGGCAGAGGGTTAAAAAGAAGAATCCTGAAACACATAAAGGGGAGCCCTGGAGGTCGGGTGCCTGGAGTTCGGATGCATACTAGGGTATACAGCGCTCTGGTTGCTGTGGCACCAATGCCTACTGTTTGCGGATCATGCCCTTGATAGCTGATTCTCGGTTAACGTAGGTGGCCCAATAGACCAGATTGAAAATGGCAAAGAGCACAGGAAAGATGATGCGGGAAATTTTGTCAACCTTGCTGACACTGTTGTAGGTCTTGGTCTCCGTCGGGATGTCCTGCACATAGGTGGCCTTGGGCGAAGCAATGACTGTCGGGGTTGAGGAGGCACTGGGGGCAACGCCCTTGGAGATAGCGGGGAACTCAGTGTCCTTGGCCAGGCTGATGGGGTAGGTGGTTCCCACGATGTTGAAGGTGGTGCTGGTTTTCTTTGTTGGGGCTGCTGGTGTCTTTTTCTAGGGGCCAGAAAAAGTACAGGAGAAAGGGGGAACAAAACAAAAGCTAATCAATTCATTACAGAGAGCACCTTCAGAGGTGGAGGAGCCGCGAGGGAAGTTAAGGAACAGAGGCCGTGAAGCCAATAGCACTGAGGAACCAGGTTTGTGTCTAAGGACAACTGAAGATGACTTTGAAGACATACAACTTGCATCATCATCCTGGTTTTTTAGATATGTGGCTTTGGCCAAGTCACCTCTTCCTTCTGAGCTATAGTTTCTTCATCTGTAAAATGAGGATCAAACTATTTAGCAGGGTTGTTGAGAGAATCAGACAGATGAAAGAATGGTAGTAGAAATCACTGGAAACTGAAATGTTGATCACATATAGGGTCCTACATAATCATGTGATTTGATCTTCACAGCAACCCTTTGAGGCAGGTGGGTGAGATTACTCCCATTTGACTGATGAGCGAAAACAGCCTCAGACTGACAGAGCCCCACTCTAGCTACCTGGGCTCCTGACTTTTATCCAGGGCTGCACTGTGCTTTTTCTACAGGGACAACACACTTTTTGATTACCCGAGAAATAACTCCAAAAGGCTTCAACCATCAAGTGGCACATCCCCTGTGAGGAAGAGAGCTTGATGAGTCTGAAAGTCATTTCATGTTAAAGACAAATAAATACTATGGCATGTTTACATGCATCATGACAATAGTCTCTCACCCTTCATGCACTGTAAATGTGTTCAGCAGGCTAGGGGCCACAGCAGGTTTTCCTACTCTTGTAAGGCTGCAGGCAGGGACAGCTGGGGGCTTGCTGTGACACTGCCCTTTGGACTTCTTTTCAGAGTTAAAACACCTCAATGGGAAATAAGCATGCACACACATGCCCATTTGTTCTCACATATATGACTTGTGTATACACAGACCCTCCATGTAGATACAAGAAAAGGAGACAAAGCCTAGTCCTGGATCAGAAGAGCGATGCTGAGGAAGGGGAGGCCAAAGGCAGAGGCCAAGCCCATAGTGTACAGTGTTTGCTGCCTCACTCCCCGCTTTGGACTTTTCCACCCCTCTTTGCTTCTAGGGAAAAGTGGGGACAGATGGAGCCTCAGAACTGACCAGGAATACATGATGAGAAGTGACAACTAGTTGTGGTGTCCTAATCGCACACACCTCCCTTTCTCAGTATTACTTGGCTTCCCAGAATCTGCGCTTTACTCCTTTACTCCTCGCCCTCCTATTAGTTTCCTTCCTGGGCCTCTCTACTCCCACTCTTCCTTTCTGATCTCTTTTCTTCCAGCCTTTTTCTATTTATTCTCTTCTTTACTTTCATGTCCCCACCGTTTTAATAAGGTTTTCTTTTAGACTACACTGTCATTTATGTTTCTCCACCTAATAATAACGTTTGCCAAGTATTAGCTAAATGTCTACTGGGCCAACAACTATGCTAGGTATTTTGGGATAGGTGGGAAAGTTAAGAAATGAGTCCAGTTCAGTATCTGTTTGCCAGGAGTTCCCAGTCCAGTGGGGGAGAGAGCCTTGTGAACACATCACTGACGTATAAGGTGATCTGCGTTCCCAAAGATATGAGACAAGTGTGATGGGAATTCAGTAGAGGGAGGGGCAAAGTACCTGCAGGCCTTAGAAAAGGTGGCTCAGAGAAAGCTATGAGGTTTATGAGCTACGTTGCAAAAGATGAACAGGAGCTCATCAGATGAAGATGCAGCAAAGGCCCATCTACAGGCAAAGAGCACTGCCTGTTTAAGGACGACAAAGTCTGCTTTGGCTGGATCCCCATGTGTACGGCAAAGGCCTTGAATGCCACGCCCTCCTGCTCAGCCTGCCTGTGCTGGCTTCCGAGTTTTCAGTCAGGGAAGGGGAGTGGAACAAATAGGGAGTGTTGGTTTAAGTACATGAACCCTTTAGTAGAACATTTAAAAGCAAAATTATTCTGGGGATTGCAGTCACATTGCTACAAGTGGAAGGGGGACAGAACGCTAATGCTTCTAAGAACCTTGTAAATGTTTTAAATACTACGTGGGGCTCATTTATAATTAGCAAATTCACTGGTAAATAGAGGCCTGCTCCTAAATGCCTCTGCTATTAAGTAAAAGAGCATTTTACTTGTTTGCCTGCTTACTTATTAATTTGCTTAGTAATCTCTCTTCATAGACAAACAAAAAGAGAAAAAGGGGGAAAAAACCTACTACCCTGACTTTGCTAGCTCTCACGTACACCATTTCATTTAGTCATCTTATGAACTGGGTATGACCAAGTCTCCCAAATAATCAGTCCAAATAGCAGACTTTTAAAGTAATGATTGCAGATTTTCTAAGTAATAATGGAAAATTACCTTTTAATTTCCTCTACTCTTTCCAACATGACCAACATTAAATCAACCACTATATTTTTTACCTAAATTGTCAAAGAAGGAAATCAAAGCAAAAACTTGTAGTGTCGAGAAGGCAGGAGCATGAGGCAGAGATTAATAGCTAGTATTCTCCCATTTCTGCATCGAGTTTTCCAATGCTTCTCTATGGTCTGCAGTTTGATAGATACGAACTAGACTGACATCTTTGACCAAGTTGCAATTCTTAACTCCCTAGCCAAGTGCCTGGCTTAGGCATGGGATTAATAGGTGTTTACTGATTTAAAAAATGACCACCTCCCCAACCACTGAAGATTCCCAATATGATTTCCAGTTTGTTCTTCCTTAGTCTTGACCTCTCCTATACAGACTGTACTTCTCTAGTTCAGCCTGGAGTAATTCCCACACCACAAAACTGAAACTGACTCCTTCAAATTACCCCGAAGAGTGTGACCCCTGGACAAGGAAAGCTTTTCTTCTAGAAAGCCACCTCATGTGGGTTTTGGGAGGAGGCAACAAAAACTTTTATAGACCAATATTTGCAACTCAAGAGTCTTCCTCAGCTGGCATTCCTGCCTATTGTTTCCACAAGTGCTAATTAGAGGGCTAGTTAGAGTGCTGAATGTACCTGAGACGCAGCCAGGACCTTGACAGTATATGCAGATAAGCCACTGTGTCAACCTCCTAACAGCCATCCAATTTTCATGAACCCCTGTCTACAGAAATGGGGCAAAGTAGTGGAACATATGTTTGTGAGATTCAAAGATGAATCAGAGCAATAAGAAAAAAAACAAATAACCCAACCAGTGATTTAAAAACCCCCATAAAACAGGATCAGATGCCTTCCTGGTGAATTCTACCAAATCTTTAAAGAAAAGTTAAGCTGTGTCCTTCTCAAATTATTCCAAAAAAATTGAGGAGGAAGAAACACTTCCAAATTCATTTTATGAGGCCAATATGACCCTGATACCAAAACCAGACAAACACAACACAAGAACATTACAGACCAGTATCTCTGATGAACACTGATGCAAAAATCCTCAAATAAGTATTAGCAGACCAAATTCAATGACACATTAAAAGGATCATTCACTTTAATCAAATGGGATTTATTTCAGGGATGGTTCAATATCACCAAATCAATCAATCAATCAATCAATCAATGTGATATACCACTAATCAGTCAATGTAATATACATTAACAAGGTGAAGGATAAAAACCATAGGATTATCTCAAGAGATGCAGAAAAAGCATTTGACAAAATTCAACATCCATCCATGATAAAAACTCTCAACAAAGTTGGTATAGAGGAAACATACTTCAACATAATAAAGACCATGTATGAGAAACCCACAGCTAACACCATATTCAGTGGTGAAAAGCTCAAAGCTTTTCCTCTAAGGCAAGGAACAAGACAAGGATGCACACTCTTACCACTTTTATTTAACAGTATTGGAAGTCCTGCACAGACCAATCAGGCAACAAAAATTAATAAAAGTCATCCAAATTGGAAAGCAAGAAGTAAAACTCACTATTTTCAGATCACATGATACTATATGTAGAAAATTCTAAAGACTCCACCAAAAAACTATTAGAACTAATAACTAGATTCAGCAAAGTTGCAGGATACAAAATCAATATACAGAAACCTGTTGCATTCCTGTGTACTGACAATGAACTAGCAGAAAGAGAAATCAAAATTATTCCATTTACAATTGCATCAAAAAGAATAAAATACCTAGGAATAAACTTGACCAACATGGTGAAAGACCTATATTCTGAAAACTATAAGACACTGATGAAAGAAAGTGAGGATGACACAAATAATTGGCAAGATACACTATGCTCATGGATTGGAAAAACTAATATTGTTAAAATGTCCATACTACCCAAAGCAATCTATAATTCAATGCAATCCCCATTAAAATACGAATGGCATTTTTCACAGAACTTCAACAAAGAATCCTAAAATGTATGGAACCGCACAAGACTGAAAAAACTTTGACAAAAACTGCAGTATGAAGCTATAGTAATCAAAACAATATGGCATTGGCATGAAAACAGACACAGAGATCAATGGAATAGAACAGATGGCCCAGAAATAAACCCACATATATGGTCAATTAATCTATGACAAAGGAGGTAATATTATATAATGGGGAAATGGGAGTTTCTTTGATAAATAGTGCTGGGAAAACTGGACAGTTACATGCAAAAAGAATGAAACTGGGCCACTATTTTACACCATACACAAAAATAAATCAGACATGGATTAAAGACTTGAATGTAAGATCTGAAACATAAAACTCCTAGAAGAAAACCTAGGCAGTAAGCTCTTTGACATCAGTCTTAGCAATACTTTTTTTGGACCTGTCTCCTCAGGTAAGGGCAACAAAAGCTAAGATAAACAAATGGGACTACATCAAACTGAAAAGCTTCTGTGCAGTGAAGGAAACCATCAATAAAACAAAAAGGCAACCTACTGAATAGGAAAAGACATTTGTAAATCACACACCTGAAAAGGGATTAATACTCAGAATATATGAAGAATGTTCACAAGTTAATATATTAAAAAAACTTGACTAAAAATGGGCAGAGGACTTGAATAGACATTTTTTCAAAGATGGTATCCAGATGGCCAACAGATACACGAAAAGATGCTTGATATCATTAATCAACAGGAAATGAAAATCAAAGCCAAAGTGAGCTATCACCTCACAGAAAGGCTAGTATCAAAAAGGCAGTAACAAATATTAGTGAGGATGTAGAGAAAAGGAAATCCTCATGCACTATTAGCTGGAATGTAAATTGGTGCAGCCACTATGGAAACCTGTATGGAGGTTCCTCAAAAAATTACAAAAAGACCTACCATTCAATCCAACAATTCTACTTTGGGGTATTTATTCAAAAAAACTGAAAACACCAATGTAAAGAGACATCTACATGCTTATGTTCACTGCAGCGTTATTTACAATAGCCAAGATATGGAAACAACCTAAGTGTCCATTGATAAATAAATGCATCAAGAAGATATGATATAGACAGATAAAATCAAGTATTACTCTGCCATAACAAAGAATGAAATCTTGCCATTTGAGACATGGATGGACTTAGAGGGTATAATACTAAGTGAAATAAGTCAGAGAAAAACAAATGCCATTATTTTCATTTATATGTAGAACTAAAACCACCAAACAAACAAAACAAAATGTAAATAGACTCATAGATACAGGAAACAAACTGTTGGTAACCAGTGGGATTGGGATAAAGGTGAAATAGGTGAAGGGGATTAAGAGGTACAGACTTCCAGTCATAAAATAAATAAGTCATGGGGGTATAATGTACAGCATAAGGAATATAGTCAATAATATTGTAATAACTTTGTAAGGTGACAGATGATAACTTGACTTATCATGGGTATCATTCCTTAATGTACAGAAAGTATCAGATCACTATTATGCATGCCAGAAACTAACAGGATATCATCTGTCAATTATGCTTCAATTTCAAAACAAAACAAACAAAAAACTCAATTTTAAAAATGGCAGAGGACATTAATAGACATTTTCTCCAAAGGAGACATACAAATAGCCAACAAGAACATGAACAGATGCTTAACATTACTAGTCATTAAGGAAATGCAAATCAAAACCACAATGAGATACCACCTTACACCCATTAGTATACCTACTATCAACAACAACAAGAAAAAAAGAACCAGAAAATAACAAGTGCTGTCAAGGATGAGAAATTGGAATCCTCATGCACTATTTGGAATGAAAACTGGTGCAGCCACTACAGAAAATGGTATGTTGGTTCCTCAAAAAATTAAAAATAGAAGTAAAATACGATCTAACAACTCCACTTCTGTGTATATACTCCCCAAAATTGAAAGCAAGTTCTCGAAGAGTTATTTGTATGACCACGTTTGTAGGAGCATAATTTCCAAAAGCCAAAAGGTACAAGCAACTGAAGTATCCATAAAGAGAAGAATGGATAAACAGAATGTGGTCTAGCCATGTGAAGGAATGTTATTCAGCCTTAAAAAGGCAAGAAATTCCGTTGCATGCTATGATAAGGCTGAACCTTGAGGACATTATGCTAAGTGAAATAAACCAGTTACAAAAAGACAAATACTGTATGATTCCACTTACATGAGGTACTTGAGTAGTCAGATTCATAGAGACAGGAAGTAGAATGGTGGTTACCAGGGCAGGGGGAGAAAATGGGGATTTGTTGTTCAATGGTGACAGTTTCAGTTGAAACTTTCAAGATCAGAAGAGTTTAGGAAGTCGGTTGTACAACATTGTGAATAAATTTAACCCTACTGAACTATACTCTTAAAATGGTTAAGATGACAAATATCAGTCTATCCAATGAGGAAGATTAATTAAAATAGGAAAGAACTAAAATATAAGAGAGAAGGCACAAGAAACATGCAGAGGGGCATACATAAGGCATCAAGCAAATTCAAAACAGGAAGGGAGCATGATGGATTAGGAGAGGGTCAGCACACCAATGGAAAGGAAAGAAAAATGCAGATGGAAGAACAATGCTTACGTGTATCAGTTTCCTGAGAGGGCGGAAGGCGTCCAGAGCCTAACCGGGGAGCTGCCTGGGGCCAGATCACAGCTAAGGAAACTGACGATGAGGCTCAAATACTATTAATGCTTTGGTGGGGAGAAAGGTGCCCAGTAAATCAAAGCACATCTCATACAACGGCTTTTACCTTCCCCATGGAGAAGGTTAAGGGAACAGTCATGCTTTAAAATTTATTTTATGGAAATAGAACATAGAACTGATTAGGGACACAGAGAAGGATTGTAGGCACAGATTGGTGGACTAGCAGAATTCAAGAGAACAAACTCACAAATGTCACCGATCAGTGGCTATGGAAGATGTTCAGAGAGAAGTAGAGTAGTTGGCCTGAAGTGACTGAGGAGACCCAGAGTGCTGGTGAATGACTGCAGGGATACACCATGCGGCCGCGGCTGGACAGAAGAGCAAGGAAGACAAATACTTCCTTCACGTGTGAAGTATTTACTGTGTCTACTATATGGCAGTTTCTATGTTAGGTGCTGGTGGCACAGCAGTGAACAGTAAAACATGGCCCCTGCCTTCAAGGATCTCACATTTCAGTGGAGGGGAGAATGTAATAAACATGCAAGCAACTAAATATATAGAGCAATATATATAAATATATAGAGGAAGCTGAGAAGTATAATGGTGACTCATATAAAGCAGGGCACAGGCAAAGAAGGATGGTGAATGCCTGTCAGAGAAGGTAAGCAGAGATCTGAATAAAATGAGAAAGCAAGCCATGAAAAGTTCTGAACAAAACTCCCAGACAGAAAGAATACCAGTGACAAAGCACTTGGGATCGTAATGAGAGTGACCCGTACATGGGTCATTAAGGAGGCCACTGTGACCTAAGAGGAATGCATGGAAAAATAAAAAGGACAGTAAGAGGTGGCATCAGAGATCTGGGGACCAGATCCTGTAAAGCTTTGAAAGCCATGGTAAGGATGACAGGATTCTGATCTAAGTGTAGTGGGAAATCATTAAAGTATTTTGAGCAAATTTATTTCTAATTTACAATTTTAAATGATCATTCAGACTGTTGGGTGGAGAATAGATGGTTGGCATGAAAGCACAGGAATAAAATATAGAGGCTCATCCAATGAGGCTAGTGAGAGAGAAGGCGACTTGAGTGCAAAGGAAAACATCAAGGGAAAAAGGAAATCCTAATCACTTCTTCGTAGATAACGTCTATTTTCTTTCTAGAATCTTTTTAGACTATCACTTTATACCTGGTTTTCTGAAATTTCATGATGATGTGCCTTTATGTGGGACTCCGAGGACACCTTCAGTCTGGAGGCATTATGTCTTTCCATTTGTAAAAATGTCTTTTGTTAGTTGTTAATTTCCTTACTTTACTTTCTCAGTTCATTAGCTCTCTAGCCTCTGAGTTGATGGACTTGCTGGATTCATTCCTAAGTCTCTTCTTACCTTTTCTTTTACACTACCTTTTTTTTTTCCTTTTTGCTCTACTTATAGGGAAATTTTCTTTGGTTTATTTTCCCACCTTCTTACTGAAATTTTTATTTTGGCAGTTCTTTTTAATTTCAAGAGTTCTTCCTTATTCTCTGTTTTCCTTTTATATTAGCATCCCATTCTTGTTTTAAAGATATGATATATTTACAAATATAAGATAAAAGCTATAATTTTCTTCAATTCCCTAAACTACCTTTATTCCCTCCAAGATGAGTATTTTTTTTTAATCTTTGCTTTTCTTTCACACTGCAAACTTCACTTTACTAATCCTTGGTATCCCAGTGTGGTTGGCAACATAAAAGATGTCAGTATGCCCGGTATACCTGATCTGGGCTTGTTGATTGGCAGACTGATTTAAAGTCAGTCAGAAGCAAGTTATTTTATGGGGTACTCCAAAACATCACTGTGTAAAGGTCTTTTCTCTGGAGACAGTCAGCTTCTTTAGGAGAGAAACTTCTGCTGCTCTTCTGCAAAGTATGTATCTGGATGCAGGCATTTCACATGTCAGGCGGGCTCTGGCATCTTTACTGCTCTGACACAGACTTCTAACCAGTCCCCCTAGCTGCATCCCTGTGCTCAATTCCGTGCTTTACCATGCACCTCAAACACCAAGTTTCCCTGGGGTTCTGTCTTACTCCAGCTTCATAAATTAGTTATTCTCTCTTTTCATGTTCATTCTCCTTTAAAAAGTGCATTCAAGCTCTTGTTTGACTGAAATCCCTTCTCTAGGTCTCCTGGTACTTGTGGTTTTATACCTATTTTATTTCTTTACTCTCATTTTAGTGGGATCTTCAAAGCAAGCAATGATAAACACATGCGGTTGATCCTCCGAAGCCCACAGCTCACCTATTCCTTCTTTTCCTTCCTTCTAATCCTTCCGCTTACATTTTATCTAATCCTTGACCATAGTACAAATCAGAAATTGCTTTTTAAATAATTTGTTATTTTTAGACAGTTTCATGCCCACATATTCTAAACTTATGAAGCAAACAAAGTTTAACATATCTCTCCAAAGGAGGAAAAAAGAAACTAAAATAAGTTAAGGTAAAAGTCCAATATTTGTATTTTCAACAAACTTTACTTTTTTTCTGTGGGTCAGTGGTTCTCATGTTAGTTCCTTCACACTGTAGCAGTGTAGACAAAGTACAGCACCCTTGCATTAGAGATCATTTTTGTGTGTTCCATAGTTTTTTTCCAAATCTATCTTTGCTAGTCACTTTCTTTTAGCTCGTTTAAGTGGATTGACCACAGAGAGGGACTAAGATGGAAGACTGAGATCACCATCATCTATACTCTCTTAATAATCTATTCTAGTTCTCTGCCTTCAAATCATCCCTGCACCTCTTCCTGGCCACAAAAAAAAACAAGTCTACCACATTTTCCACAAGACATTCATGGCAGCCTTTCAGATACCTGAAATTAGCAATCACCGTCCCCTTGAGGCATTAATCCCTCCTCCACTGGAACAGTGCACTTTACACAAGGGCTTAACATCTCACTTGTCCTAGGTAGTCCTTAACTCCGACTCAAAGAAAATTTGGCTTTTCGAGGGTTAACCACATGGAAAGGTTACATTAAATTTGCTTTCCCCCTGCATTGCAGCCTCTTATTTCTAAGGTGCAACTGTTGTTAAGCTTTTCTATCCCATAACTAATAATTTGTAAGAATGTGATTTAGCAAATGTTACTCTTGATTTCAGCCTGTCAAACTTCAGAATTCTTTTTGATTTGTAATTCAGAAGGTACTCCTCTCCAATCAACATTCATTAATGCCACTTTACAAATTTGAATCTCCTACCTTATTATATGTCTTCATTTGAATCACTGATGATACTACATTTAAGAGAAAAGGGTCAAAGATGAAGCCCTATGGATTATCACAGGGATGCCCCTTACGGTTGATGTCCATTCATCAGTCAATTTGATTTGATTTTAGTTGGTCAACTAATTACATCAGCCTTATTGTACTATTTTTTTCAACTGCTGTTTCTTCTTCATGTAAGCACAATAAAAAAGTTAGTCAAATGTCTTAATAAGGTCTATGATATTTACTGGTCCACCAGTCTAGTAAACTTTTTATAAAATTTCTTAAGGTTAGTTTGGCATAATTTCTTCTTAGAGAACTCGGGCTAGATATCACTGATAAGTGCTCACTGCTCTTAAAACACCTGTGTAATGATATATTTTAGGGAACTTTCAGTTTAACATGTCAGAATAAGGACATTTTTGCTTCCTTCTCCTCTCTGGAACCAACTAAAAACTGTAAAAAAAAATGAGAGACAGAAACCGAAGCTCAGCATTTAATACTTGAAAGAATTTTATTGAAAGAATTTTTAATGCTAATGACAAAGAGTAAGGGCTCCTAGGTGCAGAAAGAAATGGACCAGGATGAGGAAGACAGTGAGGATGCCTGTTTTTCTGGATTTCAGGCCAAGAACAGAGTCCTAAAAGGTGGGTGGCATGACCTAAGTGAAGAACCAAATGACCCTTGTCTTGAAACAAAATCAGCTTTCAGGTGGACAGTGAGATCATACTGAAACATTGTTTGACTACCACGCAGTAGCAGAGGTGGTAGAGACAAGGAAAATTAAAGGATATAATACTACACGCACGTACGCACACACACACACACACATGAGGCATACATAGAGGGTTTTCCCGTGAGCAAGGGGAACATCTTGTTAGTTAGAAGCAGAATCAAAACTACAAGGAGGAGCACTCATAAGAGTTTATGCAGACAACAGATGACGTTTAAATTACTCATTCTTAACTACTCACTACTATCCTACTCACTCTCAGTCCCTCCCCAAAATAGTATTCTCACACATACCACGGCTAATAAAGAACTCCTCTAATGCAACTTCGAGTAATAATTGAAAACAAACTAATATGGTACTGATGCAAAATATGTTGCAAAAAGAGGAAAAATGAGCAATAAAGGATACTAGAACAAGACACAAAACAATTATGGAACACATGAAAAATATGTCAACAGAAATCATAACATTAGTGTAAGGAACAATAATGCTACCACAGAAATGAAGGCAAATAATAGACACTGGTAAACATGGTTGGTGTCATAGAAAGCAGGCTTGAGAAAAAATTGAGCAAAATGAAATGGAAGAGTTAAAAATTTTTAGGGAAAATGGTGTATATGGAAGACAAAAAATAACTCTATGATATGCATGATCTGTGCTTCTAGGAAGAGAAAAGAATGAAGATATGTTCCTGAAACAAAGACAACCGTGCATCCATAGGCTGAAAGGAGACATGCTGTCCTAAGAAGAATACACACAGCTAGATGAAGATACATCCTTGTAAAGTAATTGGAATTTGTAAATAAAAGACTCATTCATATGGGCTGCTAGGCCATAAAATCAAGTCCCCTATTATGTAAGAGATTCTCAGGTCGGTTTAAAAATTCTTCATAACAACATTCAGTGCTAGAATTGAATATAGCAAGCAACATGTACGTGGATGCCAGAGACAGAGATTAGAACCCAGGAATTGTACAGCAGACCAACTACAATTCAAGTATAAATACAACTGACAGATAATTTTACACATGCAAGAGAGTAGGAAATAGGGTTCCCATGGGCCTCTCTTAAAGAAACTTCTAGGGGACAGCCTTGAAGTAATTAAGCACTGAATGGAAAAATGAATAAAATAACTATTTTGAGAAGAGAGCCCATTTAAATGCAGAACTATGACTAATCAACTATGGGAATTACGGTCACATTAAAAACATGTAAATGTTATAAAACTTGATAGTGCAGAAATAATGTAAAAACAAAAGTTGGGAGATGACAGTACTGGTAGAGAAAGAAGGAGAGAGGAAAAATACAATAATTTCCTTGTATCTTATAGTGGGTGAAGGGTCAACAGACCCTGTTCATTGCTTATAAATCAAGTATCAGATGGGTAAATATATTTTAAGGGTACAAAGGTGACAACTAGATTAAGAATAATAAAACCAGAAGTTCCTATGGTAGAGTTGATGGAGTTAGTAGAATTAGGCTTATTCTTCATAGCTCATAGCAAGGAGTTAATAAATTCTACCTAAATAGTTAAAATCTACTCTAAAATTTCACCAGCTCACTGATCTATATTCTATGGAATGTATCTTTTTCTCCACTTTGAAAAGTCTCCATCATCCTTTCTCTTCCCCATGATTCTCCACAGAGTTCTGGAGTGGTTCTGGGACCACATCTACCAGTTCCTTTTAGCACTTTCGGATAGTCTTCATCTAGATCTAGAAATCTGAACTCTTTTAAAGCAGCCAAGGACAGTCTTGATTTCACTGTATTCATGTTTTATTCCTACCAATTCCAGTTGTTTATTGTCTTTTTCTTCCTTCCCATCCATCCACCAATGCAACTAACACTTACCCTGCTTTCACTATGAGTCAGATGCTGTGCAAGGATGCTAACTAGTTAGAAAGATGGTGCAGACAAGTCTCTGCCCTCCAGAAGTTCAGTCTAGTGAAAAGGCAGACAGAAGTCTCTAATACAAATAAATGCTTTTAATATCAGGTGCACCACCTCCCCTGTCTCCTGGAAGGAAACTAAAGCTATCTGGATCATTCTGGAAAGGCTCTATGGAGAAAACAGCATTTTTTCTGGGTCTCAAAGAATAAGTAGATTTCACCAGGCAGGAAAAATAAATAAAAAAGAACATTCAAGATAGTGAAAAATAAGCAAAGACACAGAAGGAATGGTGACCACTTTAGTCTGATTGCAATGGGAACTTACTGGATAATGAGGGGCAGAGGTGGCCCTAGAGTTTGTTCTCTGAGTTGAAGATGGAATCCTCTCTTCTGGGTGACTTTGTAAGTACAGTGGGTCTCCCTCGTGTCCAGCAGTATCACACTTAGGTTTGTTCCCTCACCACAAAACACCAACCCTCCATGATACCATTTCTTTGCCCCTAGCAAACATTCCACACTGCCAAGAAGCACTCCAGTTGAGAACTGGATTGATGACCCCAGTGAATAGCACGCAGCCCTGGCCAGTTCCCACAGGCTGCAGGCTGCCCACTCCTGGCTCCAACACAGTTCTCTCAGGGAGTGCTTCCCAGCCCCCACCCTGGCTGTATCTCACCTTCATTTCCAGGGCCTCTGGCACCTTCTTGCCTTCCCAAGCCCAACTCCGCTTGGTGAAGTAGTTAACAGTGGCAAATTCAATCAGTGCAGAAAATACAAAGGCATAACAGACGGCTATGAACCAATCCATGGCCGTCGCGTATGCCACTTTAGGTAAGGAGTTTCTGGCACTGATACTCAAGGTGGTCATGGTAAGAACAGTGGTGACACCTGGGGAGAGAGAAGATGAGAACCAGCTGCCACTGCAAGACATTTACAGCATATTTGATGAGACCACCAACTTCCACCTTGAAAGGAGGAGCTATACCCCACTCAATAAGGCCCCTTTAAAGTGTTAAAAACAGCGAATGTCAAAGTAGAATGGTTTTACCTAGTAACCACCCCATCCCAATGATCACAGGAATGGGAATCTCCAGGAGAGTACTTCTAAAACTTGTCCTCTAGCCTCTGCTTAAACATTTCCATTGAAGAATAGTAACTTATTTCATTGTAAGAGACCATTTTAATTCGAAAAAATCTACATTCGCTGAAATCTGATTTCCTCTACCTCCTAGCCCACTGACTGCTCTCCGAGTTCTTTCTCCAGCCACACAGGAAAGCAAAGCTTACTCTCTCCTCTCCCGGACAGGCCTTCAGAGAGCTGGAGAAGTGGCCATGGTTCCTCATGAGGACGTTCATCTCTTTTGTTCCTCCCATTGCCCTGCTCTCGCAGTTCTCTTCTTAAGAGCCCAGAACTGAGCCCAAGGATCAGGACACGGACTGAGCGAACTCAAAGCTATTCCAATATCTAGTTCTTGCTTTTAGATCAACTGATTATTTTTCTTAGCGGCATTATTAACCTAAATTTAAGACTTTCCTTTATTCACATTTAAATTCTATTTTTAATTTTTTTTCCTAATCCATTCATATTTCAGATGTACACATGAGCTACGTAGTGCTCCGGTTAGCAGTATGAGCTTGGGAGTCAGAGTGAGACAGACTGAAATTCTGGTAGCCCCACTTACTGGTGATATGACCTTGACCGACACGTTCTACCCCACTGAGCCTCAGCTTTATGTGTGAAGTGTGTGTGATCGCATGACTCAGAGGTTTGCTGGGCGATCCAATGAGATGATGTTTATGAAGACCATGGCACAATATCTGGCAGAGTGATCTCACTCAATAGTAGCTTCTGCGATTAACATTACTTTTATTTTACTATTATTAACAATAGTGCTGTCATAATTACATAGTTAATTATCATATAATTATAATCGCATTTTAAACAATATAATCTTATAATTATTAGCAATCATAGTCTAGTCCCAAACACTGGTGTTGTAAGTTAGAAGTCCTGAGCGCTGCCACTGACTTGGTCGGTACCTTGGGCAATTTCCTCTGTGGCTTCATTCTTCACATCTATGAATATTCCCTATAGTTTCTACCCCCCCCAGAATTCTGACAAGGCGGTTGCCCCCAAACTCATCCACACTTGAGGGTGGGGGAGTAGCCAGAACCTCTTTCTGAGTGTTGGCACAGAGGAAGGGGAATAAGAGCTGGGTCAGGTAGGGCAGCGGAGGACGCCCTCCTGGGCTGAGAGGTATTACATGGAAAAACAAGCAGGTAAGCCCCAATGACCATTAACTCTCCCCAGAGACTTAGGCAGGTGTGTTGCAGCATCTGGGACCTCCTCTCCTATTTTGCTTCCTTGCATACCTTCCTCATACATATGCTCTATCAATGTAAACCCAGCCTGGGAAGGGCTTAGTACATTTCCAACAGAGGGGCCCTGAAGGACCACCTTTGCACAAACTAGGCCAAGAGTCATCAAAACTGATTAGCAAAAACACACTAAGCCCCTTCAGGAATCAGCCACATTAACAAACTGTCTGAATCGGTAGCCTGGCAAGTTCTGAGAATGGACACAAGTTTCAGTAACCCTCTGACCAGTCTGAGCAA
The DNA here is from genome assembly GCF_030020395.1 of Manis pentadactyla. NCBI lineage: Eukaryota > Metazoa > Chordata > Mammalia > Pholidota > Manidae > Manis > Manis pentadactyla. The sequence goes on from NC_080038.1 coordinate 144,846,855, forward strand.
GGAGTGATTCAGAGGAGAAACAGGTTACCTCATTTATGGTTTTGAGCAAATGCAGTTGTCCACCCTGGCACATTCGTGTCAGCACTCCAATGCATGGATGGAGAGAACTACACAGCAACACAAGTGTTCCTGTGTCGTATTTCAGTAGGGATTTTAGAGTCCTAGCCTCTAGGGCTGAATGAGAACTGTCATCTTGTTTAGAGTTCTTAGCCAGTCAAAGCTGCTAGGATCTTTGGTCTCTAGCACCACAGTTTAATTTTGCCTGTTTTGGAATTTCATATAAAGAAAATCATATATTATGTATGATTTTGTGCCTGGTTTCTTAGTTTGACATAATCTTTGAGATTCATCCATACTGTTATGAGAATCTACAGTTGTTAATCCACTGGATGAAGATGCCACAACGTAAACACCCATTCACTGTGGGTGTACATCTGGATGTTTTCCAGTTTGGGCTTTTACAAATAAGTGTTATGAACATTCTTATATAAGCCTTTCAAGGATGTATATTTTTATTTCACTTGGGTATATAACCTCGGAGTGAAATACCTAGATCTTACGGCAAATGTATTTTCAATTTATAAGAAACCATCAACTGTTTTTCCCATGTGGCTATCTATACCATTTTACATCCTCACCCCCCGCAGTGTATGTGAGTTCCAATTGCTCTTCAACCTCACAAATATTTGGAATTGTCAGTCTTCCTAATTCGAGCAATTTGAGTGTGTTTATAAAGATATCCCCATGTGATTTTAATTTGCGTTTCCCTGACATAAAATGATGTGAAGTACCTTTTCATGTGTTAATGAGCATTTATATCTTTTTTCTTGTGAAATGTGTGTTCATGTCTTTTTCCAATTGTTAAAATTGGATTATTTATATTCATGTCATTGAATTGTAAGACCACTTTATATATTTAATTTTTTGTCAGATATGTACTTACATAAAATAAATTCTCCCAATCTGTGGCTTGCCTTTTCATTTTCTTAATGTTACCTTTCGATGAGTGGAACTTTTAAATTTTAATGCAGCCCAATTTATTCTTTTTTTTTCAGTTATTACTTTTTTGCACACTGAGAAATTTCTGCCTTCCAAAGATTGCAAAGATATGGTCTTATATTTAGTTCTAAGAGTATTTTATTATATTTTTAGCTTCTGCATTTAAGACCATGATCGATCTCAAATTCATTCTCTGCAATGACATCTCTGCCATAAATCACATTTTCATATATGTGGAGGCTACACTTTTACTCTCTCTATAGTGTTTCATTTACTTATTTTTTTCCTTGTGCCAATAACACAGTCTTAATTACTACAGCTTTTTGATCATTTTTGACAATTTGTCGGGCAAGGCCCTCCACTTTCTTCTTATTTAAGAGGATATTAGCTTTCTTGGCTCTTTATTCTTATGTAAAAATTCTGCAATCACTTTTTAAATTAACATTTTATCTTGGAATGTCTCATATCAATGCAGTTAGTGTAAATAAGAACTCTAAACTTCTGTGAGGGCAAGTTTGAATTAAAAAATAAATTTTAAGGAATCCTATATTTTACACAGAGCCCAGGCCAAAACAGACATGTTTCCTTACTGCTTCCTTCATTTATTACTGTGTTTTTCTAGTGCTGTTGTGCAGTGAAGGTATAAACCTTCAATGGTACTGGATTTAGGAGATTAATCTTGTATTCATTTTCTATGGCTTATGTAAATTTGAGCCACGAATGTAATGGCTTAAAACAACATAAATAAATACGTTATCTGTGGTTCTGGAGGCGGGAAGTCTGAAGTCAGTTTCAGTGGGCTAAACTCAAGGTGTCAGCCGGGCTTCCCTGCCTCTGCAGGCTGTGGAGGGAGAATCCATTGCCTTTTCCAGCTTCCAGAGCTGTACAAATTGCTCGGCTTGCAGGCCCCTTCCTCCTCTTTCAAAGTCAACAGCATAGCATCTTCAAATCTCTCATGCTTCCTTCATCACATTGCCTTTTGCTCTGTAGTCAAATATCCCTCTGCCTTACTGTTCTAAGTACACTTGTAATTGTGTTTAGGGCCCATCCAGATAATCCAGGATAATCTCTCCATTTAGCTCCCATCTCAAAGTTCCTTTTCCCATTAAAGGCAACGGGTTACAGAGTTTAGGACATGGACATCTTTGGGGATCTAGTCATCTTACCACAGTCCCAGTTCTAACCCTTAACTTCACTCTGGCTCAAAGCCTTTCTTGTGTATCCTTAAAACTCAGACTCTTGTTTACCGAGACTACTAGTCCATCCACACATCTTCCTGCTACAACACTATCAGCTCATGTGACTAACACTCCAGTTTTCAGTTTCTTCCTCCACTTGGGCCACTGAGTATTTTTCACTTCTTATGAGCTCAGATATTTAAAAGAATACTTTCTATGATTGATCAAGCTTTTCTACGATTTGGGGGAAGTCTTTTTTAGGGTATCATTTGTTATATTTCCAAAGATGGGCATCTTTAACTGACTTCCATGTAGGGTCTGCTCTTTCCACTTCACTGAACTGTTCTTCTCAAGATCACTAATGAGCAGGCATATAACCGTACTTAACAGTTTCTGTCTGCATCTTACGTGACTACACAGAATTCACACCGGATGATTACTCCCAACTTCTTGAAGCATTACCCTCTCTTCACTTCCATGACGTCACACTTCCTAGTTTGTTTTCTCTTTTCCTACTTTACAGGTTACTCTTTCTCCTCACTGTCTCCCCGTCTGCCTAATCTAAAATGCTGCTTCTTTCTGAATCCTTGTTTACTATTCAACTGCACAGTATAGCTTCAGAATATTAGTAGGACATGTTGGCCTTGGCCTTCTGTGTGGATACTCAGCACACCCAAGTAGGTGCCTCACAGCCACCATTGCCATGGAGTCAATGCAGGAGACTAGAAGAGTTCATTAACATTCATCTCCTAAAAAATCTTACAGTGGGAAAAAAACAGGTAGAAAATGTTTTATATGCCTTCAGTCTTCCAGGGAAAAATGCTCATGATATGCAAATCTCTTCTTAGACGTCAGTAAATTCATATTGAAGAAAATTTCTCTGATCACAGGCATTACTGAAATATCCTTCAGACTTGGTGTAGGCTTTACTGAATATCAGATAATTCATACTTTCAAAAAGGCTAGAGGAGAAGGAGCAAAGTCAGACACCCATACAAAGAAATGGGTCATAAAAAGGCACCCGATCTACTTTCCTGTTGTCAGGTTATTTCTCCACCTTTCACATCTCCAGCTCTGCCCCTAATTTTCTCTCATTACTGAAAACCCAGTCCCTCCCCGGCTCCTGAAGTAAGCCTGACTGAGAAAGGAGCCATTTCACTACTCCAACACTCATATTTCCACTTCTTTGCTAAGAACTGAGCCCCAAACACCAGGACCCCATGACTCAGCTACCAATGCTGGGCTCCGGTGTTGTTCCCAGTACCTCCTGGGATGGTTCTTCCACCTTCCTCACCCCTATTCTGGGTGCCCATCATAAGACTTTGTGAATATCCCCCTGCCCTCACCCCCCGTTTTCCATAAAACAACACTCACCAAAGACCGTGCGGGCAGGAACAGACTCTCTGTTGAGCCAGAAAGACACCTGCGACAGAATGACAGTCATGATACATGGCAAGTAGGTCTGGATCACAAAATAGCCAATTTTTCGCTTGAGATGGAAGTGGGTTGTCATGACGACATATTCTCCTGGAGAGAGAGTAAAATTAGGCAGTATGCAGCTGAATAAACATTGTTCAATCAAGGTGGGCCCCGATTCAGTTCACAAAGCTCCTTGACCTGATACTCAAAGCAAGACAACCCAGCACGTCCAAATCCACATAACCAGATCTCTGTAATAATCATGAAGTAATGCATTTTTGTGAAAATATATGCAAACAGTGTAGCAACACAGCTTTCTGAGAAGAGTTCTGACACAAGTTCATTCAAATAAATTACTGTCTTCATTTAAATAATAATCAAAATAATTTTTTCAAGAGCATTACTATGTGATCGGCACTTTTCAAGCACCTTAACATTTTTAACATATTTAATATTCACAACAACCTTGAAGTAGGTACACTGTTAGCCTCATTTTATAGGTCAATAAACTGAAGCAAAGATACTGAGCAACTTGCACAAGGTTACCCAGCTATTAAGCAGGGGACCTGAGTTCAAGACCAGACGGGCTGGCTTCACAGCTTAGGCTTTCTAACCACTATGCGCTGCTGTTTGAACGGACTTACAGGGTTAGAACCAAAAGTTCATGTAGCACAATGTGGGCTGGCCTACATCACCCCACTCCAAAATAAGAGGGAACACTTATTGAGCTCTATGTGCCAAAAATCTTTGAGTGTCTTTGGAGTATTAACTTTACACCCTCCCAACAATCCTGTTAGGCACATACTGTTAGCCCATGGTGTTACATCTAATAGTTAATTATCAGTCTTAATGGGTTAGCAGCATTTTACATATTCAGCGTTCCATCCTCCTGAAATGCCTCTCTTCACTCTTCACCAAACTTCCAGGCCAAGGTGCTCTTCTGGTGTCCCTCTCCAGTCTCCTTTGCTGGTTCCCTTAGATTTCTAAATATTTGTGAATGTCGGGACTCACCCTCTTCGGTCTCACTCACACCCTTGGCATTCTCATCCAGCCTGTGTCTTTAAATGGTATGTTAAACTCTGTAACTCCCCAGTGTATATCTTCTGCAAAGGCTCCCTCCTTGTTGTGGGTTGAACTGTGTCTCCTGGGAAAATACGGTAGAAATCCTAACCCCAACTACCTCAGAATGTGACCTTGTTTAGAAATAGGGTTTTTTTCCAGCTATAATCAGTTAAGATGAGTTCATACTGGAGTAGGATGGGCCTTAATGCATCATGACTGATGCTCTTAGAAAAATGAGACAGACATACACAGGGAGACATGTGATGACATGTGATGAGAGCAACAGAGCCTGGAATGATGCCTACATGAGCCGGTGGAGTGCCAGGGACTGCTGGCCACAACCAGAAGCTAGGAGAGAGGCGCAGCGCAGATTCTCCTTCAGAACCTCCAGCAGGATCCAACCCTGCCAACCCCTCAGTTTCAGCTTGCTAGCCTCCAGCACTAGAGATGATACGTCTGTTGTTTTAACCCTCCCGGTTTGTGGTATTTTGATACAGCAGATCTAGGGTTCCCTACACTACTCTAGACCAATATATTCAATTACCTATTAAGGCATCACAACCTGGGGATCTAATAGGTGTCATGCCCTAACATGTTGAAATCTTAGCTTTTACTCTCCCCATCTCCCACCCCCTCCAAACTGGCTCCTCCAATAGATATTCCCATGTCAGTAAATAGTAGTTCTCAGAAGCAAAGGCCAAAATTGAATTCTTCAAAATCCTTAGCATCATTGACTCTTCTCTCCTTCCCTCCCTCCCTCCTTCATGCATGACTCTGTACGGGTGCACAGCTGTGCACACACACAGATACCCGATCAACAAGCAACACTGATGGTTCTTTCTTCAAAATATATCTATAATTTGACCACTTCTCACCACCTCCACTGCTGCCACTCTGGCGTAGGCCATCATCATCCCTCACCTAGAGAACTGTGATAGTTTTCTAACTGGCCAAGCTTCTGTACTTGTCCCTTTAATGCATTCTCAGCACAGCAGCCAACATGATCCTATTTTGCTTAAAGACTCCCCAATGGTTTCCCAACTCTCAAATAGTGAAAGTCAAATTTCTCAGAATAGTCCCCAAAGTTTCATGCAATCAGATTTCTCTACTACCTTTCTTGTCGCTTCTTCTTTTTCACCCCTGTCCCTCTCAAAACCACCCACCTTTGGTTTGGGCAGGTCTCCCAAGTGAGGCAATCTTCTTCTTTCCTACCCTACCCACTCCTTTGTATCTAAGCCTAGGAAGCACCATCTGGCCGTCCAAAGCTCAATATACAATCCACACTGTGTGTGTATTCACATTCTACCTTGTTTATGTGAACATGAAAAATAAAAGTGGATTCCTTTTTCATCTAGCAAAGAATTTAGTGAAGAAAACAAAATAATGAGATGTAATCTTCATTGTAACTTAGGAGTTCCTCTTTTCCTTCTCTCTTCTTCTTTTTCAATCCTTGTGTTTCTGTCTCCTGCCACTCCTTCCTCTCCCTGTTCTCCCCTTCACTCTCTCTCTCCACCAGGAAGGCACTGAGGATTCATTTTTATTTAACAAGAGTTGGACTTTGATTAGCTTGTAATTTTGATAAGCTAGTAATTTCCCTTTTCCCCATCTTAGTCTCATACCACTTAACTCTCATCAGTCCTATACCTGATAATGTGAAATATTTAATATATTAAATATATGACATCATTCATAAATTAGTTATATTGTGTAGATCTGAAAGGCAAAGCAAGTGGGCTTTTCAGAGGCTTATCAAATTAGCCATTTGTTTTAAATAACTGAATGTTTTCTCCAATCCTCTCCTTTTCTATCCTTTTATTCAATTTCCGTCTTTCTATCTTTCCTCCAAAGAAGCAAAGAGAGTGACTAAGATCAGCACGATGACAGAATAGGGCGTCCCCAGCTCTAATGCCCCAAGACAAAAATATAGATTATCTACCAACAAGAATACCTTTGGGAAAATCCCAGAACCAGGGAGTAAGGCTTAGATACTCTCTTGGACCACAAAAGCCAAGAAAAGCCACATTAGAAGGGTGAGAGAAGTAGTTTCACTTTGCCGCCATCTTCCCTCCCCGATGCCAGCTCCGTGCAGCGCCTAGAGAGTTCCTCTCGGTCTGTGATTTCTCCAGTGGGGAGAGCCCAAAGCAGATACCCAGCTTTCCCAGCTATTCCATGGCATTCCCCTAGAGGCCTATTTCTGCCTTGCTCCAGGAATAAAGGGGGAACAAGGCTAGGCCATCTGGGTCAGCTAAGAACAAAAGAGGGAGCAAAACTTACAGCCATCGGTGTGCAGATCTTGGCAGTGATACCAGGCACCTGCCAGGACCCTCGCCTGATCAGAGCTCAGCCAGCAGTCCGTCCTTGCCTGCACGTAAAACCCCTGCTCTAGACTGCATCTCTTGACAAATAGATGAATACGGGTGAAGGCCCCGCCCAATAGCCGAGTTTGGGCCAATAGCAGAATTCCAGCAGAGGCCTCACCCAATAGCATTGGAGCAATCAAAAGGATCATGCCTCCGGTGTTACGGGTGCCCCACCTACCGAAACGGCGCCGCACTGTCTTGCGGTGCCCGCTCACCAAAACGGTGACCTTTGCAAGTCAAAACCCGCTGCTGACTGCACTGTCTGGAGATTGGATACCTGCCCCCAAAACGGAAACCTCCACAGCTCAAAACCCTCTGGGTGCACTGCTTGTGGGAAATGGTGACCCCACCCACCAAAATGGCAACCCCGGGGATCAAAGCCTACTGGTGGTGCTGCTGCCTAGGGTTCGCAGCTCCCCCATCCCCAAAAACGGTTACCAACGGGTCAAAGCCCATTGGCCACAAGTGCCCTTACCCACCAGAAGAACCGCAATCAGGGTTAAAACCTGCCCGCTGTGCTGCGTGGGGATCCCAGTCCCCCACACCACATGATGGAGCAAGCCAGAGACCAATTGTGGTCCTTCTGATCAGGGGCACACGGACCACTGAATCGTGAGGAAAACACAAATTCCATGTAAGTTTCTTTGCCACCTGTAATCTTTTTATCTTTCTGACTTCTCTTTGTGTCTCTTTCACGCTCTTATTTTCTGCTTTGTCTTAACTATGCTACATGTCTAAAGAGATAATATATACAATGGCAATAATAAAATGTTATTCTAACAAATGGTCAAATTTCTAGGAAAGATGTAAAAATAAGGAGGATCACCAAATCCTCCTTTTAAATTACTGCAGTAATATGCCAAATGAGGGAAAGTGTAATCAGCACCGAAATAGGGAATGGGGTAAATGTCTAGCCACAGATTTTGAGGAGTTTCTTTCATTTAACCCGTTTGAATCTGGTACAAAACCCAAGGAGCCTTTGCTTAGAATTACTTCATACTCAGGACTAACAGCATTCAGAGAGAAATCACTGAACAATATATCCTGCAGATGTACATAAAAATTTCCTCATTCCATCTTACACTGCATAGTATTGAATTGTGTGAATGAATTTTAGTATACTAAATCACCTCTTTCCTGATGTACTTGTATCATGTTTCAAAACTAATTTGAGATGCAATCTAATTACATCTGCAGTAACCCTATTTTCGAACAGGGTCACATTCTGAAGTACTGGGGATCAGGACTTCAATATACTTTTGGGGGCAATATAACATAGTACATAACATCAGCATTGCTCATACTGAAGGGAAACTGGCATGCTCAGACACTGATAATGAGAGTGTGAATTGTTTAAACTTTTTAAATGACAATTTGTCAATATGTATTAAAAGTTTTTTTTAAGTGTCTACTTGTTGAAATAGTAATCTCAATATTCTGTCTATTCTAGGTAGATATTACACAGGGAGAAAATGCTATATTGGAAGGAGGTCTTCACAATGTTTATAAAATTAAATACAGAATATAATAGTAGATAATTTGCTAAATCTTGTCATTTGCAACAGCATAGTGGACCTCAAGGACACTAAGCTAAGTGAGATAAGTCAGACAGAGAAAGATGAATATCATATGATCTCAATTACATGTGGAATCTAAAATAAAACAAAAAAAAAGCAAACAAATAAACCAAGGTCATAGATAAAGAGACCGGATTGCTAGTTGGGAGGGAGGGGGTATGAAATGGAGGAAGAGGGTCAAAAAGTGTAAAATTCCAGTAATAAAATAAATAAGTCATAAGTAAATAGTATATAGTATAGAGATGATAGTTAATACCGTGTTATATATATGACAGTTGTTAAGCCAGTAGATCTTAAAGGTTCCTAAGAAAAAAGAATTCTGCAACTACGTATGAAAACAGAAGTTAATTAGACATTGTGGTAACTTTTCTATATATAAATATCAATCATCATGTACACCTGAAATATAGTATGTCAATTCTATCAATAAAAATTATTAGTACTAACGTGTGAACATTTGGATCCTGTACATTTAGTGACAAGAAAACAAGCTTGCAGAATGACATTGTAAAGCAACTTATAAAATGGTATAAATAGTATGGCCTCATTTATGTAAAGAAAATGCAAAGGGAATCTTCTTAAAGGTTATACACCAAAATGTACAATAACCAAAATCTTCTAATATTTTCCTAAATGTGGAATTACAGAGTATTTTAATTCTGATACTTTGTTCCTCTATGTATTTCTAATTTTCCTATTATGAACACATATTGGTAAAAAGTGAATAGTGGTTTAAGCAAATGAAATGGGAGCTGGAGCTGTCATAGCAGGTAGATAGCCAGACCTGAGCAGGGAGCGGATTGGCGACTTTGGCCAGTGTTTACACTTGGTAATATGCTTGTTTATATTCTAAACATTTCGTGTAAACTGTTCTTCAGGATCTGGGGAGGGAGGGGATAGATAACAGACCTGCCCAAACTGGCTTGTTCCCACGTGAAGAAGTTGACTCTCAGTTCACCTCCAATACCTTACATGCTCATCAGTGTACTAAAAGTTACACTCGTTGGTGCCTTGACAGTTCCAAAGCAGACAATCGAAGACAAAAAAAGGGTGTCACCCTATTTCTCAGAAATTCCCTTCCTATTCCAAGAAAACTACAGCTATCCTGATGAATATTGCACCCCCTGCTTCAACTCCAATACCACCCAACCTGAACTCCACCTCACTGCTCACCTCCGGAGCCTGCTCGCACTCCCTCCTTGAGTGTGTACTTTTGACTTATTAAACTACTGTTTGCTTGTACCTGTTTGACCTGCTCCTGAATTATTTCTTGATCAGACTTAAGAATCCATTCCCAGGTTGAGGTCTCTCCTAACCGTACAGTAGGCAGATAGTTAGACATGAGCCAAGAGTGGGTGGGAGAGGACTACTGGGGAAAAGCACAGAAAGGCCTTTAGCTAAAGCCACCTGGGCCCTTCAGCAATAAAAATTGGAGCTTTGCAGTCAACAGTTTGATTCTGTAACAGGAAAATGGTGAAATTTGAATGCTATATGACCTTCCACTGGGGCACTCAGCCAGGATGGGCATAATAACCTAAGTAAGCATGCGCAAAACCTCAAGAACGGAACAGTGCCGTTCCAGTGGGCCTCACCCAGGGATGGGCAAGGAATATGCGGGAGCAGCTAGCTCAGTCTGTCCTAAGAGGTAACTTGGAGTCAGGGGAGGAAAAACCCCAAACCCAGGAAGTCATAACCACATAAAAACTTAACCCTTGTAACAAAATGGGACGCCCCCATCTTGGGTTGCCACTTAGACTCCTCCAAGGGCACTTCCTCTTCTGATGAACTCTCTGCTGCTTTCACTTTCAATCTGGTCTCTTCGCGGAATCCGCTAAATTCTTTGCACGGAGAGGACACGAATGGGGAAAACACACCATGACCTCCGGTAACACTAGCACCCAGTGAGATCTCCCCAGATTAGATTGCCTGGCAACAACGCTATTTGGACAATTAATGAGAGGTCTCAAAGTCGATGCCGGGTGGACAGGGCAGAAGGGATAGCGGGTTGAGAGGAGGGAGTGGCTGTAGCAGCCGCGGGAATTCTCTCCCTCCACCAGAGCCGGGGGGGCTCTGCCACCCGGGTCCCCGTTCCATGCAGCCTCTCACACTGCTGCCTGGAACCAAGCCACCAGGGTCCCCGCCGCACTACATGCTACTCTCACCTGCTGCCGGGGTCCACACTGTGCCGCCCCACTCCGTGCCGCCCCACAGCGTGCTACCCCGTGCCGCATGGCCCAGGGCCAAGCCGCGAGGGTCCCTGCCCCACAACATGCCGCCCCGCCAGGGTCCCCACTCCGAGCGGTGCTGCGCAGGGCCAAGCGGCCAGGGTCTCCACCCCACAACGTGCTGCCCCTCACCTGCCGCCATGGTCCACAACGTGCCGCCATCAGTGCTGTGCTGTCCACAGCAGAGCCATCAGCGTTGTGCCCCACAACATGCCACCCCGCTAGGGCCCCTTGCCCAGTGCCGTGCCACCCCATATAGAGCCATCCCGCTCCGCGCGAGCAGTACTGCTGCCTTCCATGCAGGACCTGCTCTGGGAGCCTGCAGCCTCTCCGTCACAAGCTGGGGGCGGGAGCAAGAGCGGCAGGCCTTTGGGGTCTGATCCCCATGGGAAGACGCAGCAGCCGCTGCTGCAGTAGCACAACGCAGAGGCATCCCCGGGAGCAGGACGCCGGTTTCTGTTTAAACAATGCCAAGGGCACAGTAGGGACAGAATAAAATGCATTTTGGGCATGTAGGCACCAAAGGCTCCTCTCCCGCACTCTGCCTGGGAACCGCAGCAGGCCGGCCCGGTGAGAGCCCCCCACCGACCCCCCACACCCAACCCATCTCTACCACCCATGGTGAGTCCGCAACATTGGTCGGGACAGAGAGGATGGCAGCGGAAGGGAAAGGACACCTCGCCTTCCCCAGGCCTACAGGCTCCACCCCATACCCAGGCTGCCCTGCACTGCTCCCAGGAAGAGGGAGGAGAAAATGGCGGGTGGGTTGAGCCTGGATGTTAGCTGTGCTGTTTGTTGTAGAAAGACCCCACTACCACGAGGGGGCATCTGGGCACCAAGCCACACTTTCAGAGGGTGGCAGGCACAGCCAGAATCTGAGCCCAGATGCGGAGTCATCCAGCTGACCCCACATGAAGGTGTGGGGTGCTCCTCGGAACAAAGTGACTGAGCCCAGGAGACCCAGTACACTCACTGCCCAGTACCTTGTACCCTTCCTCTGAGGCTGAATACCTGGCCCCAGACTCAGATTCACACCTGCTGGAGGGACTGGACTCTGGCAGTCAGGGCAGCTGTGTGCTGGGTACCTGCCTAGCTGCTCAGCCTGGTCCAGGTGAGGCAGAGCAGAGAAATGGGCAAGGGTCACACCACTGTAAAATCTGCTTAGCCTGTGGAAAAGACCCAGCTTGTTCTTTAAATGAATCTATATTCTGTTCTTCCTCTTCTTCCTGTCCCTCTAAATCTGGTAACTCTGTAGCCAGGATGAAGACGAATCTCTGGAGTGTAAATTAACTTACACGGGTAAAGAATGCCAAGATCCAGATCAACACAGTCACCTAAGGCTACAGAACAAGTCTCTAGGTTCCATTTATCAATATCCAAAGATTAGCCATTCAGAGGACCTGGGAAGTTTTGTCAGACATACTTGTTTCTGAGATGGGTGATTCACTTAAGAAAATAATTCCATGGTTCATCCCTGGACCTCCTGGCCATGTAGCTGGCACTACCTGGGGTTATTAACTTGCTATCTCAGCATAGTGGAGTTAAGCAAAAGTTTTCATGAAACCTGTAGGGTCAAAGTTCAGCTCTCTCTCCACAGTGGCTTTCCTCTGCCTTCTCTTTTACCACAGTACAGCCCTAATGCACTTGACCTTCTAACCCACTCTCCAAGAGACAGCAGGACATTGAGTTTAAAAGCATGGGCTTTGACATAAGAAGAAAACAAATCCTACTGTTTGCAACAACATGGATGGAGCTAGAGGGTATTAAGCTCAGTGAAATAAGCCAGGCAGAGAAAGACAAGTACCAAATGATTTCACTCATATGTGGAGTATAAGAACAAAGGAAAAACTGAAGGAACAAAACAGCAGCAGACTCACAGAACCCAAGAATGGACTAACAGTTACCAAAGGGAAAGGGAACTGGGGAGGAGGGGTGGGAAGGGAGGGAGAAGGGGAATAAGGGGCATTACGATTAGTACACAAAACGTAGGGGGAGGCACGGGAAAGGCAGTATAATAGAGAGAAGATGAGTAGTGACTCTATAGCATCTTACTACGCTGATGGATAGTGAGTGACTATAATGGGGTATGTCGGGGGGACTTTACAATAGGGGGTAATCTAGTAACCACACTGTTGCTCATGTGAAACCTGAGCATAAGATTGGATATCAGTGATAACTGAATAAAAAAAAAGAAAAGAAAAGCATGGGCTCGGGAACCAGTTTGCATGGGTTGGATCTTGGCTCTGACATTACATAACTGTGACAGGGGCTACATTACTGAACATCTCTATGCCCTCAGTTCCCTGCTGATAACAATACCTATACCAGAGGACTTCTTTGACAATTACATAAGTTATAAGCACTTAGAACAGCAACTGGTATGTGGTACAGGTTACAAAAATGTTTGTTAAGTAAAATAAATATATACCTGTACTAGACCGAATTATCTCTGTCCCAACAACGTGGCCCAGCAGGTCATACTGATTCAGACGAGAGCCATCCTGTGCCACTTCTACAGATTTGTTCTTCCCAAGAGTCCAAGAATAAACCACCTCAGCTGTTGTATAGGCATCTAAGGCATAAAAAGGTCAGGAAGAAGTTGAAAGGAAAGCAAAATGATTATCCTTGATACAAAACTTGCAAGAGATTGAAATATAACTCCCATCCCAAAAGAGTTTTGGGTATGTGTTCTGTCTTCAGCTGATGGGCATGTATGCATCTAATAAACACTCATTGAATAACTATAGTTTATGCTGGGTAAGGAGAAATGAACCCAAAGTGGTCTTTCTTCAATGACAGTCTTCTGGACTGCCAACAGATTGTTAACCTTTCCTTCTCTTGTATGTAGAGAGTAGGGGCAAGGAGAGGGATGATTAAAATATTATCAAATGCAGATGTCACAAATTCAAATGCCTACAAGAGGTAGAGAGCTACCTTAAATTAGTAAATCAGGTTATTTGTAAGAAAAATAAATGGCCAGAAATGTAATAAGGTTTTCTTTGATTAATTATGGGGTGAACAGACAAGATAAGGTTAAAAAATCATGCTAAGGATATTTTAAAATTTTAAGACATGAAAAATCCCAAATTAAAAATAGCAATAATTAATTATTACAATTTTCTTTTGGAACTTATTAACAACTTTTATTTGCAAACCAGAAACCTGCCACCTTTTCTTCTGCACCATGGTGTTAATATCAGCTCTTGGATTTGGAATTTCAATGTGGAGTGAAGAATTTAGTACAGATGAGTTTTAGCAAGGGTGTGAGTAAGGGAACTGGTGAGGTGATGAGGAGTGAGGTTATTCAGTTTTAGTCGATACCTTAAAGGAAGAGAGTTACTTTCTTTCCAGACCTGGACTGACTCTTTGCACAGTGAGTTTTCTATGTGGGGTGAGTACCTTGCCCTAACTCAGGCACCTCATCTTATAAAGGGAAGCTTAGCACCATACTGTTTACCCGTTTCATCCAAGTTTTGCATGGTCTGTTATTCAAGTCAGTGTGGGATCTCCAGCTCATGGTGGCAACTACCATGCCCATATTATGTTCTATTTAAACCTTTCACCACAAAGCAAATAATTCCTGGTAAATCTACCAATGAACAAACATAAATTCTGTGTCCCTACAAAACTTTGCAATGTTGGATATACAGTTCATAGCACTGACATTAACCCTTACACATTCACATGTACGAATTGTGATCTTATATCACACTTCTTAGGACCTTTTTCAGCATACCCAGGTAAACCATTTTCTGATTGCTTGTAATGGGCAGCATGCCCAAAAGTTCTTCATTTACATCAAAATGCTCATTGAAATAATGAAATAAAAATACATGACTCGATCTTATTTTTTATATCTGTGCTCTCATAAGCTACAAAAGAAAATGCCACAAGAAGTCTAAATTTTCCACATAATATACCCTATACGTGGTCTTAGTCATTTCTTCAACATATGGAGAAAAATGTTTCTTGTTCAATGTATAATTGCTCCTGCAATTAATAGCCTCTACATGTTATAGTGACTCAGGGAAGAGTTCCTGATAATCTTAACTATATGCAGTCATTTACTTAGTGACCTCCTCCAGCCTTATGGCTTTACATACCATCTGTATGGCTGACACCTAAATTGAATTTCTAGTCTGAATATATTTTCTGAACACCATACTTACATTCCATATAATCAGCACCCAGAAGCACTATTTGTGCCCCTTTTCAAGCACAACCCTGACCAAAGGTAACCACTATCCTATTGTTTCAATGTGGAAATTCCTCCCCAACATTTATTGGAAATATATATATTTCTGAATGTCAAATACTGAGAAAGACAGTTAAGAAATCAGCAAAATGGAAAAGTATAATAATTCTCCTGTAAGAATTGAAGCTTAATGAGAGACACAGAGACATTACTGATTTGAAGGAATCTACTAATGTCAAGTCAAAAGCAAGGGCAGAAAATGCTGGCACATTGAGCTGAAAGTTTTTAAATTTCCAGGATTCCATACAGGAGTAATGTTGACCTGATCAGTTGATTTTGGTTATGATAAATGTATGCTTATGGTGCTGTTTGCTCCTAATGGTGAGTCATTCTTGCAAATTATATATTAATAACTCTATATGCATAGTATATAATACATAACCCCTGTGAGTGTTCTTTCAAGAAATAAGTTTGAAAAGCAAAATAAATCCTTAAGCTGGCTATTTTGACTTAATTCCGTGTAGTGCTGTTTACTTTGATAAAAGATCCAAATGCTGTTCCTCAAATACTATTCAATAAAATTTGCTGTGTTTTCCAGTATTTGAGTGTCTTCTAAACACTACTGGTCTTTGCTAATTCTTCTAAACATACTATCTCTTATTTACTAAAAAAGCTGGATATCCATAGTCATGAATAAAGAACATGAAGAAGTTTTGAAAAGTTTTATGAATAACATTTAATTTATAAAATTCCTGGGAATTCCAACTCTTATTCCTGAATCCCATAGTTCAATATGTCAGGAGTTTGGACATACTACCAAAAGCAATGGTAAATAAAATATGAAAGACTTGTAACACCACAGATCAATCTCTGTCTCCTATGCTGTCCCCAAACATAACTGACCCTCCTTACAGCACATTTATGTCTTCCTATGGTGCTTCTCACTTTATAACATACTTTATACTTTACTTTTTGATCCATTGCTTATCTTTCACCATCACTCCTTGAAATACAAGTCCCACAAGGGCAGGGTCTTTGTTTTACTGATGGGTGCATTCCAAGCTCCAGAAGAGAGCCTTGCACACAGGAGATAATCTGTAAATACTTGACAGTAATTGAAAAAATATGTCACGTGTAATTATTTGGGTCTTTCAAATGCACTTTCTACTTCAAAATACAGAGTTGAATCTAATTTATACATGATCGACACAGACCTTGATATATTGCTCTGATAACACCCTATATGAAACTTACTCTGAAACTCAACTTCTATTCAATTTTGATTTTTCTAATTTACTTGAAAATGGACTATGTATCTACTCATTTCTCTGTCAGATTTATAGCTACTGGCAAAGGCAATACTCTTTAAAAGTGAGAAAATCTCCGGAGTCTCTTCCTGTCTACCATTTACTGTAGAGAACTGGACAGAGTATATAAGGATGCAAACAGAATAGGCATTTCAAAAATAAATACTTTCTGTTTGAAGGACCTTGTTCTTAGGAAGCTGCTACTATACTCTATATCAACTCTGTCTTACTCTGTCTCCTGGACAATTTAGTAAACAGATAGTAATGTTTTAACCTAATGACAGAGAAATTAGTTTGAAATGGTGAAATAAGGTTTGCTGTCAAGAAAGAAAAGCCTAATAAAGGCTAAGTCTCCCTGCCTGATCAGTCAGTACTACGCAACCCCAATCCCCTTCACACTCCTGTACCAGCCTGGGTTAAAGGTCTCAGCTTTATAAACTACTAGGGACAAAATAGGAAGTATTCAGTTTCTTTTGGAAGAAGATCAGGCAAACAGAAAGTGAGAAAATACATACAGCTTCCAAACTTCAGTGGACAAGCATGCACATCCATAGGAAAATCTTCCAAATGCATGGGACACTCGGCATGAATTGTTAACCTAAAAGAAAGGAGAAAAGGAAATGAGATTAAGCTAAAATGAATGGTATTAAACACAGAGCTGAGTTCCCACTCACCAGCAATGGAGTACTCCTAAGAAGAACAGAATTTTGTTTTATTTAGGTTCACTGAGATCCTAGTGTCTATGAATGCAAGGAATGGATTAAATGAACTAGACAGCCTCTCCTAGTAGCATTCAGTAGTCAGGTTTTTAGATCAGATCTGTAACCCACCTTACTACCTTTACAAAAACCACACACACACACACACACACACACACACACACACACACACACACACACACACACACACACACACACACACACACACACACACACACACACACACACACACACACAGAAACTGGCCAGAAAAAAAATACAAAGGTCGTGTAGGACATCAAAAGTCCCAGAGCTCAAGACTGAAGAGCTCATTCTTCTTTAACAGGGACAACATGTGGGCGATTGTACATGGATTCCTCAGTGAAAATCTGGCTGACGTATGATTTGCCACACCCACATATTCATTGCCCTGCACTAGTCTGTCTAAGTAATCTATTCCACGGCTTCCCTTCTGATTGCTTGTAAACTTTTTGAGCCTCAAGTTTCCATGGCCTGGATAGTAGCCTTGCATGTAGAAATGGGACGCACACAGCAAAAATTCAGAGCTCTTTAGAGCCTAGCTTGCATAAGCTATTTCTAGCTAACCTGTATACCTCTTGGTTATATTGGATTTAATCCCTGCCACCTTCTTGGAGTTTTAGGTGGCCCACTGGCCAGCATCGCCAATCCTGGCTAATTGCCAGAACTGAATGTGTGACACGTCACAAATGACCGGAGCAGCAATAGTAGATGCTGTTCACAGCAGGCTGGCTACAGCAAATGTGCTTAGCTGTGCAGTAGCAAGAACCCTTGGCTGGCAGGCAGAAACCACTGTGTGCTCTTCTGTAAATACCTATCTCTTACTTTCAGTTCCTGTATCTAAATAGTAAGAGGTTGGAACTAGAAGGTAAGTTGGAACTCTAATTAATCCCTTGGATATTTACAAAATTTTCCATGTGTCTTGGACAAAAGCTCAATTCTCATGTCTGTCTACAAGAGCCCATCAATCCACCCTTTATTCTCAAGGCATAAAGAGAGTTTCATGACTCAGAGAATCTGACGCAAGAGAAATGAATTTACTGAGAAACCTTCTCCTTGTGTTGGATACTTAAAAGATTCCATCAGGGTTTAATAAAGAAAATTGTGGGGGTTTTTTCAGATATTTCCAGACACTACCTCTTATGAGTAATGCCAAGGGGAAATTATTTTACATCTACCCAATAGTCCTGGGGACATGGAAAAAAAAGACCACAACAAATAGATTATCAAAGCAAAATGCAAAGGTACTGATTTCTGGTTAGAAGCAAAATTGATTTATAATAACTTTCCTATCTTCTTTTCCACACAGTTCTTGCTCAACCAACCTAAGCACTGAACAGAGAGAAGAAAGCAGATGTTGGTAGGGGCAGTGGACTTCACAAGTCAAATCACGCTGTGCCCTTTGCACTGGTTCTTAAGTGCATCCTAATGCTCCCTAACCTGTGTCATTCTGTCTTCCCTTTTTGCCTTCCCTCCATGTTGCTACAACTTTCAAGACCCCTTGAAGCATTTTTTTCCAGCAGAAAGCATCCTGACTGTACTCAAGCTAATATACTTATCACCACAATCTATGCCATAAACATAATCTTCCCCTCCATATGTTCCTCCCACCTATTATTATTATTACTATTATTTGACAAAAATACTTAACATAAAATCTGCCCACTTAGTAAAATTTTAAGTATACAATACAGTATTATTAGTGGGCAAAGGACCTGAATAGACGTTACTCCAGAGAAGACACACAATTAGCCACACATACATGAAAAGGTGCACAACATCACTAATCCTCAGGGACATAGAGATCAAAACCACATGGAGATACTACGTGTCATACCTGTTAAGACAGCTATTATTGAAAAAGATGAGATAACAAGTGTTGGTGAGGATGTGGAGGAAAGGCCACTGTGCACTGTTGGTGGGAATGGAAATCAGTGCAGCCGCTATGGAAATAGGATATAGAGGGTCCTCATAAAAATTAAAAATAGAACTACCATAGAATCCAGCCAGCCCACATTGGGGCATATTTATCCGAAGATATTAAAATCAGGATCTCAAAGAGTTCTCTGTACCTCCATGCTCCCTGCAGCATACAGCAAAGGCATGAGGACAACCTAAATGTCCATTAACAGATGCATGGATAAGAGAAAGTGTATACACGCAATAGAACATGGAATAACAAATTCAGCCTTAAAAAGAAGGAAATCCTGACATTTGCACCAATATTAATGAACCTGGAGGACATTACAGTAACGGAAGTAAACCTTTTTTTATTTATAGGTGGAATTTATATATTATAGTCAATGAGTTGAAAATAGCCAAACTCATAGAAGCAGAGAACTTAACAGTGGTTGCCAGGAGCTAGGTGGGTAGGGAGGGAATGGGGAGGTAAGTCCTAGAGATCTGTTTTACAGCAAATAATCTTTAGTAGCCTTTTCAAAAAAGGTCAGGGTCCCCTCAAAATATGACATTGAGATTCCAAGGCTTAATCCCTGTCCAGGATTTGGCCTACTTGGATTCCTATGCAAAAACAGATGAGAAGCAAGAGGTGTAGGGACCAAGGGCAGGTTGCCTCCAAATTTGCTACTTTGGCATATTGATTATTTTGAATTAGAACAAGTGGAGAAACGCAGAAGCTAGAGGGATTCTCAGCCCCCACTCTGTCTCCCTCACCTTGAAACCAGGAAATAAATCTCCAATGTGAAATGTACCCTCCCTTTTTCTGGAGGTAAAAACGCTGCATAAACAAATTTTGTTACTTTTTTACTAATTTACTACCCCAGTCCCAATGCTGTTTAAATTCCTTAACTAATTAAAGGTCCCCAACCGAAATTTTCTTTGATTTGTCTGTTCCTTGCACACGTCTGTTTTTTTGTCTGTATAAAAGCTGCATGTCTTGGTCATTTATTTAGGTCTCAATTATATCATTGGGCCTCTGTATGTCTGTAATTAAACTTTGGGTTTTTTTCACCTGTTAATCTGTCTCGTTTCAATTTTTTCAACCAGCTAGAAAATCTTTGAGGGGTAGAGGAAATTTCTTCTTCCCCAACAGAGGCAATCCAGGCAATCCCTTATTTGGGGGTGAAAGATACAGATGGAATACAGATGGGAAGGAGGCTTTTTTCAGCTCTGCATGCACATGTGCACACACGTGAGCACATGTGTATGCACACACACACCCTTCTCAATTACTGTCCTCATTTCACTGAGCTTTGCAGCATCCTGGCTCCCTTGTCACCCTACCCTTTGCTGCTCAACCATTTGCTGCTCCATAGTGGTTTTTATTCTATCACAATAATAAGTTAAAGTTTTCTTACTGTCATGCTCCCTAACTGGTCTCTCTGCCTTCACCCTTTGCTCTTATAGTACATGCTCTATACTATAGCCTTGTAGTGTCTCATCTCATACAGAGTAAAAGCCAAAGTCCTTCCCATGGTTTACAGGGTCTTACATGATCTTCTTGTCTTCTGTTCCTCACTGGCTGGTTTCCTACTCTGCCCTCTCTTACTCACTCTGTTTCATCACGTGGGCTTCCTTACCTCTCGTTCAACATTCCAGGCCCTTATATCGTGGCCTTTGTACCCACTATGCTCTCATACCTCTTTCAAGTCTTTAATTATTATCTTGCAAATGAGGCCTACCCTGACCTCCACTCAGCTTGCTATCTACATTATGGCTAATAAACCTTACCATATTCTTTCTTTTCCCATAGCACCTAACATATAACATACCATAGAATTTATTTTTTCTATTTATCATCAATTTTTTTCTCTTTCTACTATCAGGTTATAGATTTTCTCTTTGATGTGTGCTGGAGCCTAGCACAGTATCTAGCACATTGTAGGTGTTCAATACATATCTGCTGAATGAATTAATGACTGAGTTTTCTCTCCTAAAACCATGTATTTCTACAGGGACTTGCAGAGAGGTGGTATAGGCTAGGCAAGACAGGGTTCAGGTATTCCTAGGGTTACAGGCAAAATGGCATCTTAATATGATTCCTTAATAGCATAATATCTCCACCCATCCTCTTCAATGGGTATATAAAAGCTCTTTCCTAGAATTTCAGAGCTGGAAGAGCCTTATAGCAAACATCCAGTTTTATCCCCTTATATATTTTACATATGATAAAACAGAAGGGAAATACAAATCTGGCTAGAAGATCTTTAAAAGAAAAAAGAAAAAAATCAGGAGGATTTTCATTTTCCAACTTCAAAACACCATAAAACTACAGTAATCAATATGGTGTGGGTTTGGTCTAAAGATAACAATATAGACTGAGCAAAAAGAATAGAAATCCAGAAATAAACCTTCACATTTATGGCTAATAGATTTTGACAAAGGTGCCAAGGCAATTCAGGGGAGAAAGGATACATTTTTCAGTAAATGGTGCTGGGAGAATTCTATTGTCTACATTCCAAAAAAAAGAAAGAAAGAAAGAACATAGACCCTTACCTCACATCATCACATCATAAGCAAAAATCAATTCCAGTGGATAATAGGCCAAAATTTTAAGAGCTAAAACTTCTAAAAGAAATCAAAGGAGAAAAATCTTTGCCACCTTGAATCAAGCACCAAAAGCATGAAGCACAAAATAATTTTTAAAATGATGAATGGGTCTTCATCAAAATTTTAATATTTTGCTCTTCAAAAGACACCACTAATAAAATGAAAAAACAGCCATAAACAGAGTGACTGTATCTTTGAATCATATATTGATAAAAAAAAACTTCTATCAAGAATATATAAATAACTCTCATAACTCAAAAATGAGAAGAAAAATGGTCCAAATTGAAAATGAACAAAATATTTAAATAGACACTTAATAAAAAGCTATTTTGTTGTTAATGAGGACATGAAAAGATACTCAACATCGCTAGTCATTAGGGAAATGCAAATTAAAACCACACTGAAATACTACTGTATGCATACAAGAATAACAAAAATCGAAAAGACCACAATATCAAGTGTTGGCAAGAATGTGGAGAAAACAGAACCTTATAAATCACTGATAGAAATGTGTAATTCTAAAGCACACTTTGGAAAACAGTTTGACAGTTTCTTAAAAAGTTAAATATATGCTTCCTACAAAAGCCTCTGTTTCTACTCTAATTCTCCATTACCCAAGAGAAATGAAAACAGATGTCCACAGAAAGACCTTTTCCTAGCAGAATTATTTATGATAGTCAAGATAGAAATCTAAACATCCATCAAATGATAAACAAAATGTGGCATATCCACACAATGGAATATTAGGTGCCAATAAAAAAGAATACATGCAATGACATGGATGAATCTCAAATGTATTATGCTAGATAGAAGTAGTCAGGCACAAAAGGTCATATTGTGTGATTCCATTCATATGACAGGTCCAGGAAAGGCAAATCTATAGAGACATGAAGTCTCTATAGAGTCTCTAAGTTATGCGCTTTTAGTTGGGAATTCACCCAATGCACTATCCCAACAAAAAAATACTTCCAACTCAGTAGCTATTCCATCCATATCCTCAGAACCCATATTATGCCTTTAGCCCAGAGAAAGTGATCCTTCTTTAAAATGAAGCTCTGGCCTGGCATATATTTATAATACCTCTCACTTCAATAAGCTGTTTTCCCATTTCTTTATCCTTCTACTACTGCAAAGTCTAGAACACATTCCTTACCCAGACTTCTGTGGACCTGTACATATAACATTTGTATACCTTAAAATATGCATTGCCATACCTCAATTAAGGAGTTTAAAAAATTACAAAATTAATATGAATGAAAATGAATCACCTAGTTCTTAACTCCCCACAGAAAACATCAAATTATTTCTAGATTTTTACATATAGAATACCAATATTTTTAAATGGAGGCATAAAAATAGGGGGAAAAAAACTCTAGTGAAAAAAGGTTCCTGAACTAACTGGGTCCTAAAGGTCAGAGATCTAAATTTTATTGAGTATATGCACTCATTGTTCCGTGAGACTGTCCACACATCAAGAGTACTGCCGGAAGGAGCAGTTTGAACTTTGTAGGGGCAAGGATCTCTGAAGTTCAATGTGAGTCCCACCGTAGGCAATATGTCTCCTAGGCCTTTTGAAAGTGGAACGATCTTCTCTGCATTCTAAAGACTGTTCTTCATAAAAACTAAAGGATGGAAAACACTATTTCAGGAATGGTTGAGGTGCCAGGCAGGCTACTGATAGAATCATGCAATGAAGCACAGGATCTAGGATTTATGGTGATAAAGGAAAGACAGCAAATCTTTAATCAACATTATCCAAGGGCCTGCGAGTGTACTGAAGTCAAACACCCAAATCAAGCAGCACATTGGTTGCAAGAATCACAGTTGCCTGTAGGCTTCCCATTAAATCCGCAAGCTACAGGCAGAAGGCTTCTGTACACTGGCAGACCCTTGGGTTCTCTAATTGGAAGGCCACTACCCTGCCACTACCCTATCACTGCATCTAGCCTTTATAGGAAGTTGTGGGTAAAATTGTAACATTTCCAGAATATCTCCCCTGGCTTTAGTTCATTTGCATAGCCGCAGGGGTGGAGAGGGGTTCATCTCCATGTCAATGGGTAATTACCTGGGCAACCCAGGGCGAGGCTGAACCTGAGAGTTTAAAGGGAGGGTCTGGCTTGCTTGCTGGCTTCCTTCCGGAGCCCGGGAGAGAGATAGTGCTGGACTGCAGTTTGTAAGCAATAAACAAGTTGTAAATTTTATTTGTCCCTTTGACTGATTTCGGTTTGTAGAGGTATTTTGCCCCGGGATTTCCTTTCCCCGGACTTACAGAAGTATATCAAAGTTTTAACAATTACTTCATACATGGAGCTCCAGTATCATATTCTGGCATTTACACTTTTCCCACTCTATACCATCTGCAAATACTTGTGAATCACCAAACAAAGCTCTCATACTTCTGTGTCTTACATTGTTTTTTCTTTCCTGCCTGGCATTCCCCTTCCTTTGGTATGTGCCACAAATTTCCTTCAAGACCATATTCAATTATTACCTCTTCTAGGAGGCTTTGTACATGCTGGCCAGGAATAGTGGGTTGTCTACCTCACAGAAATCCCAGAGCACTCTGGACAAATACCTGAGTCCTTAGCACTGTTGAAATAACTTTCTAGGCCCAAGACGAAGCTTCTTTTACCCACAGTGCCAAGTCAACAAACTGAAACATAGACAACTGTCATGTCCCTATAACTGTTCTGCTTTACCAGAAACAGCATATTCAGTCAGCTAATTCCCAAACTCCAAGCCAACTTGGGGCCTTTTCACCCCAAACAAGGTTACCTATGTGGCCCCAGACAAGCAGATATTTTCCTTTGTTTTTCTTACTTCTTCTTTATTCTTTATCCTATAAAAGCTTCCTACCTTCTGCCCCATTTTCCAGGTTTCCAAAAGGAGGCTGTCTACTTCATGAAGTGGTGTCTTCACCTCCATCCAGAAGGAGGAACTGAGGCTCACAGAAGGGAAATGCCTTACTGTGGTTATACTGTTGATCAGGGCCAGAGTGGGGACTTATACAGAGAGAGATCCTAATTCCTACTCTAAAGTTCCTTTTGTTAGGCAGAAAAACAGACATGAGTGGGGTAGAAAGAGAATAAGGCCAGTAAAGCCCACTAAAAGGGACTCAAAGAGTTAACCAGATAAAACCAGAGAGCCAGAAAGGACTTACAGAGTTCATGAGTTCATGAGTTGACGCTCCAAAGGCCAGGAGTACCTTAGAACGCCCGGATATTCCCCAGATAAAGAAAAGCATCCCAGCACAGCCCCGCATCTTCGTTGTATCAGTTAGATCGTGCCATTGTAACATTTACTTTAGCCTGCTAAAAGGCCCAGCTTATTCTCTAACTTAGCCTATTGCTGTTTTTTCCTCTTCCTCCAGCCCCTAATCGAGTAACTTTGTAACCAGGGCAGGAGACAGACCTAGGAAGTGTAAATAAACCTATGTGGACAAAGAATACTGAAGTCCCAAATAAACACAGTCACCTAAATAACCCTATTCTTGAGACAAAAACTCCAAAGGAATTATGAATCACCCGTACACATCAAGCCTTATGCTGACCCCTCCCCCAAAAAGCCCTGTAAAACCCGACCCTAAATCCTTAAGCGCATCTCCTCTCTGCGGTTGCCCACCCTCGCCTTTCTTGGACTGTGTCGCTTTCCCTGTCCTACTTCGGATAAGTAGGGAGGGGCTACTGAGAGCTGATTTGGGCTTGCAAATTCCTGTCGCCTGGGTGACCCGGACAGAACTGCAGCTGTTACGATCATACTCTTTAGTAGCCTGCCTGAAAATCTCTTTTCTTTGCCTTTGGGAAGTTTCCAGAACATAATCTCACTCCGTCTAGTGCTCTGCGGAGCTCTCAAAACCTGGGGTGGTGGGGGCCTGGCTCCCACGCCATGCAGACCCAAGCAGACACTAGACGCCACATGACACTGGCCTTAGGAGTCGGCTGGGGTGATGCCCTATGCCGAGCGGCAGTTCCATGAGCTTCCCTTTCCTCCCTCGGTGTTTCCTTCCATTCTGATTTATTCAAGAAACCTGCCTTTGTCTACCTTGACTCTGGCTACCGCTCCTCCCTTGGAAGGTATTCAAAGAAAAAAAACTCTGACTCTGCTTCACTATTGTGTCTGTGCCCTTCAATTCTTTGTTGTTGCAGGGACAAGAACCAAGAACAAACGCAGCCCCTCCGTAACAATCCTCAGCATTTTCCACATTTTCCAAATCTTACTCCAGGAGCATCTAGGACTGATAGTGGGGTGAAAAGCAGGGCAAATTAAGTGTAAAACCAAACCACAAAAAAGCAAAGGGAAGTGAGGATTTATTTGATCTCCAGACTGGGAGGGGTCCCCATGTTTAATAGGAAAAGAGTCATTTGTTTTCATGACTTAAAGAGTAAAACCCATAAGCAAAACTTCAAGGCAGATTCACACAACTGGAAGTACAAATGCCCAACAACCATACAGCGACAACGATGATCAAGGTCACTAATAAATAAGCAAAGAATTCGAAGGGATAGCAGGATGCCACTTGTTCACCTGTTCTCATCAGGGGTGGTTGGTTTGGGCTTGGTTTGAAGATTTTAATTATTTGTACGCTTGTTTGCTTTATTTTTTCCACTGTCCAGATCAAGATATCAAATATGTATGTGCTTTATTTTTAATTTGACTCTCTGACGGTAGCAGGAGAATGGGGAAAGGGGTCAAAATAGAGAAGCTTTTGACAATTTGGTACTGAGAGGCCAGCCTAAGGGAGTAATGTGAAATACATAAAAACACTTTATTCACAAAGTTGTTCGTCATAGCATTATTTACAATACTGAAAATTTGGAAATAATCTAAATTCCTACTAATTGAAAGAAGGTCAAGTAAATTACGATAAAACTGCACAACAAAATGTATTAGTAACAGCATAAAGTATCTCTGCAAAAATCTATCACATACAATACTTAGTGAAGAAGTAAGAATAAAAAAATTCACGAGGAAGCATAGAGTATGATCACAGCAACGTAAAAATTTCACGCCCCAAAAAAGACAAGATATTAAGTGACTGCCTTGGGGTAAAAAAGACGGATGCGTTCTCTCAGCATTTACTACATTTCCGTCTTCCAGTTTTTCTATAATTAGCACATTAATTTTATGATCAGAAAAAAAATATGCTTTTCAAGTAAGGTGACCACAAGGTCCTTTAGTGATGTTCATTTCATCCCACCATATAGTCTAGGTTCACAAGCCCTCAGCCTCTGGAAGGTGGGGGCCTGGGAGCAGAGTGTGAAGGATGGTCATGAATGGATGACGACGGGGGTGGGGACAAGGAAGGTGAGTGGGGAGGCAGGAACTGGCAAGGGAGAGTCAGGGACCAGTACTCAAACTGGTCAGCCGAGGAAAGGGGACTTGTGGAGTCAGGGAAGACTCTGACTGCTCAGTGCAGGTCTGTGTGGACCTGATAGTAGGCACTGACGGTGTTCTCAAAGGGCAGGATCAAAGGGGATTTTCAGGAAGACACTCAACCCCCAACACTTTCACTATAACATACAGTATGCCCCTCTGTCTAGGGCTAGTATCTAAAATAGCTGGGTTCTTTGGAGCTAGAGGGAGGGAAACTTCTGGTGATCTGTAAATCCCCCTTGTGTTAGGATGAGCTTTTTAACGAACTCATTCTGCCTGGAGATCAGCTTCTTGCCTTTCAGAATAAAGGTAATTCTTTTATTTCAAGGTCCTGATCTCCAGTTGTAGCTGGCAAAATTCAAACAAATGTGAGAAGATCTCTTGGGAATACATTTCTCCTTCCCTTTCTCCAGACCAGTTCCCTGGTGAAGCCCTCTTCTATCTGGGCTCATGCCTCCAGATTGTATTGAAACCTGTAATTTTTAGATCACAGTACTTCACCATTGGCTTTTTGTGAAACTTCCATTATGCCTCATAGTCCAGTGAGTGATATGTCCAATATTTCCTGCTAGGATGTGAGCTCTTGGAGGTTAGGGGTTGATGGCACCACATGGAGTGCAGAGCATAATTTGCGACTGCCTGAGGACTTGTGTTATTACTTGCTTCTCACCCTTTGTAAGCTTTCTCAGGGCGCAAAATGAGCCACTCTTATCTCTTCTGTGCTCTCACTTCTGTTCATTAGAGTGAGGCTCGCTAAGGATGGTTCTTTGAGTCAGTTTCTACGTAATGAATAAGGAAATACACAGGTGGAATCCTCTAGAGAAAAAGCCATTACGAAAAGGACTGTGTGAAACAATCCTACCAATGCTTGGTTGATTTGATTACATTAAGTCCTATCAACTAACAATGTGGCTCAAAAGCCTTCCCTGCTTCCTGGCCATTTCAGAAGTCTACAGTGAATATTCAAGTACAAGCTATTTGCATATAAAGTAGGAAGAGGAGCCTTAACTGTAAATTTAGGGGATGGGGTCGTCTTGGCATCATGCATAATTTATCTTTCAAATAATTTGTCTTTGGAACATGCTAACTACAAAACCAAAACTGACTGAATCCTACAAAGAATAAAGGAAGTCATGAAGGAAGGTGTAAATATGACAGTAAGCCTCTCTTAACTGGTTTTAAAAAATGCCATTTTCTTCTTGATAATGCAACGAGGAGAAGTGAGTGTTCATTTTCTTTAATTTTCACTAAGTGTAGGACACTGTTACTGTGTAGCCCAGCACAAGAAGAAACTTTGTGCAATATATTCAATTTTCCAAAATCCTATTGTGTTGAAGTTCAGAGTTTCAGATCTGAATTTCTAATTGCAGCTTCTCATTTCCAACTCAGACTTATTATGCTTAAAATTGATACCCCCTCCATTCCCTTGTTAGAGGAAGTGGTAGGGTGTAGTGGGGGGAAAAGCTTACCTCAACCTTAGAGTGACTTGGGTTTTTGTATCAGCTCTGTCACTTATTAGTGGTGTGACTTCGGCTCTATTGAAACTTCAGTTTAGTAATTTTTTAAAAAGTGGGGATGTTAACACAAAAGCCTCTCCACATTCAATGGGAATATTAATACTTGGATTATCATCATTTTTCCTAACCCTTAGCACTTTATTAGTACATTATAACCCTTAGTACATTATCCTAGAGGACCTCTTTACTTACAGGAAGTACTCATAAAACATCCTGACCCCTACCAACTTGCAGTTGGGCACCAAGTACCACCAATTAGCATCTTGAACATATCGTAAATCCATATCCTTCTTCAAAACCTTATTTAGTGAATAAAGCAGTAGCTTGAAGTCAGACAGACCTGCATTTGCTTAATAAGTGCATCTTCTTGCATAAGTCATTTTTATTCTTTCAAGATTCACTTTCTGAATCTATTCAATAGGGATAATAAAACCTATATTGAATAGTTTTTGTGATGACAAGAGATGTTTTCCATAAAGTCTCTGGCTCATAGGTGTTCAATACATAGTAGTTGTTGTTATTATTGTTGTTAGAGTATTATAGCTCATACAAGGAGGCATCTCATCTTCATCCTTGCCTTCCTCCAATCAACCTTACATATTACTCCTAGAATCTTCTATCTAAAATGCAAATCTGTTTGTGTCATTCCCCTGCAATAAGCTATGGATCCAATAAAAATGGATCCCTATCATTTTTATGCCAACAGAACTCATAAGCATCCCTACTCCAGCCCAGGCCACTCCAGTGCACTTTACTCTGTAGTCCAATCACACTGAACTTCTTTTAGTTTGTTTCTGTATCATCACCATGTAGCCACCCCTGACTCCCTTGGACTTCATACCTGCTGTACTCTCTTCCTAGAACATTTCCTCCCTATCTTTTATTCTAACTTACATCTACACATCTTTAAAGTCTCAATTTAAAAGTGATGTCCTCTGGAATTCATTGTGGATATCCCCCATGGACTCTTCTGATCATAGCACTTATTCTACACTATCATCATGGTTTAATTGTTTTTCTCATTAGAATGTAAAACTTGTGAGGGCAGAGATCATATCTATTTTTTCTTACCACTTTATCCTTAGTACTCAGAATGCTATTTGAGTCTCATTAAGCCCTCAAGAAATTTATTTTGGAAGAATAAGCAAATGAAAGACAAGAATTTTCTGACAAATGTTGTTTATTCATGAACACCTGCCCTTGTGCATGCCTATTTCCTCTGCCTGGAATACCCTCCTATACCTCACCCTGCCCCTCATCTGTCTGATAGTTACCTACACTTTCTTCAAGATTCAAGATACAGGATAATGTCACCTACGTCTGCAAGTTTCTTCGATGTCTCCACATGATTTTGGGTGTTCCTTACCCTATAATTCTATCCCATTCTGCACCTTCCTCTAGTTAAGGGATTTTATATTATTATTGTGCAGCTATCTGTCCACAATGTCTGCTTTAACTGTTAGGTTATTATATATATAATACATATATATATATATATTATATATATAAGGTCATTAAGAGCATGAGCTGCATCTTATTTATCTCTGTAGCTCAGCACATATCCCAAAGCCTTAAACATAATAAGCACTCATAAATGTGTTGCATGAATGATTCAAGTTAATAAGATAAAATCTAGTTAAATTCAATCAGTAGTTATTCTTCCTACTTAAAGAATGAGTGTAACTTTTTTTAGCTGCATTATATATTATGCAACATTTATATAAATTAGGTATAAAGAATAATACAATGAACATATTTATCCATACCTTCATCAATAAATAAGATGTCATTAATAGAAATGAAGTTCCCTTCATATCCATGTGTGAAAAAAATGGAAAATACTTCATAAACATGCACATTATCTTGAGCTGGGCTCTACTAATCTTCTCTGTGTTGTTTCAGTTTTAGTATGTCGCTGCTGAAGCAACCAGCAGGTAATGAGCTTTGGTCTGCATTTTTATGGTTGTCCTGAGGTCCCAAGATGAGGCGAGGCAAGGTTTCATTCTAAACTGTCCTAATTACATGGCTATGCAATTCTTGGTCAGATTTTTCTAAGAAGCTGTCCTTCTGTAGTTTTCCTGTGGAATGCAGATAAGATTTCTGAGGATCAAAATAATAATAGGAATGCTGTAAAATAACACTTCCTGAAAAATCCTAAGTGTCCTTCAGACCTTATGCAGTTTATGCTCTTCGTGTGTCGTCAAGACAGGCAAGAGCTACATTATTATCAGAACAAGAAAACAGATAATTTGTGTCTTACAAAAGGAACACTAGGTGAATAAATTGTGGGGGCATAGGCAGAGCAAAGATTTTATTTTCAGTTTTGAACCTAGACCTCCCTCCGAACCCCCCTTCCCTACTCTGTATGGGAACCAATGGCTTCATCATGCTGCTAAACCTCTGTACTCCCTCTATGTTGTACTTCAGAATAAACACAAGGCCATTCTGCATGGACTCGTAGCCTCTCAAACTCCACTTCTTTGTCCAGTTCAGACTAGAATGAAAGTCCAAGTGATTATCTTTTTCCCATTCACCTAACTCGATTTTTCTGGTTACGAACCCTTTGGTCTGCTTCATCTTTTGCCCACCTCAATCTGCATCCTCTCTTCTTCATGGTTCAACATTCCCCTCCTTTCCTCTCCTTTCTTCTCTCTTTTCTACCCCTCATCCAAAACTCAAACCTCCTTTATCCTCTCTTCCTTTTATTATTCAGTTTCTCTGCTATCCTGGTCTCCTTGTTCCTTCTCTATTCCTTCTCCTCTACTGTTCTCAGTTTCTGCGTGTTCACTTTCTCTCCTGGCCATCATTGTCTCTTTGCTCCAGCTTCTTTTCCCTTTTCTTACAGCCTTTTACCCATCCGGATCTCTTCCTCATCATTCCATCCCTCAACCACCTCCTTCCATACATTCTCTCCTGTTTATATCTGCTCCATTCTTTCCACGATTATGTACACTCTTATCTCATCTTCAAACTCTTCTCTTGTATGTACTTTATTACAGTTATGTCTCTCTTCTATCTCTTCCTCCACTTATGCTCTATTCTAAATTCTCCTTCATACATTACCATTATTCATGCTTCTATTCCTTCCATCCTTCCCACCTCCTTTTCAACATTTATCTCCCTGGCATAATGCTACTCACTGTGGCCAGTGGAGAGGAACATGGAAAATCATGCACCAGCTCTTAAAAGTTTCCTATCCTCCCTCAGAGGTGACACCTACTATTTCCACTCACTTTTGGTTGATCAGTGTAAGTCATTCGTCCACGCCTAACTTCAAGGCTCCATGGAAGTGTAATGCTAGCCCTGTGCCCAGGACGCAAACTGGAAATGCTGGAAGTAGCAGCACTGACTACCACGCTTGCCTTTCAAGATTCTGCACACTAATGGCTCCAATAATACATTCCTTACTTTTCCTTCTGGGTCTCCTTCATAAGTTCTTCTTTCTCAACTTCTGCCTTAATAATAGTGATGCTACGTGACTGGACCTTTGGCATGATTTCATCTCACTCTACATTTCTCACTCTCCTTTCCTAAAGTGATCACACCCATTCACATGGTTGTCCCAAACAGTGACAGTATCAAACTTTACATCTCTAGCTTGTATCTCTCCTGATCTTAAGACTTGGATATCCAACAGCTATTAGATATCTATCCCTGGATAATCTACGATCTTCTTAAGCTTCTCTTGTCCAAAATTAACCTTGCAGATTTATCCTCTTGAAATTTCTCCCAACTCTCATATGCTCTACCCAAGCTTGTAGCACCATCATTCGCCCATGTTACTTGGGTATCTACTACCTTGACTCTTTTTCCATACTGTCATTTGACACTGGCTGTTTTTACTGTCTATTTTCTTAGTATATTTCTCCTTCTCTGTATAATCCTTAAGATACACACACACACACTGTTCACACCTGTGCATACCGTTGTGAGTCTGTTTTTAAGTGATCTTGAATATGTATATGCCTGTTAGTCCACATGTGTTTCCGAGTATGCATGCATTCATAAATCATGAACATACATCACCATGTGTCTGAGAATATTCATATTTCCAACACTCTATTTGTATATGTCTACAATATGTATGTTTGTGAGTGTGCATACTACAAATGCACATATCTGTAACCTACATGTGCATTTCTAATCTTTAAACTTGACAGAATTTTCAATAGATAGCCTAAAACATGCTGCTTTCAACCCGTCCTACCACCAGTATACTTTAGATGTGAGGGCATCACTCTCTAACCTCATTGTGTAGAGGAGGGTTCCATTGTCCACCAGTCTGAGCAGCTTGTTAGGTGTGGTCATGTTATGGGCTACTGATTTCTTGCCATTGTGGAAGAAGGTGTCAGGGGTCCAGATCTTACTAGCCAGGAGATTGTTCAGTGGAAGGATCTTCATGGGGCCATCAAATTTTAGTCTTTCATCATGCCATGTCTGTCGAAAAAATACATCAATTGTGTATTCCTAGGGACAAAAAGAGAGAAAACAATGTTTGA
Organism: Manis pentadactyla; assembly: GCF_030020395.1. NCBI lineage: Eukaryota > Metazoa > Chordata > Mammalia > Pholidota > Manidae > Manis > Manis pentadactyla. The sequence goes on from NC_080038.1 coordinate 144,879,812, forward strand.
ATAGTGTCCATCAGTAGATGAATGGATAAAGAAGAGGTGGTACATATACACAATAGAATATTATTCAGCTATAAGAAGAAAACAAATCCTACCATTTGCAACAACATGGATGGAGCTAGAGGGTATTATGCTGAGTGAAATAAGCCAGGCAGAGAAAGACAAGTATCAAATAATTTCACTCATCTGTGGAGTAGAACAACAAAGCAAAAACTGAAGGAACAAAATAGCACCAGAATCACAGAACCCAAGAATGGACTAACACTTACCAAAGGGAAAGGGACAGAGGAGGATGGGTGGGAAGGAGGGATAAGGGGAATAAGGGGCATTACTATTAGCACACATAATGTTGGGGGGGGCACGGGGAAGGCAGGATAGCACAGAGAAGACAAGTAGTGATTCTACAGCATCTTGCTATGCCGATGGACAGTGACTGTAATGGGGTATGTGGTGGGGACTTGATAATGGGGGGAATCTAGTAACTACAATGTTGCAAATGAAAAGGAAGGAAGGAAGGAAGGAAGGGAGGGAGGGAGGGAGGGAGGGAGGGAGGGAGGGAGGGAGGGAGGATGAATCTTGGTCCACAGTAAAAAAAAAAAAAATCACTGCTCTGGATTCCCAAGGCTGAACTGTTAACCTTCACTGCTCACTCCAGCTTTAAGGACTCAAAAGACTCTGGCTCTGTGTTCCTGGTTTGAGTGACTTAGGAAGAGGACCCCTGTATTGTATGAGAGTGAGATGAGTTAGCTCTAAAGGTCCTTTCCAACACCGAAACACTAGAATTCACTTTCTTTGCAACACCGCAGCTCAGCAGAAATGTTTGTGAGGCCAGCTGTTTTTGTTCATGCATTCATTAATAAAAGTAGAGAATGAAATTTTAAAAAATATGTTAAAAGGATCATTCACCACAGCCAAGTGGGATTTATCCCTGGGATGCAAGGATAGTTCAACATACACAAATCAATAAGTGTGATATACTACATTAATAGAATGAAAGATAAAAATCATGTGATCATCACAATAGATGCAGAAAAAGCATCTGACAATATAAAGCACCCTTTCATAATAAAAGCCCTCAACAAATAGGGTATAGAAGGAATGTACCTCGGGATAATAAAGGCCATCTACAACAAACTCACAGCTAACATCATACTCAAGCTTTTCCTCAAACAACAGCAACAAGACAAGGATGTCCACTCTCACTACTTTTATTCAACATAGTCCTGGAAGCCACAGCCACAGCAGGCAAACAAAATAAAGAGATAAAAGGCATCAGATTGGTAAGGAAGCAGTAAAACTGTCACTTTTTCCAAATGACATGATATTATATACAGAAAACCCCGAAGAATCCACCAAAAACCTATTTGAACTAATAAATGAAGTCAGTAAAGCTGCATGATACAAAATCAATATATAGAAATCTGTTCTATAATTTAATAACAAACTAACGGAAAGAGAAATTAAGAAAACAATTCCATTTATAATTGCATCAAAAGGAATAAAATAGCTTAGGAATAAATCTAACCAAGGAGGTGAAAAACCTGTTCCCTGAAAACTATTAGACATTTATAAAAGAAACTGAAGACAACATAAATAAATGGAAAGATATGTCATGCTTATGAACTGGAAGAATACTGTTAATATGATCATACTACCCAAAGAAATGCACATATTCAATGCAAACACTATCAAAATACCAACAGCATTTTTTATAGAACTAGACCAAATAAAAAACAAATCCTAAAATTTTTTGGAGCTGCAAATGACCTCAAATAGCCAAAGCAATCTTGAGAAAGAACAAAGCTGAAGGTACCATGCTCCCTGATTTCAAACTATACTACACAGCCACAGTAATGAAAATGGTGTGGTACTGACACAATAACAGCCACACAGATAAATGGAACAGAATAGAGAGCCCAGAATAAATCCGTCTTATATATCAATTAATCTATGCCAAATGAGATAAGAATACAATGGAGAAATGACACTCTCTTCAATAAATGAGGCTGGGAAAACTAGACAGTTACATGCAAACAAATGAAACTGGATCACTGTCTTCATACCACACACAAAAATAAACTCATGATTGATTAAATTTAAATGTAAGACCTGAAACCATAAAACTCCCAAAAGAAAACATAGGCAGTAAACTTGGAATTGGCCTTAGCAATTTTGTTTTCTGTATATGCCTACCTAGGCAAAGGAAACAAAAGCAAAAACAAATAAATGGGACTACATCCAATTAAAAGGCTTCTGCACAACAAAGGAAACCATCAACAAAATGAAAAGGCAACCTACTGAATGACGAAGAACATATTTCAAATGACATATCTGATGAGGGGTTAATATTCAAAATATATAAAGAACTCCAACAACTCAACACCAAGAAAACCCACAAATAATCCAGTTTTAAAAATGGGCAGAGGACCTAACAGACACTTGTCCAAAGAAGACATCCAGATGGCCAAAAGGCACATGAAAAGATGCTCCACATCACTAATTTTCATGGAAATGCAAATTAAAACCACAATGAGTGATCACCTTACACTAGGTAGAATGGTTAGTATCAACAAGACAAGAAATAAGTGTTGGTGAGTATGTGCAGGAAAGGGAACCCTTGTGCACTGTTAGTGGAAATATAAACTGGTGCAGCCACTATGGATAACAGTATGGAAGTTCTTTAAAAATTTAAAAACAAAACTATCATACAACCCAGAAATTCCACTTCTGGGTATTTAGCTGAAGAAAACAAAAACACTAACTCAAAAAGACATATGCCCCTTACATTTACTGCAATAATATTTACACTAACCAAGATATCGAAGCAACCAAACTGTTCACCAACTGATGAATGGATAAAGAAGAGGTGATATATATACACAATGAGATATTATTGAACCATTAAAAAAAATGACATCTTGCCATTTGTGACATGAATAGACATACAGGGTATTATGGTAAGTGAAGTAAGTCAGACAGAGAAGGACAAATACTGTATGATCTTACTTATATGTGGAAGCTAAATATGAAAACAAAAGAACAAAAAAGAAATACACTCAATAAATTTTTAAGAAGGAGAAAGCCTTAAGAAAAAGGAAAACTGTAAGCTCATCTACCTCAAGAAATCAGAAGGAACACAGAGCACCCCAAGGAAACTGAAGAAAAAGGTAGTGCTTGTCGGTAGGGAAGGCAGGGCCCAGTGGGGGCACATGGGTGGCATGTGCATCAGCATCCCTCATCGGCCCTGTCCCCAGTCTCCTCCCACCTCGGACCTGGGGCTCCAGGGAGGCACTGCTTGCCAGCCCCTGGAGCCAGGGACAGCAGGGATCTGATAAGTTTCTCATCAAAATAAATAAATAAAAGATGATCTAGTCAGAATGAAAAAATCAGTGAATCAGAAAACAAAAAAGAAAAATAGAGATGTAATAATACAAAAAGAAAGGAATAATACACATTTTTGTTATGAATGGGTGAGTCTCATCATATATTTGCCACACTGGAAATGATAACGATACCCAGAGAAGTTACTGTACTGTTAAGCTTCTCTTTTCGTGCTTCTGTCATCCCTGTTTACCCATGAATTAGGCTTTGAAATAGTCTTATGAGTATTGTTTATGTGTCCTGTCTATTTTACATAAAAGTAGCCCAGGAGGTTCCTGGTCAGGGACTCCTATACAAAAACCCGCAGGCACGAATCCCTTTCTATGTTTCGTGAATGAATATGGTAGCCCATTAAATAAGAGGAAAATGACAGCCTCAGAGGCTCTCACAACAGACAAAGGCTCCTCTCCTTTCTGTGCCTGAGACTACCAGTGAGTGAGAGCTTGAAGTGGACATAGCCACTTTTTCCACTGCTAGTGGGGAAACAGGTGCAATAACTTCAAGCCCACTGCCATGAGGAAAGAGGTCCCTGTGATACTTTTTTTAAAAATTAACACCACCTTTTTTCCTGTATGGTCTTTGGATGCTCTGGTAAGTTAGCATGATTTTCATAAGCAGTTCTAAGACCAAAATATATGGCACCTAAACCTGTTATCAAGAATTACAATGTTTTTTATGGGTTCTCATTTCCCAAGCCTCTATTTCATTTTTCCTCATTATGTTATATTGTTAGTTGTCTTATTGTGTCGTCTACTTGCACCATTACCTGGCTGTCCACTGTACACCCTAGCAAGTTTCTTCGTTGACAAGTGACAGCTGACACTTGTTCCCTAGCAGGTGTCTAAGCAGTTTAAGAATCCCTGGGAAGCATGAGGTTGACCAAATCTAGAATTGGCATTTTAAGTTTCCTCGTTGTTCTCTACTCTAGTAACATTAATACTCTTTGTCCTCTTTATTTTCTTACTAGCTTTATCAATACATTCAGATAGATATTTGTTGAATACATAATTCAGGATTCTGTAAACTTCTGGCATACTCAAGGACCACGGCAGAACCTGGGGCTTTAGGATGAGAGCTAGAATAGCAGCTTTGTCGGAAGGTGGTTTGGACCAGAAAAGCATCCAAACTTTTCTCAGTTGTTACCTTCCTTTGTTTTTCTTCCAGCTTTACTGAGGGATGACTGACAAGTAAAAATTGTAAATATGTAAGTTGCATTATAAGATTTTTCAAGGTATACAATGTGATAACTTAATATACATATACATTGTGAAATGATTACCACAATCAAGTTAATGCATCTCTTACCTCACATAGTCCCCTTCCTTCGTGTTGAGAACACTTAAAATCTACTCAGAAAATATCAATTTTCACTTTACTACCTTCCTTTCCAATCACTGATCACATGCATAACATGCCATTCTGAAACCAGTATCCCACTCTCTCTGCATTCTAATCCAAAGGATCCTGGGAGGCCAGGGAAGACTTCCACTTGCCAAGAGCCATTGCTCGTTGGTAAGGAGTAGACTGAATAGTCTGAAAGAGAAGTGGCAATGAAACTGCATTTTCACTAAATCTCTTGCAGCTTTCCTCTCATTTTGCCACCTCCATCATCTTTCCACGCATTGATTCTGAAAATGGTCTGAACTCCTAAAAATATAATATCAAGGACGGTCATGTGGCCTCAGTCCATTCGAACTGGAATTAGATCCGTGTTCTGCTCCTCTCCTGGGAGACCACAGACACAGGGCTGGTATTACTGCTGAGGAGCTATGTACCATAGGAATATCAAACTCCATTAATTGCAAATGGTTGACACAAGCCTTTCATTCACGATCCTATAAAATTCCCACTGTAACCAGCTTCCAACTTATGTCTTGTATTCTACATTGTTTCCTTCTCTGACTTTTCCCTTGGAAACATCTACCACTGGTCAGCTTTCATCTTTGCCCAATTCCCCATTGTCACAGATCCTTATTTTCATAGAGGGAGAAGCCAACAGAACTAGTAGCCCAAAGCTTAGAGTCATCAATCACAGACTCACTAGTGTCTCCTCAACAGTGTTTCTTGAAGAAAGCTACTTTGACCCTTTATCTTCAGGGCATGCTACTTATGTTTCATATCATCTCACCACTTACAAAGTCCTGAGATAGAAATGTACCTGACATGTCTTTTGCCTTTGAAGAACTTTCAGTCAAGTAAAGGAACATAGTCATAATTTCCTCAAATCTAATTTGTTCCATCTCATTAATTCTTGCATTTAACAAATAGTCGAGAGCCTACCAAGAGCCAAACACTGAGTTAGGCATTGGTGGTACTGAGATTGAAAAAACAGACATGGCCCTTCATGGAGCTTTCTGTCAAACTCAGGATCTATGTCTGCAGGGGTCAGTGTTTGATGAAGGACTGCAATGACTGCAAAGGGTTATGGGCTGTGCTGGTTCAGTGCTCAAACCAGCACTATAATTTCCCCCCTTTGTAAAGAAAAGTCTGTCTCTACTTCCTTGGGAAAGTATTCTGGTCAAAAACTCCCTATTCGGCTGGAAATGAGTCAAGAACCCAGCCAGCCCTCATCTTCATCAACTTTTCTAAGCAGTCTATGGTCTCAGAAGAGACTGGGTTCTTGCTTCAACTAGTTGGTAATGTCAGAAGACTGATGTTTTACCAGTCATCTCTGACCCTGGGTCAGTTGCCACAGTCTAGTAAGTAGTACAGGAAGAAGTTTTTTAAAAAGACCAGAAATGTATTTCTCAGCCAGAGTGTTCATAGCTATTCTGCTTTATGACAGAATGGAAGTACAGGTGGAAATAACCTGAAATATATTTGACCAAAGTCTGCCCTCTCCAATGGAAAAGAACCATTCTGTTGCGTCTGCTTTACCATGAGGGAGAAAAACAAACAAGCAAGTGGAACATGAAACTTCAAAAGAGACAGAGAGAAAGTCTGGATTGCTTGAAATGTCTCCAAAGTCTCTGCCCCCCCACATGTGCCTGTCGCATGGGGAAGGAGCAGGGAGAAGACTGGTTTGGGCATGGGCTGTGTGCGCTTCTGTACTACCCCTGGATGTAGGTATGTGTGTGCACGTTGTGTCTGTGGAGTACCTGGACTAACATGTGGGCTCTTTGTATTCTGTATGTACTTTCTTGTGTGCACATACATGTGTTTGCATGTTTGTGGATATCGATACATGACTGAGAGAGTGTGTGTGTGTGTTCCAAGGGTAGCTTTAGTTGCTTTCTTATAAAAAGTCCTAATCTATTGCTAATTCCAGCAATATAAAGAGAGGGCTGCATATCCCTGGTGAAGCTGATTATCTCCAATGATCTGTGCGCTCTCTAAATATAGGGGACCCTAGAAGTCCCTTAATGTGGAGTTGGGCTATTGAGGAGGACCTTTTGAATGACCAAATGGCAACAGTTTTAACACATGCTTGGATCTAAAGTTGTGGGCACTAGTAGTCAATGTGTTGCCGGGGGAGAGATCTAGACATTCATGCTTTCCTGCTACCCATTTGAAAGACTGTTCTCCTCCATCCCTCATGCATCAAACATGCTCCTTACTGAGCTCCCCCTATATGTCAAGCACTCTAGTAAGTCCCAGAGAAGCCATGAAGACTTACTTCCCTTTAAGGAGTTGACATGCAGTCTGCTGTATCTCCGTATCCTACTCTTTATTCCACATTTGAAAGACAAAGTTCAGGCCTCTACTTTCCCCTTTTTTGCCCTCACAACCACTCATGACTTCCTCTCCTGCGAACTAGTCTACTTTTCCAACTGGCTCACAGATCTTGCTTTATTGAAAGGAGAGCCATATAAAATCAGCACACCAAGTGTCAGCCTCCAGGCCTTTCCCCCTTGCACCCCATTCTGTACAGACTGCCAAATCAATCATTCTAGAATGAAACATGTATATCTTTCCTGTCCTACACAAGTCCACTCAATGGTTCTGCATTACCTACAAGACAAACTCTATGACATCCCTGTACAACATTCTGTATTTACCTAACAGTTCAAAAGAAGCCGTGTCCTCTAAGTAGTACTCCCACTGAATACAGAGATACAGAAAAAAATTAAGTGATAAATATGGACATTTCATATTTTTAAATATTTTTTATGATTTTAAGACTTTTATCTTCAACACAAAGTCACTTATTCACCAAAAATTTATTGAGCATCTAATAACTGCCAGGCATACTGAGCAGATAATAGCCCCTTTGTTTCTCTACATGATAATTATTCAAATTTCTGATACTTAGCATGTATTGATTAGGTAGTCCATTAGGATGGGGTCTCCTGCCTCAACTCTTCACTGCATTCTCTGCTTTGATAGCAAGGGAGAATGGTAGAAAGGGAAGTCCTTGCAGATGGCTCATCAGTCACCCTCTTGCTAGTACTGCTGTGCACTGCTGCATTCCTTGAATCTGCTCCAAAGCTCTTCCCTGCTCACATCTGTAGAAGGACCAGTTCCAGAAATGGTGTTGACTCTTCTGCCAAATAGTTTGCATCACCCTGGTCAGTCCATGTCCCCAATGAATGTGACCTGTTTGCAAGGCACAGACTTGGATGACACCACCCGTTGCTTGACTGAAAGTGCCCAACATAAGGCTGTCCTCACACGACCAATTTATGCTAATATGTGTGAGGTGCTGGCAAAAGGTGAAGGCAAGAGTCAGGAAAAGTTTTACTGATGATAGGGAGCCAAGCTGAAGTTTGAAAGATGTGTTGGGGGGGTGGGAGGGAAGGATACTCCCGATATGCTTCATATGTGAATAGGTAGGCGGAGCAGGACAAAAGATGGATTTGGCTAAATGTAGGATGGTGAGGGTAGCAAATTCATTTGAGACAAGACTTTTCCCTAGAACATAGCTACAAGGCCCTGCCCTAGGAAAACACCAATTTATTTTCTTTGAACTGTTGGCATCATCTTTCACTTCACTTTTGCAGGAACTATACTTACCATGTCAGTGTCTGACACGGGGCCAAAACTGGTCACATAGATGTCGGTTTTCACTTCAGTTACTGCATCTGGTCAAATAAAGTAGAAAATAGAGTGTCATGAAAGCCTGTTGCCTTAGCTCAGAGACAGTCCAGTGCAACAATACTCCAAATGAGAGCCGACTTGCTATGTCTGAGAAAGGATACTTGGCATGGTCACAGAAAAAAACATAAAAAAACCCTCACCTCTACTTTTTTTTGTGAAGAACACGGTAGGTGTAGGTACAAAGTCCATCTGTTAAGGTATTATTGAAAATGACAGCAGAATCCCCAAACTCTAAAGTTTAGGAAGAATGCTTAGAGATCTCTGACATCCACATGTGCTCGGCTCTCACACCGAGAGTACCCTTACACGTGGTAGGTTACAAAGATTCCAACAGCCACTCTCTCCCACTTCCAGGAATGTCAGATGACCAGATGACTGTACTCCTACTCCTCTGCCCCGCCCACTTAAACTAGGGAACAGCTACGTCACCCACTGGCTTCGGTTGTGGGAGGAAGTAATGTGTGTCCCCCCCTGGATGGGACAATTAATGTCTAATGCCAGAACCCCCTGTCATAGTCATCTTGGAAACATGTTGATGTAGAGCCACCATAATATTGAAACATGCTGTAATGATAAGGCAGCATCTGGAAGACAACTGCCCTGGAGAGTTACTTGGATCTACAACGGACTCTGCATGCATGAGAAATACACTTTTGTTGGGTTAAGTGACTGAGATTTGGAGATGGGTGATACCACATAACACACCCACACCCTTTGCATTTATTTTCATTTATTGTAACTTTATTATAACTCCCTGTTTACTTGTCTGCCTTCCCCCCTGACCCAAGAGCTCCTAGAAGTTAGTGTCCATTTTGTCATCTCTGTATCCTCAAGTACATAGAAAAGGAGCCTGTTACTCCAAAGGTGCTCACTGAACATTTTTGATATGAATGGATGAATCATATATTTGCCAAGCTGGGCAGTGATGCCTTGAAGTGGAGTTATTCCATTGTTAAGTTTCTCTTTTCCTGCTTCTGTCAGCCCTGTTTACCCCGTTGCAGCCCAGACAAGCCCACCCACTCCAGCACACCTCAGAGCACAGGGCAGCCTACTCCAACCTAGCAAAGCCCATTCCAGCCTACCAAACCTCTCAAAATGATGGCAAACCCAAACAAGTCCCACTCCAGCCCAGTACACTTGGCCCCTACAGAGCACACAGCAGCACAGCTAACACCAATAAAACTCACACAAAACTGGGTGCATGTATAGAAAGAGGTTGATTACTGCAATCTGTGGCGCTGTTTCTTTCCTCTCAGAGAGGTAGGGAACGCAGCTACTCCATCTGTAGCCTATTAACTCTGTTCATCCAGTCAGGGCTTCCAGCCTAGATGTACTTTAGGTTTCATTGACTACCCACTTTCCAGAACCATCCCTTTGGCCGAATACACTATTTCCCTACTCAGGCATTGAGTATGCTCAAGCCCACTGCACACATCCACAAACATTCCATTTCCATTGTAATTTAATGATAATCAACACTATCGTCAATTCACCAAAACACACAATCTATTGGCAAGCTTAATCAGCAAATACTATGTCTCTGAGGCTAAGGATGGGCTTTAAATAGTTAGACTCTCATCTAGAGCACAGGCTTCCCTCAGAGACATTTCTGTGCATGAAGGAGAAGAGGCAACACTTCAGAACCCAGAACATTCATCCTAAAGACTTGTCCCTTCAGATACACTGCCAGGTTCATTAGCAGGGGAAGTATTGCCCTACCCCTAAGTACATAAGACTAATTTAAGTAACTAAGGGGAGAGACCACAATTATATTGAATCTAAAATTCCAGGCAGGACATAGACATAGAACAACTTTCTAAACCAATATAACTGTAAAATTGTAACATAGTTAGGCAAATTAAAAACAGGGGGTCCAGACTACGGGAAAAAAAAGGTGAAAATTAGTGGTGGTGGTAAAGTCAAGTGGCAGGAAACTGCCAAGGGGAGGGTGGAGCCACTGCAGGTGGAGAGGGAAGTGGCTCTAACAGAGGCTTGGGCTGGTACGGGAAGGCCTGGGTTCTGGATTTCTGCGCATGACTTGCTGACGGCCTGTAATAAGACTTTTGTTTTCGGCTGCTCTCTTGTGCAATGAGGGTTTAGGGCCAGGCAAATTCTGAATTTTCTCTTTGTTTTAACTAGGAACTTTGACTGTAGGGCCAAGCAAAAAGCATCTGACTAAAGGTGCCAAACGGTAGCAAGAGGGAAGCTTTCTTTGCTGTTTGACGAAGGTAGGAAGTTTAGGGAAAATTGGGTGCTCCTCCGTCCTCCCAACTGTTCACTTTCACTTAAACGGCGCCTATTAACTTCTACAGAGACAGTGTGGGGAGAGGCTGCTTTCCTAGTGAATTAGGGCTCAGCCAAGCTTCGGAACTTTTTCTAGTTTTGCATCAGGGAAAGAGAATTGGTAAGTTTGGTCTCGTACACTGGATACCAAATCCCTTATTCTTCCATTTCCGTCCATTTGGAAAGAATCTGCCTGATAAGAGAATTAGGGGAAGTGGTGAACAATGAAGGGAATGGACAATACGGAAGAGAGAAAGAAAGGAACACGAAAGAGATAATTAAAAGAGGATTGTAGGAAAAGGCAGGAAGGAAAGGATGAATGGGAAGAAGTAAGACAAAAAAGAATAAAGGAACAGAAAGGGAGTAAGAAGAGGAAATAAAACCAGAGAGCAAGAGATAGCAAGAACCAAGGGCGAGAAATGCTGAGAAAAAGAGAAGTCATGCCCTTTTCACCAGAGAAGCCGGAAGCCTTGTATACGATGGGAGGTGGAGACAGGGATTGTTGTTTGTGTCCTGGCAGCACAAGCAAGGGAGTGTTACCTCCTTAGATCTTGGCCCTCTCTCTACGCTACAGCCAGGCAAACACAGGGATATTTGATCTATTTGACATTTGAGGGATCCACAAAGGGACCACCAAGCCCCAGTGACTAAATCCCATTTCCTGACTAGGAAGTCCAGCTGCTTTGGAGGAGGGTATGTGGCAGCACACAGAGAATGCACCCTGCAGAAGTATGGTGCAGTGGTTAAAATCATGACTGACTTGCTCTGAATTTAGACTCTGCCATTTACTATTTGTGTGTCTTTTGTCACTTAACTCCCTTGTGCCTGATTTTTCATCTGGAAAATTGGAATAACGATAGCACCTTCCTCAGAATTGCTCTGACGGTTTAAGGAGATGGTATTTTGGCCAGAAGTTAGATCCAGTTTTCAACACATTAGCTGCTGATGCTGCTCAATACTATTCCAGAAGTGAGATGAAACGAGCCACCCATAAGGCCATGCGGACAGAATACAACCAGAAATCTAAGGTCCTGAATCTCAGACATAGAAGAAAACATCCCCCAACGACTCCTACTCCTTGAAGGAAGGATTCGGAGTTTGCTACTTCATTTAACTCGATGAAAAGACTAGTGAATTAGACTACAACTAGGGAGTGCTACAATTCATAGATGAGCCCCTGTTCACAGCCTTCTTAGCAGAGACAAATGTGAAATATGAATTAGTGGGGAGACAAGTGGGCTTTCCCACACCTTTTTAAAACAGCTATTTTTAGACACTCTTTGCCTCTTTTTTTGTTTGCTTTGGGGATCCAATTTCCTTCCAGTTACCCTCTGAGACCTAAGGTGAACAGAATTCTTTTCCTTTTGCAAATTCACTGTAGTGTTGCAAGTACTTGAAAGCTCCCATATTTGCATGAACACACATTTCCTTAGCCCTCAGTGGACTCGCTTTGGTGGGGATATCATCAACCAGTCCCTATGTAATTTCTGCTTGCTTTAATATGAAAAGTAAAGATAAGTGAATCAGCAAGTGATCTCTGTATTCACATTGAACATGTTGCTCATAACAAATGTATTTTATAGCTTGACTTCAAACATATCCCTAAGAAACCGTGAATTTTATCCTTTGAGCAGAAACAAGAAATGAGTAGATTCCCTAACTCCGGCTGTTCCACCCTAGCACACACATAAATATTCCTCTTAGCATTGCCCTTCGAACCCACTTGTTCTTTGGAGACATAAAGACCTTCAGATATTGAAAGTGATCATTGTACCCCTAAGTCTACTCTTCTTGTTCCTTCCTGGACTAAATATCATTACTTTCTTCGGCTGTGTCTCCGCCCCCCCCCCCCTTTTTGACATGGTTTTAAGCACTCTCACTCTCCCCCATTCACTTTCCTCTGGATTGGGTCAGACTTTACTGACACTGTGAAATATGTTTTGGGGTGACAGTTTGTCACATTGTCTCCATTAGGCAAAAGATCATAAGATGAATGATATGATCAGAAGCCAACTATACCCCTAATCTCATTATAGGCCATGATGGACTCTTCCATTCTTGCCAAACACGGTCTTCCTAAGAATATGAGCCCATGAATATTGGGAGTTTGGCTAAAAGAACAAAGCTCTGACTCTTCTGTTTTCTTACTTCCAGATCACTGGGAGTTCGGAAGAATAAGTGCTTATTGTTGTGTATGTACTCTTTTCATCTTGAAGAGAGACTGGGCTGCTGGAAATGACTCCCTTGTGACTAATCTGTCTGGTCTCTTAGCTGTATGGACTTAGGGAATAGGCTACAGTGACTTAGGGACAGGCTGTCTCACAGATCTGAGAGCTGGAGTGCTTTATTTTCATGTTAATGGTATTTTTATTTGTCTTTAACAATCCTTTGGAACTGAAGTACCGTAAGTATTCAGTAGTGCCCCCACAAAGGCATTAATGACAAATAACCTCCTCAGAGGAATCACAAACAAGAGGCTTATGGAAGCAGAAATTACAAGGGTTTGTATCAGATGTTCTGAGCTCTAATCTAAGTTCTGCAATAGACTCTTATCCCTTTTGCAAGCTTTTTGGACAAAACTCACAACTTTAGACATATCACGGTATAGAGGTCATGCACTGTATTTATGCCACTCCATCCAGTGTCTTGTACCTGGAATGTACACCAAAACATTTTAATTGAGGTAAAATTGTTACATTAGTTTCAGGTATACAACATAATAATTTGGTATTTGTATAGATTACAAAGTAATCATAAGTCCATCCATGTTGTCACAAATGGCAAGAATTGCCTTCTTGTTTATAGCTGAAAAGTACTCCATTTGTGGGTGTGTGTATCCATATACCACACTTCTTTATCCATTCATCCATCAACAGACACAGGTTGTTTCCTCATCTCGGTTATTCTAAATAATTCTGCAAAGAACATAGGGTTGAGTATATCTTTTGAATTAGCATTTTCATTTTCATTGGATAAATAACTAGATGTGGAATTACTAAATCAAATGGTAGGTCCTTTTCTAACTTTTTGAGGACCCTCCACCATTTTCCATGCTGCTACACTAATTTACATCCCCACCAACAGTGCACAAGGGTTCTCTTCTTTCCACATCCTCTCCAACTCTTGATATTTCTTATATTCTTGAAAATAACCATTCTAAAAGGTGTGAAGTGATAATTCATTGTTGTTTTGTTTTGTATTTCCCTGATGTTTAATGATGTTGAGTATATTTTCTTGACTGTTAGCCATTAATATGTCTTCTTTTGAAAAATGCCTATTCAGATATTCTGCCTACTTTTTAGTTAGATTGTTTTTTTTTTCCTATTGAGCTGCATGAGATCTTTATTTATTTTGGATATTAGCCCCTTATGAGATACATGATTTGAAAATATTATCTCTCATTCACTAGGTTGTCTTCAAATACACTGTTAAAAGAATAAAAGGACAAGACAAAGATAGGAAGAAATATATTTTGAGCTGCAAAGTGAAGATGTCTGATTCCAGACAGAAAGCCTGGGTTCTGCTTAGTACAGCCAGGCCCATCACATTAACTTACTCCATGGCAAAGAGAATGAGAACACATCTCATTTACAACACATTAACCTACAGAGATCACAAGGAAGTTTCTATAGGAGATTTCTGAGAGAAACAGAGAATCATTGTCACTGAAACATACCTATTACTGCCACTAAGTAATTATGAGTAAAGTTTCTATAAACATTCACACAAAAGTTTTAGTATAACATACTTTATATTTATCTTGTGTAAATACCAAGAGTAGATTACAGAGTTGCATGACATCTTCACTTTGCACTCAAAATGAGTAGTTTTTCCTCCCAGGTCTCATTACAAAGGACTCATATATAGAATATACAAAGAACTTTCAACATTCAGAAATAAGAGAACAAACAACCCAATACATTTTTGCAAAGGATCTAAACAGATATTTCACCAAAGAAAATATCCAGGTGGCAAACAAGCACATGACAATACATAACCAGGAAATGTAATTTATAACCACAATATGATACTGTTAGTAGCCTATCAGAAGAGCTGTAAGATTTTTTAAAAGAGGCTAGAAGTACTTGTAAGGATGTGGAATGACTGGAATTCTCATACACTGTTGGTATGTCCATTGCCTGTCCACACTGAACAAAGTTTTAACAATTTCTGATAAAGTTGAACATACCTTTATTTTCCAAATACATTGTCTGCCAAGCTGCCCTTCCTTAAGTGTTAAAAGAGAAAACTCCCTATTTTTCTTTATATTCTATAGTAAATCTTGAAACACTGAATCATATATTAGCCAGCAACTGCTTTGTTTTTAAATTTTCTTACATGGAGCCATCTTCTAAGTTGTCATACACCTACAGTACCCCACTCTTGCCTACCCTCATAGTCCCAGTCTGCCTGGGAATGTCAGAGTTTGGCAGAAGATGGTATGTTTTTAACATCTTCTAAGTTGTCATATCATCTCCTGCCAAACTCTGACATTCCCAGGCAGACTGGGACTATGAGGGTAGGCTGTTCACTTACCCTGCTTCACTCTTTCCCTCAAAACAGAGCAGTGATGAGGGACAAAGAGCACTGTACTTAGGACCAGTAGCCCGAGATGGGTCCTGACTCTCCCTAACCCTAAGTTACCTTCATCATTTTAGTTTCAGTTTCCACCACTGTGAAGTGGGGGTAGCAATACCTACCCTCAGAATACCCTTATGAGAAATAACAGATGCTTGATGTGAAAAAGTACTTTGAAATTGTAAAGTGGTCCTCATAACATAGGACATCGAATGCACTTCTGAGTCAGGTAAAATCAATGATGGAAGGGATATCAAGAAGCTTCATTAACTAAACCTTAGCCTGGCTCCCTCCCTAGCAGACATTGCTAATAGCCACCCTCACTAGGGGACAAGCGATGACCAAAGGTAACAGCAGTAATATTGGGAGGCTGCTATTATTTCTCCTTTGATGTCTACTTTTGTTCTTGGTCCTGGCCTTTTCTGGCTCCAGGTTCTGAAAGATCTGTACCTCTCTACTTCACTCTAGGCTTTTGCTGCCAACAATTATTTTGTTCCCATGCTAGAACGGCTCTGCTTATTATCCTACTGCAAAGGATTCTAAACCAATATGCCATTAAAAAGAAATTTTAGGAGATTTGAAAGCAGGGGACTGGCTTCCTGAGTTTCTTTACCTCTCATTCCTCCATTCTCATCATGAATATGACTGAGAAGTAGTTTTGGCATCTTAGGCTGAACGTCTTCACTCCTAAAGCCGAGGGCTTCACAAATGATCAATATCCCAACATATGACCCAGAGGTTAGCATCCTTCTACCTCCCTAATAAGTAGCTGCATGCCTAATACACAGGTAACCTCCACTTCTGCTAACACTCTTGTGATCTCATCTCCTGGAGCAACTCCACAGTGAACTGTCCTTGGCAAAACTGGAACCCTATGCACTTACTATGTTATGCACAGGAGGAAAAGTGACGGTGGAAGGCCGTCTTCCAGACAGGTCTTCAACGAGAGGAGTGTGCTTACAATAATCTGTGTAATACCTCAGCCACTTTTCCAGCCTTGATGAACTCTATATTCTAAAAAATGCTTCTTGATACAATAGTCTATTTGAACAGCTTCCTGATTGTCATTTCAATACAAAATTCCTTGAATACCCGATTCAGGTTATTTTTCACTACTTATGTCAGCATCCTCTCTGGGCCAACTAAAGTAAATAGTTATCTGCTAGTCCTGAGATGCAATTTCTGAGCCAAATTTTATCTGTCACAGCATCTGACTTATGTTGAACAAGGTGTCATTAATTCTAAAGTGAGGCCTTTACATCCCCAGTCAATTACATATACTCAGCAATTCTTGGGTTTGACCAATACTGCTGATGGAGCGGTTTATTCTTCAGTTTTCTCCATGAACAATCTCCCTGAGGCCCTCTCCTGGAAGCTTGAGGATAATAAAACAGAGAATATGATGTAGTCATAGAAAATTCTGTGGTCATTTAACCCTGCATGTCTGCTTAAAGGTGTGCCTGTAGAAGTGCACAGCAGAATCGCCTAAATATTCAGGTTTACATAAAAGACAGGACCTAGAGGGGATTATGCTCAGTGAAATAAGCCAGGTGGAGAAAGACAAGTACCATATGATTTCACTTATTTGTGGAATATAAAAACAAAGCAAAACAGAAGGAACAAAACAGCAGTAAACTCATAGACACTGAGAAGTGACTAGTGGTTACCAAGTGGGAGGGATTAGGGCAGGTGGAGGAGGGGAGGGTGAGGAGGATAAAGGAGCACAATAATTTGCAATCACAATGTAAATTGCTCATGGGGACGGTAGTACATTATGGAGAATACAGTCAGTGATTCTGTAACATCTTTATATGTTGACAGACAGTAACTGCATTGGTGGGGGTGAGGATTTAATAATGTGTATAATTCTCGAATCACTGTGTTGTATACTTGAAACCAATACAATATTTTCTATCAACTATACTTCAATAAAAAATACATTTCAAAAAAGAAACTATTGGGTGCATTCAAATCTAAGCTAAATAGATTTAAAAATGCATTAAGTGAATAATAACAAGCTGCTCTAGAATCTGGGGAAAAAAAGACAGTACTTGGAGCCATATAGAATGCTGGGAACTGTCAAGCAAAGTATATTTTGACAGAGGAAACCTATATCTAGGCATTCCATAATGCCACTCTAGTGAGTCAAAATAATCTTATATACAAAAATGAACATGGCTCTCAGGGAATTTGGGTGGCCCAAATCACAAATATCATTCTATGTGTTTCATAATCTGTTGCACCTATGTGGCCCAAGAGTTTACTACAACCTTCCCTAACTGTCAGTATCCCCTGAGCATTACCTCGAATTTTAATCTCTCACCTCTTATTCCTAATGGGGAAAGGCATCATTCATTATGAGTTACTCTTGTCCTCTTTGTCAAAACACTCTTCTACCTTAATAGACAGCCAAATCACGTCATTTCTGTTCAAGCTCTCCTCTAGCTTTGGAGTATATATCAGCTAGGTCCTTGAAGAATTGCAACACTACTATACCTCCAAGTGATATCACCACTAATCATTTTACCTTGCTAAATAAGGTAAATTTAACTCCTCCAGATAAAAAAAAACTTTTCCATAAAAACAGTAGCTCCTACCCCCACAATTTCCTCAAAATGACTACCACAAGTGACATCCTGGTAGCTGGTCATTCCCTGAGCACACCAGTTTCACAGAAGGACCTCCATTATATTTGGTGGACAAGGAGAATGTTGACCAGTACTTGATCTTGAGTGAGTTGTAGATGACACTTAGCTTTAGATTTGTGGTTATCAAAGGCTCAAGGGCAACTTTCTTGCTATCTAACAGTCTAACTTACCTCGCTTATTATGCTATTTCAAACACAATCTAAAGGTTTTTTCTTCTCCCTCCTTTTTCTTCCTCCTCCACTCTTTATATATTAGGTGTCATATTCTGTACTTTGTCTATCCCTTGACTGACTTTCAGGGTAGTTGATTTAATTTTGCATTTGCTTAGTAATTAATTGGTCTATTTTCTTAACTGTAGTTTTATTTCCTCTGGTGACAGCTATTTAGTCTTAGGAACACTTACATCTATAGAAGTCTCTCCAAAATACACTATAGAGATAGTTTGTAGGAGGTAAATTCTCTCAGCTTCTGTTTATCTGGAAATTGTTGAATTCCCTCCTTCAAATTTAAATGATAATCTTGCCATATAAAATAATCATGGTTCGAGGCCCTTCTGCTTCATGGCATTAAATACATCATGCCACTCCCTTCTGGCCTGTAAGGATTCTGCTGAGAAGTCTGATGATAGCCTGATGGGCTTTCCTTTGTATGTGATCTTATTTCTCTCTCTGGCTGCTTTAACAGTCTGTCCTTATCCTTGATATTTGCCATTTTAATTACTATATGTCTTGGTGTTGTCTTCCTTGGGTCCCTTGTGTTGGGAGATCTGTGGATCTCCATGGCCTGAGAGACTATCTCCTTCCCCAGATTGGGGAAGTTTTCAGCAACTACCTCCTCAAAGACACTTTCTATCCCTTTCTCTCTCTCTCCTTCTTCTGGTATTCCTATAATGTGAATATTGTTCCACTTGGATTGGTCACACAGTTCTCTGAATATTCTTTCATTTTTAGAGATCCTTTTTTCTCTCCGTGCCTCAGCTTCTTTGTATTCCTCTTCTCTAGCTTCTATTTCATTTATTGTCTCCTCCACCACCGTATCCAACCTGCTTTTAATACCCTCCATCGTGCTCTTCAATGATTGGATCTCCGACCTGAATTCATTCCTGAGTTCTTGGATGTCTTTCCATACCTCCATTAGCATGTTGATGATTTTTATTTTGAACTGCCTTTCAGGAAGAGTCACGAGGTCCATGTCATTTAAATCTTTCTTGGGAGTTGTATTAATAATTTTACTCTGGACCAGGTTTCTTTGGCATTTCATATTTGTATATGGTGCCCTCTAGTGTCCAGAAGCTCTATTCTGGAGCTGCTGAGCCCCTGAAGCAATGTCGTGGGTCGCAGGGGAGCGGTACTGGTGCCTGGGGGGAGGAAAGAGCTGTTCCCCGCCTCCTGGCTGCTGTGCCTGTCTCCACTGCCTGAACTAGTGGGCCGGGCACACAGGTATAAGTTTTTGTCCCAGAACATCTGGATATGGATCCCTGCTCACAGATATTTCATGATTTAACAGGCACTTCAACTAGAATGTTTCTGCAATAGAGTGATGCAGTAATTGAAAGAAGAGAGGGGATACAAACTCAACAGTCCAAGCAGGTTTATTGCTGAACCTGAGAAGGACCCCTCTGTCCTGGCAAGCAGAACAAAGGAAAAAGAATCTCTAACAGGTCAGGAGGCTATTTATGGCCAAGGTTTTTGGTGGGCTCTTTGAGGGGAGGGATCAGGGGAAAGGTGGGCTTGTGGCTTGCTGATGTGTCCTCTGGAGAATGCTTGTAGCGTAGGTAAGACAACACCTACGTCTCTCTGAAATGGTGAGTGGACTTATTCGAAAGGTAGTATCCAGGTCCGGATTCTATCAGTAATGAGTGATGGTGGTGTTTACCCAGGGATGCTCAGAATGTGCCCCTTGGGAAAATAAAGGGCAAGTGCCAGACACTGTATGCTAGGAGGCCAAGAAAGGACACAGGGATTTGTATGGTATGAAGACAAAGATGTAGTAGTTTTGAATCTTCAAGAAGGAAGAAAGAAATTTTCCCTGAAGGGTTAAATGTCCCATCCACTAAAGTTTAGATTTGGTTACACTGCCACAAACCTTTTACAATTCCATCATTAAACCCATTAATTTGCTTAATCACTTTCTATTTAATACCTTTTTAACTAAAAATCAAAGTGCATATTGAAATTCCTAGTTACCTCTTGAATTTAAAAGGTGTCCTGCTTATATACAAGATTACATCTGTTTTTCAATTTCAAAATAATTCACGTGCTGTTCCTTGCCATTTAATATTATGAATATTGCTCTGTCAGATATGCTACTAATACAGCCTCTCTCTTCATAATTCATGGAAGAGAGAATACTTACAACCATTAATTTACTTCTCTTGTCCCTTTTTCTGGTGGGGGATGGAAGCTATTTCCCATAAAGAATGTTATAATAAAATTGTCACTTTGGAGATGTTTAATCCTTTCTTTCTACCCTGTATTCATTATTTCACTCGCAGAAAGCACCTTCCTTCACAGTACTTAACTTCCACTAAGGTGGAAAAGAGGAAACAAAACTAACTCACTCTCACTGAGTCTGCTTGCTGATTTATGTAATTTAAGTAATTTATTTATTTAATCCCTGGAATAACCTGGCAAGGTAAAGAACTCAACCTTCTTTTCATACGTGAGAAAAAAGACTTGAGGAGGTAAGAAAAAAGTACTTCATGATCACACACCTAGAACAACTGGCAGAGAGAACTCACCTCTTGTTCTGTCTAAAAAGCCCATGTCCTCTTGTGCAATCCCTGTTTCAAGTGGTAGAGTCCTGGGTAGATAGAAGCTGTCCTACCATGAGCATGACATAGGTCCTAATGCTTTTGCTTTCACCCACAAGCATCATCTTGCTTCTCATTTTAAATTTCTCTTTGGAGGCTTTGGAACTCAAATGCAACAAATTTAGCCACACCAATCATTGAAAATTTCTTCTTAATAGCATGAATCTACAGCCACTGTTCACCTGAGGATTCTAGGCACAGAGAGAGGTTGAGAAACCATATCCGATCCCTGGATGAAGGTTACTATAGGGAGACAGAGAAGCCAGAAGAAAATTTGGAGTTCAAATGGGGCTGGAGTAACAAAATTGGAAATTAGAGGGGCCTCAAATCTTGGACAGTTTCTCCCTCAAATGCTTATTTGCAAGATTTTGAAGATATTTTAGAGTGCAAGGCTAAATCAATAAACTGATAATGTTTGAATAGTAGAATGGAATCTTCTGCTTTATTTCAGTGTTGAGGAGACAAAGACCAACAAAGATCTCAATTAAAAGCCTGGGAGGGCCACAATTTAGGAACAGAACACAATAAGAAGTAATTTGACTCTTAACCAAAACTGTAATCAAGCCTCAAACCAGATCAGGCTCTTGCCTGTAAGACGAAAAGGTAAAATATCTCCAGTAGAAAATAATATTATCTGAATGTTCTTTGGTTCTTTTATAACATAAAACATGCAATCAAAATTTACTAGATGTGTATGTATGCATGTATGTATATGTACATATGTAAATTAATATAAATATTTCATGAACCCAATAAAAGGCAAGAAACAGAACAAAAAGGAACAAAAGAAGGTAGACAAGTAGAAAAAAATACTAAGGTGATATAAACAAACTCTAAGTAAATTATTTTAAATGTAAACAAGCTTAATTATCCCAGATAAAAAGCTAAGATTTTCAAGCTGGATAAAACAATGGAGCCCAACTATCAGCTGCTAACAAGCAAATCATTTAAATATAAAGATACATAAAGTTTGAAAACAAAGGACAGACGAAGATACATCATGCAAATACTAATTCTCCCTCCCCTCAAAAAAAGCACTGTAGCTATACAGACTGTAGTCAACATAGACTTTAAGGCAAGAAATATTACTGAAAAAAAAGGACTCTTAATAATGATAAAGTTATTCAAACATGAAAATATCACAATCTTAATCTGTATGCAGTCAACATCATGAATTTATATATGTAAAATAAAAATCAAGAGAAGCAAAAGTAGAAATACACATACCAGACAGTTTTTCTAGTCTTACCGAGATATTACGGAAATATAACATATGTAAGTTTAAGATGTTTAATACGATGATGTGATACACTTATGTATTGTGAAATGATTACCATAAAAACACTTCTAACCCCTCACATAATTACCTTGTCATGGGTATCATGGTAACTTTTAAGATTTACTCTCCTAACAACTTTTAAGTATATAATATAGTACTTTTATAGTTATCATGTTGTACATTAGATATCCAGAACTTATTCATCTTAATAGCTTGAAGTCTATGCCCTTTGACCAAACTTTCTCCCTTTCCCCCAATACCCAGGACCTGGCAACCACCATTCTACTCTCTATTTCTATTAGTTTGGCTTTTTCTTTGAGATTTCACAATAAATGAGAATTTATATTTGTTTTTCTCTGTCTGACTTATTTCACTTAGCATAACATCCTCTAGGAGATTACATTTGTCTATATATTTGCCTTATACTTTACAAGCCTGAAATCATCTAGACTATAGTCTCTGACCTTAATGGAATTAAATTAAAAATGTTTCAGAATAATATGAAAATCACCAACTCTATAGGAATTACACAATAAACTTCTAAATAATTCATGGATCAAAAAATTAAACAGATATTGTAAAATATTTTACACTGAATAATTATAATAAAGGTACAACATTTCAAAATTCATGGACTGCAGCTAAATTAGTGTTTATATGGAATGTACAGCCTTAATATATTAGAGAAAAATGGAAAATACATGGGAGGAAATAAAAAATATAAGAGCTAAAATTAATAAAACACAAAAGAAATAGAAATGAAGACAAAAAGCAACAAAGATAAATTGTGATTCTTTGACAATAATAAAATTAATGAATCCCTTGCAAGGCAGATAAAAAAAGAAAACACAAACTACCAATATTAAGAATGGTAGTTGTTGAGGATTAAAGAGGGCAGCATGAGAGGTGAGACAGAGGCTTCCTTCTAAAACCGCATATAATACAAAAAAATAATTAACATGACTAATCCTGAAAGAGCAACAGAAAAGAGGGCTGAGCCAAACTGCATACACCTGGATAAAAGAATAAACCTGCTGGGCATAGAAGCCACAGGGCATAAATATGCAAAGAAGTAAAAAGCTAACTTTTTCAAACAATAAGGCTTCCCTCTCACTTACCAACTTCACATTTCCCTGTATGGCCCTGGAAGATGACTGGTTAGCCAGAGACGGGTAAGATTCCTCAAGGGAGGAACAACCTAAGACAGGCACAGTCGCAGGGGGGCCATCAGGTGAGAAATTGGGGATCAACAGAGGTGAGGCTTAGAACCTCACCCCCCCTGTTCTGAGAGAAATCTTCTGCATACGTGGATGTTTTATTGCCCTGGTCTAGCTTGGATTAACACATAGTCTACAGGCACACACCTGATCATCTACATTTGCTCTCTTACAACACTAAACTATGTTTTCTACCTTTATCTTGTATCTACCTACCACTTCAGCATTTTATTAAAAATAATAATAATAAAGAGAGAAATGTGGTATCCACATATAAATCAAGTATAAAAACCAAATGAGTATTCATATTTGAACTGACTGTTTAGAGTTCATAATGCATGAGCAAAACCGAAAGTCTCCGTGATGACTGCCCTTGTACTGTTCACTATGTAACTTATTCATTATGTAAGAATTTGTTCTACATGTAAGAACTTGTTTGTTATGCCTCAGAAGATTGGAGACTGATGAAAATTAGGCTTGGGGTGGATTAATGATTGTGCATTGAGCATTGACTCCCCTATACAGAATTTTATTGTCATTAACAACCATTTGATCAATAAATATGAGAGATGCCCTCACAAAAAAAAAAAAGGACAGACTTCCAATGGTAAAAGAAATAAGTAACCGGGATGTAATGTATAGCACAAGGAATATAGTCAAGATATTGTAACAGCTTGGTAGGGTGATAGCTGGAACCTAGAATTATGTATATAAATGTTCTACCACTGTGTTGTACACTTGAAACTAATGTAATGTAATACTGTGCGTTAACTACCCTTCAATAAAAAATAATAATTAAAAAAAAAAAAAAAGAATAAACCTCACAAAACAGGGTAATTAATATACCAAAGCCATGGCCCGGCTGGACCCAAGCCCTTCCCCCACCCCACCTCACCAGCAGGAGGAAGAAAAATGAAGCGGGGAGGGAGTGGAGGCCTGGGACTGCTGAATACCTAACTCCGGAGATCTGCTCTGGGAGCACAAACCTACACTTCATGGTGCTTTCATGGTACTCTCATGACTAGGGTGTTGGAAAGCTAAAACAGGCACAATACCTGGAGAGACTGGGATTCCAGCCACTCTGGGACAAAGGAACGGCAGGCAGTCTGAGAGACTTCCTAAAAGCAAGAGGGCTGCTAAAGGGGCAAGGATTGCATAGAGCTTGCTGCTCAGGAGAAAGGAAAAGTAGACAAAATTGTCCAGGAGCACTCTGCCCAGCAGGTTGGGAGCTTTCACGATCTTCAGGTGCTCCATCCCCCTGGCTGGCTACACAGCTCCAAGGACCCCTCTGTGATACGCAGCCTACTACACCTTTCTCCTGGCCAGCCCCACCTGGCTCGCAAACTAGCAAACCCTAAACTGGCGTTAGACCAGCCAGAGGAAAGATGGGTATACAGCAACTGCAAACGCAAGGCATAGAGGCTTATGCCTGTGTGCTCGGCCCACTGGTTCAGACAGTGGAGAAAGGCATAGTGGCCAGGAAGCAGGAAACTGCTCTTTCCTCCCCCCAGGCACCAATACCACTCCCCTGTGACACCCGACATTACTTCAGGGGCCGAGCAGCTCCAGAGTAGAGCTTCTGGGCACTAGAGGGTGCCATATGCAAATACGAAACGCCAAAGTAACCTGGTACACAGAAAAATTATTAATACAACTCCTGAGAAAGATTTAAATGACATCAACCTCATGAATCTTCCTGAAAGGGATTTCAAAATTAAAATGCTCATGGAGGTACGGAAAGATATTCAAGAACTCAGGAATGAATTCCGGTCAGAGACCCAATTGTTGAAGAGAACAATGCAGGGTATTAAAAGTAGATTATATATGGTGGAGGAGATGATAAATGAAATAGAAAACTAGAGAAAAGGAATACAAAGAAGCTGAGGCACATATAGAAAAAAAGATCTCTAAGAATGAAAGAATGTTGAGAGAACTGTGTGACCAATCCAAATGGAAGAATATTTGCATTATAGGGGTACCAGAAGAAGAAGAGAGAGAAAAAGGGATACAAAGTGTCTTTGAGGAGGTAACTTCCCCAATCTGGGGAAGGAGATAGGCTCTGAGGCCGTGGAGGTACAGATCACCCAACACAAGGGACCCAAGGAAGACAACACCAAGACACATAGTAATTAAAATGGGAAACATCAAGGATAAGGACAGACTATTAAAAACAGCCAGAGAGAGAAATAAGATCACATACAAAGGAAAGCCCATCAGGCTATCATCAGACTTCTCAGCAGAAACCTTACAGGCCAGAAGGGAGTGGCATGATATATTTAATGCCATGAAGCAGAAAGGCCTGGAAACAAGATTACTTTATTCTGCAAGATTATCATTTCAATTTGAAGGAGGGATTCAACAATTTCCAGATAAGCAGAAGCTGAGAGAATTTATCTCCCACAAACCATCTCTATAGTCTATTTTGCAGGGACTGCTATAGATGGAAGTGTTCCTAAGGTTGAATAGCTGTCACCAGAGGTAATAAAACCACAGTAAAGAAAGAAGAACAGCTAATTACTAAGCAAATGCAAAATTAAATCAACTATCCCAAAGTCAATCAAGGGATAGACAAAGAGTACAGAATATGATACCTAATATATAAAGAGTGGAGGAGGAAGAAAAAGGAGAAAAAAAGAACCTTTAGGTTGTGTTTGTAATAGATTATTAAATGAGTTAAGTTAGACTCTTAGATAGTAAGGAAGTTAACCTTGAACCTTTGGTAACCACAAATCAAAAGCCTGCAATGGCAGTAAGTACATACCTATCAATAATCACCCTAAATGTAAATGGACTAAAAGCACCAATCAAAAGGCATAGTCACTGAATGGATAAAAAACAAGACCCATCTATATGCTGCCTACAAGAGACTCACTTTAAACCCAAAGACATACACAGATTAAAGTGAAAGGATGAAAAAAGACATTTCATGCAATTAATAGGGAGAAAAAAGCAGGAGTTGCAGTACTTGTATCAGACAAAATAGACTTCAAAACAAAGAAAGTCATAAGAGACAAAGAAGGACATTACATCATGATTAAGGGATCAATCCAACAAGAGGATATAACCATTATTAATATCTATGCACCTAACACAGGTGCACCTACATACATGAAACAAATACTAACATAATTAAAAGGGGAAATAGAATGCAATGCATTCATTCTAGGAGACTTCAACACTCCACTCACTCTGAAGGACAGATCAACCAGACAGAAAACAGGTAAGGAGGCAGAAGTACTGAGCAACACATTAGAGCCGATGGACCTAACAGACATCTACAGAACTCTACACCCAAAAGCAGCAGGATACACATTCTTCTCAAGTGCACATGGAACATTATCAATAATAGATCATATACTAGGCCACAAAAAGAGCCTCAGTAAATTAAAAAAGATTCAAATGGTACCAACCAGTTTCTCAGATCACTAAGGAATGAAATTAGAAATAAATTATGCAAAGAAAATGAAAAAGCCCATAAACACATGAAGGCTTTAACAACATGCTCCTAAATAACCAATGGATCAATGACCAAATAAAAACACGGATCAACCAATATATGGAGACAAATAACAACAATAATTCAACACCACAAAATCTGTGGGACACAGCAAATGCCATGCTAAGAGGGAATTATATTGCAATACAGGCCTACCTCAGGAAAGAAGAACAACCCTATATGAACAGTCTAAACTCAAAATTAACAAAACTAGAAAAAAAAGAACAAATGAGGCCCAAAGTCAGTAGAAGGAGGGACATAATAAAGATTACAGCAGAAATAAATAAAATTGAGAAGAATAAAACAATAGAAAGAAGCAATGAAAGCAAGAGCTGGTTCTTTGAGAAAATAAACAAAATAGATAAACCCCTAGCCAGACTTATCAAGAAAAAAGTGAGTCTACAGACATAAATCATAAATCATAAATCACACAGAATCAGAAATGAGAAAGGAAAAATCACTATGGACACCACAGAAATACACAGAATTATTAGAGAATACTATGAAAAATTATATGCAAACAAACCAGATAACCTAGAAGAAATGGACAACTTTCTAGAAAAATACAACCTTCCAAGGCTGACCCAGAAAGACACAGAAAATTTGGACAGACCAATTACCAGCAACAAAATTGAATTGCTAATAAAAAAAACTACCTAAGAACAAAACCTCTGGAACAGATGGCTTCACTGATGAATTTTATCAAACATTTAGTAAAGACCTAATACCCATCCTCCTTAAAGTTTTCCAAAGAGTAGAAGAAGAGGGAATACTCCCAACCTCATTCTATGAGGCCAGCATCACTGTAATGTCAAAACCAGGCAAAGACACCACAAAAAAAAATTACAGACCAAAATGCTTGATGAACATAAATGCAAAAATACTCAACAAAAAATTAGCAAAGAGAATTCAAAAATACATCAAAAAGATCGTCCATCATGATCAAGTAGGATTTATTCCAGGGATGCAAGAATGGCACAACATCAAAAAATCCATCAACATCATCCACCACATCAACAAAAAGAAAGACAAAAACCACATGATCATCCTGTAGATGCTGAAAAAGCATTCGAAAAAATTCAACATCCATTCATGATAAAAACTCTCAACAAAATGGGTATAGAGGGCAAGTACCTCAACATAATAAAGACCATATATGACAAACCCACAGGCAACATCATACTTAACAGCGAGAAGCTGAAAGCTTTTCCTTTAAGATTGGGAACAAGACAAGGATGCCCACTCTCCCCACTTCTATTCAACATAGTACTGGATGTCCTAGCCACAGCAATAAGACAACACAAAGAAATAAAAGGCATCCAGATTGCCAAGGAAGAAGTTAAACTGTCCCTGTTTGCAGATGACACGATATTATACATAAGAAACCCTAAAGAATCCACTCCAAAACTATTAGATCTAATATCTGAATTCAGCAAAGTTGTGGGATACAAAATTAATACACAGAAATCTGTTGCATTCCTATATACTAATGATGAACTAGCAGAAAGAGAAATCAGGAAAACAATTTCATTCACAGTTGCAGCAAAAGGAATAAAATACCTAGGAATAAACCTAACAAAGGAAGTGAAAGACCTATACCCTGAAAACTACAAGACACTCAGAGAAATTAAAGAAGATACCAATAAAGGGAAACACATCTCATGCTCATGGATAGGAAGAATTAATATTGTCAAAATGGCCATCCTGCCAAAAGCAATCTACAGATTCAATGCAATCCCTATCAAAATACCAACAGCATTCATCAATGAACTAGAGAAAATCATTATAAAATTCATGCAGAACCACAAAAGACCCCAAATAGCCAAAACAATCCTGAGAAGGAAGAATAAAACTGGGGGGTTATGCTCCCCAACTTCAAGCTCTACTACAAAGCCACAGTAATCAAGACAATTTGATACTGGCACAAGAACAGACCCATAGACCAATGGAACATACTAGAGAGACCTGATATGAACCAAACCATATATGGTTAATTAATATATGATAAAGGAGCCAGGGACATATAATTGGGAAATGACAGCCTCTTCAACAGCTGGTGTTGGCAAAACTGGACAGCTATATGCAAGAGAATGACAATGGATTATTGTTTAACCCCATAAACAATAGTAAACTCGATCAAAGACCTTAATGTAAGTCATGAAACCATAAAACTCTTAGAAGAAAACATAGGCAAAAATCTCCTGAATAT
Organism: Manis pentadactyla; assembly: GCF_030020395.1. Taxonomy (NCBI): domain Eukaryota; kingdom Metazoa; phylum Chordata; class Mammalia; order Pholidota; family Manidae; genus Manis; species Manis pentadactyla. The sequence continues at coordinate 144,908,749 of NC_080038.1, forward strand.
ATTTGTAACATGAGCAACTTCTTCCTGAACGCATCTCCTTGAGCAAGGGAAACAAAAGCAAAAATGAACACACGAGACTACATCAAACTAAAAAGCTTCTGTACAGCAAAGGACACCATCAACAGAACAAAAAGGCATCTTACAGTATAGGAGAATATATTTGTGAATGAACATATCCGACAAGGGGTTAACACCTAAAATATATAAAGAACTCAGACGCTTCAACACCCAAAAAGCAAATAATCCGATTAAAAAATTGGCAGAGGATACGAAGAGACAGTTCTCCAAAGAAGAAACTCAGACAGCCAGCAGACACATGAAAAGGTGCTCCACATCACTAATCATCAGGGAAATGCAAATTAATACCACAATGAGATATCACCTCACACCAGTAAGGATGGCCAGCATCAAAAAGACTAAGAACAACAAATGCTGGTGAGGATGTGGAGAAAGGGGAACCCTCCTACACTGCTGGTAGAAATGTAAGCTAGTTCAACTATTGTGGAAAGCAATATGGAGGTTCCTCAAAAAACTAAAAATAGAAATACCATTTGACCTGGGAATCCCACTCCTTGGAATTTACCCAAAGAATATAACTTCTCAGACTCAAAAAGATATATTCACCCCCATGTTTATTGCAGCACTATTTACAATAGCCAAGATATGGAAGCAACCTAAATGTCCATCAGTAGATGAATGGATAAAGAAGATGTGGTACATATACACAATAGAATACTATTCAGCCATAAGAAAGAAACAAATCCTACCATTTGCAACAACATGGACGGAACTGGAGGATATTATGCTCAGTGAAATAAGCCAGGCGGAGAATGACAAGTACCAGATGATTTCCCTCATTTGTGGAATTTAACAGTGAAGCAAAACTGAAGGAACAAAATAGCAGAAGACTCAGAGACTCCAAGAAGGAACTAGTGGGTACCAAAGGGGAGGGGTGTGAGAGGGTGAGTTGGGAGGGGTGGGGGGAGAAGCAGATTGAGGGGTATTATGTTTAGTACACATGGTGTGGGGGGTCACGGGGAAAACAGTGTAGCACAGAGAAGGCAAACAGTGAATCTGTGGCATCTTACTATATTGATGGACAGTGACTATTGGCATATGGGTGGGGACTTAATCATATGGTTAAATGTAGTAACCACATTGTTTTTTTTCATGTGAAACTTTCATAAGAGTGTATATCAATAAGACCTTAATAAAATATTTTTAAAAAAAGAATGGTAGTTGATTATCATTAGAGGTCCTAATAGACTATTTAAAAAAGAATACGAGGATATTAACAGTATCTTAGCAATAAATTCCACGACTTGGAAAAAATGGACAAATTCCTCAAAAAAATACTTCTTGTAGAAAATGAGAGAAGAAATAGAAAATGTGAAGTCTAGTGTTTATTAATCATGTTTAATACTTGATTAAAAATCCTTTCCACTACCAAAACATGCTCAAATGATTACAACCTGTGAATTCTTCTAAACTTTTGGTGAAGATATAACACCAATCTTATATGAACTTTTTGAGAGAATAGATATGGAAGGAAAAATTTCCATCTCTGTTTTGTGAGGTTAGCAAGACTTATTACCAAAACTGAATGAGGACATTACAAAGGAAAATGATAGACCAATGTCTCTCATTTAAAAAGTTGTAAAAACCCAAAACAAAATATTAGCAAATTAAGGACAATGATAAGTAAAACATAATGCATGATGTCCAAGCAGAGTTTATTCTAGGAATTGCAAGAGTGAGTGATTTATAACATTTTAATTAATTCATGTTATAAATTTAATTTGCCACAGCAACAGAAAAATGGAATAAATCATATGTTCATCTCAATAGATGCAGAAATGAGCATTTGGTAAAATGCAGGATTTATTCATGACAACACTTCTTAGCAAAGTAGGAACAGAAAAGAACTTCTTAAATCATATAAAGAATATCTACAAAATATAACACATGCATTTTAGGAGACTTTAACACACCACTTACATCAATAGATCAACCAGCCAGGAAATAAATGAGGAAACAGAGGCATTGAACAATACATTAGGTCAAATGGACTTAACAGACATCTACAGAAAATTCCACCCAAAAGCAGCAGAATACACGTTCTTCTCAAGTGTACATGGAACATTATCCAGGATAGATCACATAATAGGCCACATAAAGAACCTCAATAAATTCAAAAATATTGAAACTTGTATCAAGCAGGTTCTCAGACCACAATGGTATGAAATTAGAAATACATTAAACACATAAGACAGAAAGACCTACAAACACACGGAGGCTAAACAACATGCTTCTAAATAATCAATGGATCAATGAACAAATTAAAACAGAAATCAGACACTACATGGAGACAAATGAAAACAAAAATTCAACAGCCCAAAATCTGTGGGACACCGTGAAGGCAGTTCTAAGAGGGAAGTACATAGCAATACAGGACTACCTCAAGAAACAAGAACAATTCCAAATTAACAGCCTAAACTTACAATTAAAGGAACTAGTAAAAGAAGAACAAATGAATGTCAAAGTTAGTAGGAGGGATATAATAAAGATCAGAGCAAATAAAGTAGAGAAAAATAAAACAATAGATAAAATCTATGAAACCAGGAGAAAATTAACAAAATAGATAAACTCCTAGCCAGACTTATCAAGAAAAAAAGAGAGTACACACATAAACAGAATCAGAAATGAGAAAGGGAAAATCACTATAGACACCACAGAAATACAAATAATTATTAGAGACTACTATGAAAAATTATCTGCCAATAAATTGAACAACCTAGAAGAAATGGACAACTTCCTAGAAAAATACAACCTTCCAAGAATGACCCAGGAAGAAACAGAAAATCTGCACAGACCAATTACCAGCAATGAGATTGAACTGGTAATCAAAAAACTCCCCAAAAACAAAACTCCAGGTGCATATGGCTTCATAGCTGAATTCTACCAAACATTTACAGAAGAGAAAATACCCATACTTCATAAAGTATTCCAAAAAGAGGAAGAGGAGGGAATACTTCCAAACTCATTCTATGAGGCCAGCATCACTCTAATACCAAAACCAGACAAAAACACCACAAAAAAAGAAAGTTACAGACCAATATCTCTGATGAAAAGAGATGCAAAAATACTCAACAAAGTATCAGCAAACTGAATTCAAAAGTACATCAAAATATCATCCATCATGACCAAGTGGGATTTATTCCAGGAATGTGAAAATGGTACAATATTCATAAATCCATCAATATTATACACATTAACAAAAAGGATAAAAATCATATGATCATCTCAATAGATTCTGAAAAAGCATTTGACAAAATTCAACATTCACTCATGATAAAACTCTCAACAAAATGGGTATAAAGGGTACATACATCAACATAATGAAGGCCATATATGACAAATCCACAGCTGACATCATACTTAATAGTGAAAATCTGAAAGTTTTCCTCTAAGGTCAGGCACAAGATAAGGATTTCCACTCTCACCACTTCTATTCAGCATAGTACTGGAGGTCCTAGACACAGCAATCAGACAACATAAAGAGATAAAAGGCACCCAAATTGGTAAGGAAGAATTTAAAGTGTCAAAATTTGCAGATGATATGATCATATACAGTAAATCCTAAAGACTCCACCAAAAAATTATTAGAACTAATAACCTGATTTAGCAAAGTTGCAGGACACAAAATTAATTTACAGAAATCTGTTGCATTCCTGTATACTAACAATGAACTAGCAGAAAGAGAAATCAGGAAACAACTCCATTTACAATTGCATCCAAAAGAGTAAAATACCTAGAAATAAATCTAACCAAGGAGGTGAAAGACCTTTACTCTGAAAACTATAAGATACTCATGAGAGAAATTAAAGAAGACACCAATAAATGAAAATCTATCCCATGCTCATGGATAGGAAGAATTAAAATTGTGAAAATGTCCATCCTGTCCAAAGCAATTTACAGATTCAATGCAATCCCTATCTAAATACCAACACAATTTTTCAGTGAACTGTAACAAATAGTTCTACAACTCATATGGAATCTCAAAAGACCCTGAATAGCCAAAGCAATCTTGAGAAAGAACAAAGCTAGGGATATCATGCTCTCTGACTTCAAGTTATACTACAAAGCTGCAGTAATCAAACAGTATGGTACTGGCACAAGAAAAGACCCATATATCAAATAAACAGAATAGAGCCCAGATATAAACCCACACATATATGGTCAATTAATATAGGATAAAGGAGCCATGAATATACTATGGGAGAAAAGACAGTCTCTTCAATAAATAAATGGTGTTGGGAAAACTGGACAGCTACATGCAAGAGAATGAAACTGGATTACTGTCTAACCCCATTCATAGAAGTAAACTCAAAATGGATTAAAGACCTAAATATAAGACATGAAACCATAAAACCCTTGGAAGAAAACATACACAAAAATCTCTCAAACATAAGTATGAGCAATTTTTTTCTGGAAACATCTCCCTGGGCAAGAGAAACAAAATAAAAAATGAACAACCGGGACTACATCAAACTAAATAGCTTCTGTACAGCATAACAAAAAGGCAGTCTACAGTATGGGAGAATATATTCATAAACAACTCATCTGATAAGGGGTCAATATCCAAAATTCATAAAGAACTCATATGACTCAATACCCAAAAAACAAATAACCAATTAAAAAATGGGCAGAGGACCTGAACAGACATTTCTCCAAAGAAGAAATACAAATGGCCAACAGGCACATGAAAAAATGCTCCACATCGCTAATCATCAGGGTAATGAAAATCAAAACCACAATGAGGTATCACCTCACACCAGTTAGAATCCAAAAGACAAGAAATAGCAAATGCTGTTGAGGATGCAGAGAAACGGGAACCCTCCTACACTGTTGTTGGGAAAGTAAATTGGTGCAACCACTGTGGAAAGCAGTACGGAGTTTCCTCAAAAAACTAAAAATAGAAATACAATTAAATCTAGTAATTCCACTTCTAGGAATTTACCCAAAGAAAACAAAATACCCGATTCAAAAAGGTATATGCACCCCTATGTTTATCACTGCACTATTTTCAATAGCCAAGATATGGAAGCAACCTAAGTGTCCATCAGTAGATGAATGGATAAAGAAGATGTGGTACATATACACATTGGAATATTATTCAGCCATAAAAGAAAATAAATCCTGCCATTTGCAACAACATGGATGGAGCTAGAGGGTATTATGCTAAGTGAAATAAGTCCATTGGCGAAAGACAAATACCGTATGATTTCACTTATGTGTGGAATATAAAACAAAGCAAAACAGAAGGAACAAAACAGCAGTAGACTCATAGACACTGAGAAGTGACTAGTGGTTACCAAGGGGGAGAGGTTAGGGCTAGTGTTGGCAGAGGGGGAGGGGGATAAAGGGGCACAATAATTCACAATCACAATATAAGTTGATCATGGGGATGGTAGTACATCATGGAAAATATAGTCAATGATTCTATAACATCTTTCTATGTTAATAGTAACCACACTAGAAGGGGTGAGGATTTAATAATATGGGTAACTGTTGAACCCCTGTGTTGTACATCTGTAACTAATATAAGACTTATATCAATGACATTTCAATAAACAAAAAACAGATTCAGTGTACTAGACATTACAATGTATTTTTATCCCAAAAAAGATTCTATAACTAAATACATTTGGGAAACAGCAAAGTATAGTTCCCTATTGCAGATTTACAAATGCACATTAGCATTGAAAAGGTACTGAGAAGTCCAAGAGTAATGTTTTTTTAAGGTATTTCAAACCTCTTTAACTACCAAAACCTACTTCCCCTATAGAACACGTAAAAAAAAAAAGAGTATCTACAAAGTAAACCAATAACAAAATCTGTTATTAATGGTGACATATCAAAAGCTTTACCAGTGAAATTAGGAACAATACAAGGATGCCTGCTATTACTTTGTTCTACTTTAACTGAAGAGGCTATAAATATGTATGTATAAAATCTAAAAGAAATTAAATTAATGGAGAACAAAAGAAATGGAGAGATATATGCTGCTCAGCATTTAGAAGATTTGGTATTTAAAAAAATATTCCCCATGTTAACCTAAAGACTCAATGCAAAACCAATCCCAGATTTTATCAGGAAATCATGAGCTGATTATAGAAGTAATCTAGAAATGCAAAGGGCCCAGAACAGCCAAGGCAGTCTTTAAGAACAAAGCTGGAACACTTACACTACCAGATATCAAACCAATCATAAATAGTAATGAAGATATAAATGGCATTTATCATGAGAATGAAGGTTGGTTTAAACATTTCATAATCGATGTAATTTACCATATTAACAAGCTAAAAAAGAAAAGGCATATAATTAACTCACTAGACACAGCAAGAGCATTTGAAATATTCTAACATTCACTCTTATTAAAAATTTTCAACAAACTATGAATAGAAGAGAATTTTTTTTAACTTGATAAAGCACATCTAAGAAAAACTTGCACTTAACATTTTACTTTATGGTGAAAGACTGGAAGCTTTCTCCTTAAGATCAAGAATAAGACAATGGTACCTGTTTTAACCCTTTCTACTCAACACTGTATGTGAGGTCTAGTCAGTGCAATAAAGCAAAAATAAAAAAAGAACAAAAAACAAGCATCCATACTGCACAGGATTAAAACCGTCTTTCTTCTCATATGATATAATAATGTATGTATGTAATCTGATGAATGCTATTTTAAGTTACTTGAAGTCCCACTTCTGGCACGAAAGTGTGATGAGCTAGCTCTACAGACCTGCTTCTCAGTGAAAGTGGTGAAATTTATTTTAAAAAACAACCACTTAAAGTTTCTGGAAATTATCCTAAGGGAATACAATTTAAAAAAAGCTACTCCAGAAAAAACCCTATTTATTCAAAAACATCTACTAAAACTCAGTAAGGAAATTAAGAATATAGAATATTAAAAACAAGACCTATTCCCACCTTTCCCCGTCCCAGTTCAGTGACGACAGAAACTATACTCAAGACTGGTGCAGCCAAGAAAGAACACATGGCTGTCTGTTCTTCCTGCTCCCACCTGGAGCACTATCTTCCTGGGAGGGGCAGAATGCCAGCATTTCGCATCCTGGAGCAAACTACCTGCTGCTGAGGCTAAATTCTGGAGAGGTGTGGCTGAAGGGCAGATCTCTTTGTCATCCCAGCTCCCACTCATGAGATTTGAGACTCTAACTTGGGCATGGCACTACTGAGATGGGGTCTCAGGTGCCCTTGATCTGACTCATGGGACAGTAGTCCATGCCGGAAAATGCAAGCCAAGGACACCTGGGGCTGCTGCCAACATCCCCCCACCAAGCACTCAGCAGCGGAAGTGGGGCTGTCCCTCAGAGAAAAGTCTGCCATGTGCCCGCCCCCAGAGCCAGGGCCATGACTCACGGGGTTTGCCCTTTTGATTCTTGCTCCTATATTTATTATTTCTATTATTATTGTTGCCTCGTTTTTTATCTAGTTTCTTCTGGTGAAGGTTTGGGGCATTGATTTGAGGTTGATGTTTTCTTACATGGTGTTATAAGTTTTCCTCTTAGTACAGCTTCATATCGTATTTTTTATTTTTTTTAATTGAAAAAGGTTAACATTTTCCTGTTGAGTTCTTCCTTCTGAATATGAATGTAGATATAATAGCTGGGTTTTTTTCTCCTGATTCTTTAATAGAAAAATATAAGGAAGAAAAAAGCCATAAATCTCCAGAGCAGCAAGTTTATTACATAAAGTTCAGACTCAAGAATATTACTGTGAACATCCACAATTGTCTTGGTCATTTCAGGTATTTCTCATCTATTTCAACATCACAAGGATAATCCAAGATAACTTATTAATATCACACATGTCAATAACAGTTGTGATATAAATGAGTAAACCCTTTCCAACCATCTCAGTTGTTGCTGTTTCTTTTTTGAGAGGGCATCTCTCATATTCATTGATCACATGGTTGTTAACAACAATAAAATTCTGTATAGGGGACTCAATGCACAGTCATTAATCAACCCCAAGCCTGTACCATGTAACAACCCCAAACCATGTAACGAACAAGTTCTTACATGGTGAACAAATTCTTACATAGTGAATAAGTTCTTACATGGTGAACAGTGCAAGGGCAGTCATATCACAGAAACTTTTGGTTTTGATCATGCATCATGAATTATAAACAATCAAGTCAGATATGATTATTTGTTTGATTTTTATACTTGATTTATATGTGAATCCCACATTTCTCCCTTATTATTATTATTATTATTATTTTAAATAAAATGCTGAAGTGGTAGGTAGATGCAAGATAAAGGTAGAAAACATAATTTAGCGCTTTAAGAGGGCAAATGTAGATGATCAGGTCTGTGCCTATAGACTAAGTATTAATCCAAGCTAGACAAGGGCAACAAAACATCCACGGATGCAGAAGATTTCTCTCAGAACAGCGGGGGTGAGGTTCTAAGCCTCACCTCTGTTGATCCCCAATTTCTCACCTGATGGCCCCCCTGCGACTGTGCCTGTCTTAGGTTGTTCCTCCCTTGAGGAATCTTACCCGTCTCTGGCTAACCAGTCATCTTCCAGGGCCATACAGGGAAATGTAAAGTTGGTAAGTGAGAGAGAAGCAATATTCTTTGAAAAGGTTAGCTTTTTACTTCTTTGCAGATTTATGCCCTGTGGCTTCTATGCCCAGCATTTGTCTTGAGGTATCTTTACCACTTGGAAGAATTATGATACTCGGTAATTTTCGATATGAGGTACTAATAATTCTACTAAAGGGTTGTAATTAGGAAGGAAGAAGAAAAGCTATAGAAGTAGCAGACGGAGAAAACATGGAAAGATTGATTATTAATAGCTGTTTTTTAAATGTACTTATCTACTAATTCTTTCATCTGGATCATTTATGCACCTCTTTCATTGATTGATTTTTCTGCCTTGTTCAGGTTTTATTGTTTTGTTTCTCTCCATGCCTGGTAATTTGTGACTAGATAACAGCCATTGTGAATTTCACTTTGTTAGATACTAGGTATTTTCTGTATTGCTGTAAATATTCTTAGACTTTGTTCTGAGATAACATTAAGTTTCTTGGGAACAGTTTTGTTAGGTGGAACCAAAGCAGCCTTTGGTTTGAGGACCATTCTGCCACAGCAGTGAGGACATATCCTTCTGAGTACCCTACCCCATGCCCCATGGGTTACACGTTTTCCACTCTAGTTGGTGGGAACACAAATTATTCCCAAGCCTGGTGTTAACATCCTCTGTTTTCCACTGGTCCTTTCCTCAACCTTAGGTTGTTTTCTCACATGCATAAACTAAGCTTGGCTGAAAACTTGAAGGAAATTCTCTGCAGATTTCTGGCTCTCTTTCTCTCTCTGTACAACTCTATCTTCTCCATGTGGCTCTCACCTCTTCTCTGCCCTACACATTTTAGAGCCTGTGACTTCCCCAAATTTACAGCTCTTTCTCATCAACTGAGAGAGTCTACCAGGCACTATTTGGATTCTCCCTCCCTTCACAGCAGCCAGAAATTCTACACAGGCCGTAATCTGGTACAGTCATAGGACTCACCTTATTTCAAGCATCACTGTCCTGTGCTGCCTTTATTTGATTTCTGAAAACCACTATGTATTTGCTCGTCTTAGCTGTTTTTAAGATAAGTAGGTACATCTCATCCCTATCTCTCCATGTTAGCCAGAAGCAAAAGGATTTTTCCACTCATATTTTTCATGGGTAGTCAAATTCTGTATGTCTACAATGAATTAATTTCTACCTTTTTTGTTCCAGTCACACCTCCAAAAGAAACAAAATGAAATAAAATAACACAGTTCTTCCAATGTTCCCCATTTTAAAAATCAGCACCACCCAGTCAACCGAACCAGGAACCTAGAAGTTATTCTTTTCTCCTCCCCCTTCCCTAACCCCATAATTTAATTAGTCGCCAAATTCTGTATGTTCCCACAGTCATCCCCTTCACTGTGGACAACTGCCATTGATTTGCAACTGGTCTTCTCTTCCTCGAATACTGCCCTGCTCCTACCCATTATTTATATCAAAGCAAGAGTCATAGCCTTCATCTAAAAAAAAAAACAACAAAAAACTGCAAATATATCTTTAACTTTACTAAGTGAGTTTATTGTAGTGGCATGGTTATAGCAATTCCAACACTATTTTCTTCCATACATTGTAAGATTGAAAAAATGAGTAAATCAGGCAAGAATACTGTATTGGACTGGAATTAGTGGTATCAGTATAAACTCATTACACATGTACACACACGCACCTGTATGTGTATACTGATACACATATTAGTATATATTTCATATATGAATATATACAGATATATATATATGCATGTGTGTGTGTGTGTGTGTGTGTATATATATAATATATATAATTTGCTATTTTCCCAACTCAGTCTACTGAAAAGTCCTAGAGGCAATGACACCCCACTAGCAATGTAAACACCTAACACTCAGAAGTTGAATTTCAAATATAATTTCCCACGAAAAAGGTACCATTTTTTCTTGGATAAATGACTGATTCCAAGGCTGAATGACAGAGAATGCAAGGTAAGTCTGGAATATGCTGTTATACCATAAAGTTAAAATAAGCTCAATAAATAACATAGCCAAAGAAAAGGGAAGCCAGCTTGTATAGGCTCCCACTAAGCAAATATGGGAAATTACGAGGACAAATTCTATTTAAAATGAATAATATTATTAATGGATTGTCATTCATTAAACAAGAATCCATCTGTTCATGCTAACAGTTACCCAATTAATTAAAGAGAAGAAAATGTTTCTTTCTTACAACAGAATGCCATGTAGTAGAAGCAGAGGAAAAATAGATTTTTAAAAAATCACCATTTTACAACCATAACAGTTATTATTCATGCAAGAATAACTAAGAATTGCTAAAACTACTGAGTGCAAGCTGAAAGAGGAAAATAATCTCAAAGCACTTCCCCACAAACTACTTATTAATTATACACTGAAAAAAATGGTGATTTTAGAGAGCAGTAACCTAGTGAACATTGAAGTTAACATTACTAATAATGGGGCAAACAGACATCATGTCTCTTCTTGAGCAATGTACTAAGACACAATTAACTCCTGTGGTATTCCCTCCAAAAATGAAGGGAAATCTAACCAATGTCATAAAAGACAAAGAAAGGTGGAGTAATGATAACAGATTATAGACTAAAGAGATGAGAAAATAATACAATGCATAAACCTGGATTGAATCCTATATCAAGGGAAAATGCTATAAAGAATCCTTTGGGGATGATTGGAAAAAATTGGATATGGATTCTAGATTAGAAAATAGTATAATGTCAGTTTAAATTTTCTGAATTTATAATTGCATTGCAATTTTATACAAAAATTTCTTTGTTTTAAGGAAATACACACTGAACTATTTAAGGACAAAGGGGTTTGATATATGCAACTAATTCTCAAATGGTTAAAGAAAAAAATTAAACACACATACATTTGCTTATCTCCCCTTTCAATACAGCCCATGATGTATTACAATGCATTTACCCCACTGTGACCATATTGCTGATCATAGTAAACTGATGGCCAACTAAGATACTACCTAGCCCAGCAGATTACTCTTCTTTGGAAGGTCAGGCTGACATGTGTTCAGAGTTTTGTGAGCAAAGGCATGTTTCCTAGCTGTTCCTGGGCCATGCCTGCCATCCAGACAGGGATTGGTGTTTTGTTAACAGAAGTGGGCTTGGCCAGATGTTGTGGTATAATATCCCATATGCATTTACCTAAGGGAAATTCAGAACCTTCCGAGACCAGAGCAGAGTGATTGACCAGAGGGAAGAAACTCAGCTTTACACTAACATCATTGGTCAGTAGACTACGGAAGGTATCTTAAGAATCTTCCTAGGTTACAAAAGCTTAGGAGAATATCCTAAAGTAGTAACAGACCTCCAAGCCCAGGTCGCAAGCGGTTGTCATAGCCATCCAGAAGACGATCCAAGATTCTGGTGAAGATAGTGATGTTGTCAGTGCTGTCATCGGGAATATCCGGGGCATGCTTAGGAGAAAGCCTGAGGCAGTGGAAGAAAAGGAGATGAAAAATAAAAGTTCTAATAGGAAACAATTACATGTGTAAACACTTTAATCCAAGAAGATTTCAAGCAGTAGATTTAGTCAATTAAATAGTCCTTTATCATAACCAAACCAGCAAGGATTTCCTATTTGTCACAATGATTATCTGTGTGGGAGACAAATGGGGGTCACTTATATTTGGGCTCTCACTCTGGCATTGGCGTGCACTCTGTCAAATATATGGTTCAACCCCGACCCGACAGTGAAGAAACACAAGCAGAAATCCTAGACAGAATGTCCCTGGGAGCAGTACCCGACATAAAGTTGACTCATCAAATTTTGTTGCATGAGTGAATGGGCTTCAAAATAAAAAAGGAAAATTTTGTTACTAAGAACTTACCCCTCTTCCAGCCTAGAGAAACATAGGCTCACAGAACGACAGCACCAGACAAACCTTGAAGTGCATATAGTCTGCCTATCAACCATCCTATGGAGATAGGACAACAAAGCAATAGTAGCCCATTAACTGTTAGAGCTACCAGGACTCTTAAGAGACTCCCTAATCTTTCCCATTTTATACATGGGGAGATAAGCTCAGAGAGGACACCCAATTTTCCCACAGTCAAACTGCTCATGAGAGGCAAAGATAGGACTATAATCCAAGTTTTCTGATTTTCCCGAGATCCTCAGCTACCTCCTGGAGCTTCAGTTTGGGTGACTTCTGTAAGCCTTTCCAAGCACTAGGCACTTTACTAAACACCTAACCAGGCCCAGGCTGTGACTGATGCTTTGACTTTGTGAGGGAGAGACTGGTGTGCTTTGACAGGACTAGAAATAAAGAAAGGCTCTGGGAATTTTAGGGGAAAGAGAGATAATGAAATAAGTGGCTGTTGCCTAGGTCAAGAAGTATGGTGTAAAATCAAATAATAAACTAGGAGTCAGAAATCCTGGGTCCTATTGCCAGCCGTACTTGTGATTTGGAACAGATCATTAAGCAAGTCACAGTACATCTCCTTCAGTCTCAGTTCTCCCCATTTTTACCTTGGACCCAGAAGGTTGCCATTAATAGATATATAACTATTCCTAGCATCCGGTTAATAATGGTTATAAAAGACATAGGATAACAGTTGAAAAGGAGTCTTAAGAGATGGTCACTATGTCTTCCCAGCAATATTCTTCCCTAGCAGCGAGACAGGTTCCCATTCTGAAAAAGACCCTGCGAAAGATCTAGAGAATAGTGGAAATATCTGAACTGAATAGTTCTCACTCTCACCTGCCACTCTCTAGCTGATCACCTTAGAAAAGTCATTTTGAACCCCAATGTCCTTAATTCATAAACCTAATTCAATTCGCTTAATCATTCAATGCATCTTTGTTGAACACCAAGTATGTGCCTATTACTGTTCTAGGTGTTGTGATGGCAAAGAAAAAACAAGGTGAGAGATCAAATAATAAAAGAGATACACATGGAAGGAAAAAGGGACTAGGCTTAGAGTCTAGAGACATGCATTTGAATTTATTAATTGTGTGACCTGAGGCATCATGTAATACCTCCAGTAATAGCTTTGGCATATTTACAACTAACATAACTTCACAGATATGTTGTATCAGTATTAAATACTGTATTAAAATCACCAGGCTTAATGTTTAATATCTAGAGGTATTCAAAATTTGTTTCTTCTTTTCTAAAATGGTAGTTGATTCACTTGAATACATTATTCAAGTATAAATAGTATCAAGAAAATATTGACACCCTCATCAGTCAAAGCCATAAAGAAAGCTTTGGCCAGAGAGGAACTAGAAGCCTGTGAGTAGAGATGACTGGCTGGTTTAGTGCACAGAGCACTAATAGTGATACAGATACCTCACCAGCAAGGGAGAAGAAAGAGAGGAACTATAGCACAAAGCTGACAGCTGATGAGATAAATGCAGACATCCTGTCAGGCAATGGCCCGCTTGGCTCAATCCACATTACATGGGCTGTGGGCACACACTTGATTTTGTGCAAATCTCTTTCTCATTATCCCTTAACACTCACCACAGGAAATCTTAAACCCAGTCACCTAATTTGATTTCTGGGAAACAGATGTATGAATTCAATGAAAAAACATTTCTTGGACTTGGAAGGAGATAGAAAAGGGAATCCTCACAGAGTCATAGATGAGCTATAAAGGGCTTCAGAGATTATTTACTCCTGGTGGATTTATACATGGGAATTCTAAAGCTCCTAAACGTAATTTTTAACCACCGTGAGTGTTAATGGGAAAGCTAAAATCTAGATCCAGAATTTCTAAATAACGGCCAATATACTGTGCTGCCTCTCTTTCTGAAATCTAACTTCCATGACAATACATTCCCACCCTTGCTGACACTGTTGATATGTTAGCACCATTCTTCACTGATTTTTAAACTTTGAAATCAAATATCAATGCTAAATAGCACTCCAAAACAATTTTCAATAGACTTCTCTGATTCTGCACTTAATTACTGAAAAATTTTTCTCTTGAAATGCACTCAGTAATTCCATGAGAGGCTGGAAGGTAGTTTAATCTAGACCCCATGTCAGAACTCTATCTTCTTCAATAACTGAATCACAACATGCTGAATATTCTGTAGTTTGTGCCAATCCAAAATAGTTCAGGGGAACAACAGAGAATCATTGTATGTCAAAATTATGAAGCACCTTAGAGATCATATAATGCAGTCCCTTTATTTTACATATAGAGCACCTAAGACACCAGGAGAACAGAATTTTTCAAAGCCACATGTTTAAGTTAATGAGACTGAAGCAAACACCATGTCTGTTTTGCTTTATATCTGCCATTAGTCATTGGATTTAATGTTAATAATCCATCATCTAAACAGGAAAATGATGTTACTCATCATTGTCTATAGGTTAGGCAGGTTTAGTCATTTTTCTAGTCATAAAGATAGAGTAGTGGTTAAGTCCTCTAGACTAGGGTTAAATGAACAGAGTTTTAGTTCTGGCTCTGCCACTAACTGATCATGTGACCTGTATTTTTACATGTAAAATGAGGATCAAAATTTCCTATCTTACAAAGCTTTTGAAATAAATAAGTAGATAATAAACATAAAATTGCTTTGTAAATGGTAAAGCTCAATAAACACTGAGGGTTAGTCATTCCTTTTTTCCAAAACTCCTGAAAATTTAATGAGATATCTTTGAAAGATATGTACTTCTATGCTGTGGGTCAAAGTTGAGCTTATTGGCCATCTAAGGACTAAGTACAGAACACTGGCAGTACGGCATTAGTTCAACCACACCGAAGACCCAGGTGCGTTTATGTTAGGGGGAAGCAGGAGAGGCAGAGCTGCGCAGTTGCTGGTGCAGTTCATACCACAACCCAAAGAAAGGAGGAATTTATTTTGTTAAATGGATGGCATTTTCCCTAATACCATGTATCTCCTTGGTGCAAATAGTTTTAAAAATAAAGAAAACTCAAAATTACTGTGCAGAAGGTGATATGAGCAAAACAGGGCTAGGAGGTCCCAAAGCTCATCTCCCCAGGAGAGAAATAAGAAAAATAAACAAACAACTACAAGCTGAAGAAAATGGATCAGGGAAATCTCTAAACAATAAAGAAGGAGCAGCAAAAAACCCAGGAGCTCAAAAATAGAGGATGCCTGCATAGAAAAATACAGGAACTATGCTCCCATGTCATCCCATTCCTCTGGTCAGGAACTGCTCTGCACCTGAAGGGATCCCCTCAGAAGAAGTTCACCACACGAGGGGGAGAGCAGAAGAAGCTTAGTAGGCCTCACCAGTATGGACATTTGCAGTTTTTGCTACACAGGTCCCCACAGTCTTCACTATGGTGCTATGGGAGCTTCATGTGTGCCTGATCCTAGGACACTGGCTCCAATACCGCTCTGAGGGTTCTGAGTGTCAGCATGCCAGACCAGGCAGTAAAAAGGGTCTCCTTGGCTTCCTCCCTTAGGCAAAAATTGTTGGAGGCAGGGGGAAACAGGGAGATCCCAGCAGCTTTAACCTCTAAAGATTCCAATAACCCTACCTGCCACTGCCACCTGTAAGTCCTCTTTAGCCTTGGCCACAGAGACCCCTACAGCCTTGCCAATGGCAACCTCAGCCAATGAAGTGGCACAGAGATTACACCGCCGTGCCTTCCCAGGAAGCAAAGATGCATCCAACTGAGCAAGCACCCTTATAGCAGCCTCCAGGTAAAAGTCTTTTACTACTGAAGCCAGTTTGAAAAGACTAGAAGAGGTGAAGGCATGCTCAAATGCACTAACATCAATGCAAACCCATCAGAACATGAAAAAGCAAGGAAACATGACACTACCAAGGGAACAAAATAATACTTGATTAACTGACCCCAAAGAAATGGAGATCTGTGAGTTATATGAAGAAGAATTCAAAATGATGATTCTAAGAAGGCTCAGAGAAATTCAAGAGAACAAAGACAGATCAATGAGCTCCAGAAAACAATACATGAGCAAAATGAGAAAGTCAAGAAAGAAATAGAAATAATAAAAAAGAACCAAACAGAAATTCTGGAGATGAAGCATACAAAGAATGAAATAAAAAATGCAACAGATAGCTTCAACAGTAGGCTCAGTCAGGCAGAATAATGAATCTGTGAGCTACAGGGCATATCTCTTGATATTATTCATTCAGAGGAAAATGAATAAATTATAATGAAGGAGTAGAGAAAGCCTCTGTGAACTGTGGAACATAATCAAAAGAAACAGTATCTGCATTACAAGAGAGAGACGGAGAAAGGGACAGAAACCTTATTTAAAATAAATGGCTGAAAATGTCCCAAGTCTGGGGAGAAATATGTCTATCCAGGTGCAGGAAGTTCAAACATCCCCAAACAGACACCAACTAAAAGAGAACCTCACTGAGACACATTAAAATCAAGCTCTCAAAAATCAAGACAAAGAATCTTAAAAGCAACAAGAAAAAAAAGAATCATCACATACAAGGGAATCCCAATAAGGATATAAACAGATTTCTCACCAGAAACTTTGTATGCTTGGAGAGAGTGGGCTGATATATTCTAAATGCTTAAAGAAAAAAAACTGTCAACCTAGAATACTTTACCCAGCAAAGCTCTCATTCAGAAATGAAGGAAAGATAGACTTTCCCAGACAAACCAAAGCTGAGGAAATCATAACCACTAGAACTGCCTTACAAGAAATACTGAAGGGAGTTCTTCAAAATGAAAGAAAAAGATGCTAGTTAGTAACACAAAAACATATGAAAGCATAAAATTCACTGGTAAAGGTGAATATATAGTTGAATTCAAAACACTCATAATGCAATGGTCGTATGTATATCACACTGAAATCTAGCATATATACTAACAGACAAAAGTGTTGAAGATAGCCATAGCTACATATTATGTTAATAGATATATAATATAAAAGATGCAAAGAGGGACATCAACGTAAACTGGCAGGGGGACAAGTAGTTAAAACTTCCTAATGTAATTTAAGTTGTTATCAGCTTAAACTAGACAATTATAACTATAAGATGTAATGAAAGCCTCACAGTTACCACAGAGCAAAAACCTGTAATACATACAGAAATGATAAAAAGAAAAGAATCAAAGAAAACCACTACAAAAAAATAATCAACTCACAAAGACAGCAAGACAGGAAGAAAGAAACTAAGGAACTAAAGAACAATCAGAAAGCAATTAACAAAATGGCGACAGGAAATCCTTATCTATTAATAATAACTTTAAAGGTAAATGGTATAAGTTCTTCAATTAAAAGACACAAAGAGGCTGGATAAAAAAACAAGACATATTTATATACTACATACAAAAGACTCATTTAAACATTAAGGACACTCAGGCTGAAAGTGAAGGGATGGAAAAAGATATTTCAAACAAATGGAAAACAAAGAATAGCTATACTTGTATCAGACAAAATGGACTTTTAGTGAGAAACTGGAACAGGAGACAAAGAAGATATAGTTATCATTATATAATGATAAGAGGGTCAATTCATCAGGATGATATAACAAGAGTAAACACATACACAACCAATATTGGAGCACCTAAATATATTGAACAATTATTAGTAAATCTGAAGGGAGATCTAGCAATGCAATCAGCACAGGGGACTACAACATCTTACTTTCAACAAGGATTCATCATCCAGACAGAAAAATGAATAAGGAAATATGGCTCTGAATGACACTTCAGACAAAATGGACCTAATAGACATGTATAGAATATTCCATCCAACAGCAGCAGTGTAGACATTCTTCTCAAGCACACGTGGAACATTCTCCAGGGTAGGTCACGTGATAGATCAAAAACCATGTCTTAGCAAATTCAAAGATAGTAAAATCATACCAACTATCTTTTCCAACCATAACAGCATCAAACTAGAAATTAGTAAGAGGAGGACAGCTGGAAACTTCACAAATATGTGGAAATTGAACAACATGCTCCTGAAAAACCAATGGGTCAAAGAATAAATCAAAAGGGAAATCAAAAAATATCTTGAAACTAAAATGGAAGCACAAAATATCAAAACATATGGGATGCTGCAAAAAGAGATCTAAGAGACTTACAGTGGGAAATGCCTACATGAAGAAACAAGGAAGTTTTCAAATTAAAAAGAAAAACCTCACTTTACACCTCAAGGAACTAGAAATAGAAGAAAAAAGTAACCCCAAAGTAAGTAGAAGGAAGGAAATAGCCAAGATCAGAGCATAAATAAATGAATAGAGGCCAGAAAAACAAAAGAAAACACCAATGAAACTAAGAGCTGGTTCTTTGAAAAGGAACAAAATTGAGAAACCTTAAGCCAGATAAACTAAGGAACAAAAAAAGAACAAACTCAAAGAAAATCAGAAATGAATGAGGAGACATTACAACTGATACCACAGAAATACAAAGTATTATAAGACACTAGAATTATATGCCAACAAACTGGGTAGCCTAGAAAAAATGGATAAATTCCTAGAAACAAGTGACTTATCAAAAATGAATGATGAAGAGATAGAAAATCGAAACAAACCAATGTTAAGTAAGGATACTGAATCAGTAATAAGAACCCTACCAAAACAGAAAATTCCAGGACCATATGGTTTCACTGGTGAATTTTACCAATAATTTAAAGAATTAAATCAATCCTCAAATGGCTCCAAAAATTTGAAGAGGAGGGAAAACTCCTAAATTCATTTTATAAGGCCAGAATTACCCTGATAACAAAGCTAGAAAAGATACTACAAGAAAATAAAATTCCAATAGTCTTGATGAATAGAGATGTAAAAATTCTCAACAAAATATTGGCAAAATATTGTCTAAGCACATTAATACATCATTCACCATGACCAGTGAGATTTATCCCTGGGATGCAAGGATGGCTCAACATACACAAAACAATAAATGTAATACACCACATTAATAGAATGAAAGATAAATACCATATGATCAATCACAATAGAAGCAGAAAAAGCACTCAACAAAATACATCCTCTCATGATAAAAATGTTCAACAAATTAAGCATAGAAGGAATGTTCCTTAACATAATAAAAGCCATATACAAGCCTACAGCTACATCATACTCAATGATGAAAAGTCAAAATTCTTTCCTCTAAGATCAGGAATAAGACAGGGATGCCCACTCTCACCATTTCTATTCAACATAGTACTGAAAGTCTTAGCCAGAGCAATTAGGCAAGAAAAAGAAAGAAAGGCATCCATACCAGAATGGAAGAAGTAAAATTATCTCCATTCAGAGAGGATATGATCTTATATATAGAAAACCCTAAAGACTCCACTAAAAAACTGTTAGAATAAATGAATTCAGAAATTGCACAATATAAAATCAACATACAGAAACCAGTTGCATTTCTATACATTAACAATGAATTATCTGAAAGAGAAATTAAGAGAGCAATCCCATTTATAATTGCATCTAAAGCAATAAAATACCTAGAAATAAATTTAATCAAGGAGTGAAAGACCTGTACACTGAAAACATAAGACACAGATGAAAGAAATTGAAGACGACAAAAAGAGAGAGTTTCCATGTTCCTGAATTAGAAGAACTAATATCAGGAAAATGTCCAAACTTCCCAAAGCAATCTACAGATGATGCAGTCCTGATCAAAGTTTCAATGACATTGTTTTACAGAAACAGGAAAAACTACTCTAAAATTTTGGGGAGACCCCAAAAGACCCCAAATAACTAAAGTAATTTTGAGAAAGAAGAACAAAGCTGTAGGCATATGAATACCTGATTTCAAGCTATATTACAAGCTATAGTAATAAAAACAGTGTAGTACTGGCATAAAACTGGCACACAGATCAAAGGAACAGAATAGAAAAAGAGCACAGAGAGAAACTCACATATGTACAGTCAACTGATACTTGACAGTTGCGTCAAGAACATACAATGGGGAAGAATGTCTTAAATGGTGTTTGGAAAACTGGATATGCACTTGCAAAAGATTGAAACTAAACCTTACACCACTCAAAAATTAACTTGAAGTGGATCAAAGATTTAAATGTAAGAACTAAAACCATAAAACTCTTAGAAGAAGTTTAGGGGTAAAGATCCTTGGCATTGGTCTAGGCAATGACTTCTTGCATAAGTCACCACAAGCTCAGGCAAAATTTAAAAAACTAAAATAAGTGGGATTACACTAAATTTTAAAAATCTTCTGTACAGCAAAGGAAACAACCAATAAATTGAAAAGATAACCCACAGAGTGGGAGAAAATATTCATAAACCATATATCTGATATGAGACTAATATTTAAAATATATAAAGAACACATAAAATTCAATAACAAAAGAGAAAATAATCCAATTAAAAAATGAGTACAGGACTTGAGTAGATATTTTTCCAAAGTAGACATGCAAATGGCGAACAGGTATGTGGAAGTTGTTCAACATCACTAATCATCAGGGAAAGACAAATCAAAACCACAATGAGATACCACCTCACACCTGTTAAGGACAGCTTTTTATCAAAAAGACAAGAGATAACAAATGTCAGCAAGGATGTGGATAAAAGGGAACTCTTATATAGCATTGGGAGGAATGTAAATTAGTACAACCATTTCAGAAAACAGTATAGTGATTCCTCAAAAAATTAAAACTGAACTTTCATATGATCCAGCAATCACATTTCTGGGTATATATCTGGAGTAATAAACATCAGTATCATGAAGGGTTATCTGCATCCCCATGTTCACTGCAGTATTATTCAAAATATACAAAACATGGGAGCAACCTAACTGTCCATCAGTGGATGAATGGATTAAGAAAATGTGGGATATATAGAGAATGGAATATTCTTCAACCATGAGAAAGGAAATCCTGCCATTTGTGACAACATGTATGGACCTTGAAGGCATTATGGTGAGATAAGTCAGACAGAGAAGGACAAATAATGCATGATATCCCTATATGCAGAGTCCAAAAAACTGAACTTGTAAAAACAGAGTAGAATGTTTGTTACCAGGGGCTGAGAATCTGTGGGGAACTGGAGAGATGTTGCTTAAGAGTACAAACTTACAACTAGTAGGTAAATAAGTTCGCAAAGTGTAAGGCACTACATAGTGATTATAGTCAACAATACTATATTATAAACATCAAATATACTAAGAGACTAAATTTTAACTGTTCTCAACACCAAAAAAAAGATAAATATGTGACATGATAAAGGTATTAGCTAATGCTACTGTAGTGATCATATTGCAATATATAAATGTATCAAACCAACACATCATACACCTCAAATAAACACAATGCTATATGTCAATTATATGTCAGTATAAAAGAAGTAATTTTTTAAAATTCCTGTTCAGATCATGTCTCTGTACTACTCACAAACCTTCCATAACTCTCCATGGCTTACCAAGTAAAATCCAATTCCTTAACCTGACATTCACAGCTTGCTATGAATCTACAGTCTATTCCCATGTGGGAAGTTGGGGTTCCTATGGCCAGGATCCCACTGAACTTAAACCACCTGATGATGTAACTGGCCTGTTGCTGGGCTACCGCCTCCACACCTTTAGGCAGTAAGCTATTACTGTGCTCTATAGAGAGCTCGGCCCAGTGCTCTGCGCAGAGGTAGAGACGCTAGTGCTCGACCTGCCACCGGGAGAGCAAGCCGGGTAACAAACCCTTTCACCCCAAAAAACTTTTGCTGTCATTTTCTTTGGTCACATTGAATCCGTAGCGAACTTGCTCAGGGCTGAAACCCATTGGCAAGACACCCAGTATACTTTTACAGCTGCAAATTCCACTACTCCTCTTTCTTACCAGAAATCATAGCCAAAGCAGGTCACTCACCATCTCCCAATACTCCCCCATGTTTTTAATTTTCCAAGCCCAGCCACTCCCCTAAGCTGAAAAGTCTAGCTAAAGATTCAGCACTAGGGATGCCAATTATATACTGGGAAGGGAATGAGAAACACCTGGAATTCAATAATACATTGTAATATCTTTAGAGAAGCCAGTTAAAGAAAAAATTAACTGATTTTTGGCTAAAATATATGCAGTCCCTCTCAAAATGATAGCTGTTCTTTTCTTAAATAGCTTCCATAGACTGGTAATGAAATGAGAGATGTATTGGCTTGAGAGATACCCACTCAATACATGCCCCACCTGCTCACACTGTTTGCTGAGACACGGTAAAATAAAAACCAAGTCCTCGTGACTTCTTAGTAACTGAAACCCACTGCTTCACAGAAGCACACAGGAAAATTGGACTAGTTTATGTTGTGAATGATTAGGTAACAAGGCACTAGATCCTAGAGATATGATTCCATATATGAACATAAGGAGACATGTCCCAACTTAAAATGGTTGTGTTCCAAGGTTTGCAAAGAATTAAAGATACATTCCTCCTCAGAAACAATGCCATAAATGGTAGCTAGTTTCCCAGCCAAGCCTACCCAAGTTTTTATTTCTCATAATTTATTTGAAAGGTTGTAACCATATTGCCAATGCATGGCACTATTTCAGGACGTGTCTGACTAAGTGGACTTTCACAGGTCAGCCTCAGGACCATTTATTACACTGCCTATGTGGAGAACAGAATTATAACACAAAAGAAGGGGAAAATCCTGCACTAGGAATATTCTCTTCCCTACTGTTATTTACTATCTACACCACACCCACGGCCATGATCAAAGCAATAAGCCAGCCACCAGCTCAGATCTCCCAATCAATCCTGGTGGCTGTTATCCTTACAGTGGAGAATGCTGACAGTCATCCCCTTAACCAAGAGATCATGTTTAGCATTAATAATACTGACCCGACCTTGCCTCCTGACCTGCTGCAATACAAAGTCATAGCGTTACCTACCAAGTATTACTGATTTTCAAATGTCCAGCCCTGACCTGTGTCACAATTTCTACATTTGTACTTCAAAAGGAAAAAATATATTTCTTATCCCTTTAGGTCCTGTAAGAAAACTTCGCTTGCCCCATTTTAGCATAGGCCAGCCAGTCATGTGGCTGAGATATTAAGATTGAGGGATTACCATACAGGAGTAGATGTTCACACACATAAAAGGCGCATGTACCTAATTCTTACTTAAAAGTGACTGAATGCATGAAAACTAACACACTGTACCAGTTAATAGCAAGGACACTTGAGCCAGACTGTCTGAATTTTAGCCCTGGCTCTGCCACTTTTTGGCTGTGTGAGCTTTGGAAAGTAACTTGATCTCTCTGTGCCTCCATATTTTACCTGTAAAAGAGGAATAATGCAGCACCTAGCTAGATGGTTTGTTATAAGGAGTATATGAATTAACATGTGAAATACTTGAAATAGTGCTTGGTACACAGTAAGAGTTATTTAAATATAAATTTTAAACTAACATGATAGAATATGAAAACTATAAATAAGAATGGAATCTTGAACTGAGTTTCCAATAATCTAACTAGAGAGCAAAGGAGTGTGTACAGTTTGAAGCAATGTCTGGAAAACCATATCGCATAAGAACAGCTGGAAGTACTGAATTAACCTGCAGACAAGGAAGCCAGGAGCATCTCTGAGAGCTGTTACGTGAAAAAGGAAGTAAGTGCTATTGGGGCCCAGAATTGGTAGGCATTACAGGAAGGTGAGTTTCTGCTCAACATAGGAAGCACTTTCCAAACCCAGGAGCTATACCCTGTGGTCACAGTGCTGTTCATCACTGGGGGGATTCAACTGGTACAGGTCAGTCATCAAGCATAACGCAGGGGGGATTCTCAGCCAGGTTTGGAGCTTAGGACTGACACTCTGTCGGGTCCCACATCTGATTCTGAAATTGTAAGATGATGATTGAACGGTCAAAGGGTTAACGTATTGATTCTGTAATAGAGATGGTAGGTACATGGAAGGGACTGGACTTTCCAAATCTGGCTTGAGACACACCACTCAACATGTGCCCTACCTGTTCAAACTATTTTCTGGTTCCTTTATTTCTAGCAAATACAAATACAGCGCTAACCTTAATATTCACCGGCAGGCTTCTAGTAGTCTCATCCTTTGAAAACATAAATTGCATTGGACTTAGAAGAAAGTCAACCCCCCAAAAAGCTTTTCTGTGCCCCTGTATTAAATCCAAGCACTTCTCTCTCCTTTTTCAAGCAGAATTTCTTGGCTTCCTTCTGAGAAGGCTTGGCTGTCTGGTTTTCCAAGCACCAACAGGATGTAAATAGACCAATGTAAACAAGAGAAATGACAACTAACACTGAGGACGGAGACACAGAAAGAAAAAAGCAGATAAAGAATGAACATAATGAATGTTCTTCATGATGATCATAAAGTCATCAAGAAAAGGAACTATTCTGTTCAAAGTCCTTGTTTGGGATTATAAGAAAAAAATACAACACATTCTTAGAGAACTTTATTCTCAGTTAAAATTTAAAAGACATTAACACTTGAAGTGGTAGGGTTCTTTTGTTTGGAACTTCCATCTTATTTAGAACATCTATCATGGTCCAATGAAATCAGATACATGAATAGTAAATAAAACAAATTTAGACTGTTTTTCCAGATTAGGATAAAGAACAAAAAGCGTCTCATGCATCAAGTTTCTAAGGACATATTAGCCCAGTTCTGTAGCCGTCAGCCCCAGAGATTACTTTTGAAAATGCTGATAGATAGAAAGACTTAGAGCATAGTTAAGATGATCAACCCTGCAAAATAATCAGGAGCAAGTCCTAATGCTCCCAAGAGTAGTAGACAGTAACCAAATGTAAAACAACAACAAAAAAAGCCACTACCAAAAAACAGAATATTCCATATAATCCTGAAATATTTCAGGGCTAAGGGGATTATTTCTTGTAATGATATTCCCTGAAAGAGATGGGATTTTAAAGTCAAAAGAAGTTCAATATAGTTAAAGAGCATAAAATTTGTTGACAGGAGGACTATGAAATAAGGCTGGCAAGATGGGTAGAGGTTGTTTCATAATGGTCCTTACAAAATCATGGTAAAAAGTTTGAGCTTTAGTCTAAGGACAATAGGAAGCTATAAAATGACTCTAAACAGGACAGATATGACTCAATATGCATTGTAAGAAAATACTGGCTACAAAGCGGAGGTTAGTTCAGATGGGAGCAAGACTTTAGAAAGACCAATCAGAGACTCCTGCAGTAGTCCAAGTGGAAAACAACATTACATTAAACTAGGGTGGTAGCAGGAAAGTTGGGAAAAAGTAGATGAAGCCAAGGGACATGGGAGGTAGAAATGACAGATCTTGGCGAATGATTCAATCTGGAAAATGAAGGGTAGGAAATTGGCAAAAATGATTCCGAGTTTCTGAGTTGGGCAACAGGATGCACAGTGGTGCCACTGACTGAAACGATGACAAATGTTAGAGGAGCGTGCTACGTTTGTTGATCTATTATCTTGTTGTTGTTCCTAGTGTGGAGCAGGGAGATGGACATGGACACGATGACACTTTGAATATGCCTTCCCCTAGTCATTCCACAGGCAATGACTGACTGACAGGAGACCCCAGAACCCCAGGCCCCTTGCCTCAAGGTGGGCCAAATCTGTGGTGCTATTCATACACCCTATCTCCCCATGGGATCAAATGGAGACTAGAGTTCAAGGGAAATCACCTTTGCTTTACTTCTTCACCTTCACTATCTTGCTTCCCTTACTTCCTTACAAGTTTCTCAGGCACTCTCCAAAAGGTTTTTGTCTCAAGTCGTGTTTCTAGAGAACCTAATCTAAGAACCAGGGAATTGTGGTATCTCTTAAGTCAAACAAAAAGTTTATTCTTAAACTCTATATTTATATTTTATGTATGTTTACATATACAATGTTTTATCTCATAATAAAAAGGAGTTGAGAGAGGGAAAAGTGAACAATATTGAGTGTTGCTGCATGCTACTAAAGAAATTGAGTAACATGAGAACAAACAAGTGTTCATTCTTGCAACAGAGCCAACATTGGCCATTTGGGTTGCAGAAGCTGCCTTAGAGTCTCCAGGATGGGAGAAGGACAGTAGTAGAGGAATGAATGACAGGACAGTAAGTAGAGACAATAAAGAACACTGTTTCTTCAAGTAGTATGACTATAAAAAAGAAAAAAGTTTTGAGGCACTATCTGGATGGAAGATTTTTAAATTTAAGATGGGAGATTCCTGATCACACATGCTAATCAGACAGAGCCAATAAAAAGGGACAGATTGAAGATCTAAGAGAGAAAAACAAAAACTGAGAGCAAATGGCTGTGGCGAACTGCTTTTAAGATGTTATACAGGCAATTCAAGTCTGGGCTAGGGAGTTGCCCAAGACCTTTGAGATCTCTTTCAACCCTGAGATCCTGAGCTGATGATGTTTGTTTCCAAATACAATGCAGTGTCTAAATATCAGTGTCCAGGGTACTTGAATTCATCTGGGAAAAAAAGTTTTGATTTAAGGCAAGAATTTATCATAGTCTTCTCTTGTTCTTGGAGTTAAGGATTCTTACCCGCCAATATCCTGTTTCACAAAGTCACCAGGCTCTTGTCGTCTTGATTCCCCTTGACCAGTTATTTCAGGGAGAATATTAATCACAAAGAGGAGCCCAAGGCTGGTCATGAAGCAGCGATTCATTTGTGTGATTATCATCTTCTTAGGCACCAACTTGGAGAAACCTGTGGTATCCATGTTCAGGAAAAGAGGAAGGGGAAAGGAGTAGAAGACAAAGGGAAGGAGGAAGAAGAGGTTTAAAAAAAGATTTTATTCAACTCTGTTAGAGCCATTTAACTTCACTAGTATCCAGTTACTAAATGCCTACTTTGACAGTCTCCTTTCCCCAGTTCATGAATCCTGCCAAAATTTACTCCCAACATACCCCTCTCTTAAATATACCAGACCCCATCCAAGAAACAGTAGAGCTCTAAATCAGTAATTGGAATTCTTAGGTTACAGTTCTCTTTCTCTGACTTCTTGTGACCAAGTGAATCACAGAATTTCTCTCAGCCTCAGTTTCTTTTATGATCCAAGAGCTTAAAATTATCTCTCATATCTTCATTTTATTTTCCCCCAGTCACATTTAATCTTTACTACCACAAATGCCTTGGCCATAGTTAACTGTAAAATTGTAGGAAATCCTAAAATATTAAGACCTAGAGTCTCGATAGCATTTTGGGGATTGGTGTCATCTTGATACAGTTATGCAATATTCTGAAAGGTCAAAGGGCCTGGATGGAGTGGATGAACTGTTTCCTCTGAATCAGGTTGGTAACATTGTAAGTGATGAGACACCACAGCTCTTGAATAGGAATGCCATGTTTCCCCATAAAGAGATACTTGAGGGGAAAGCCAGTGCCATACAGGGGTCACAACATAAAGAAGAAATCCAAGTCCAGCCTCCTAGGACAGAAATCCCTAAGATGTCAGTGAATTATATTGATAATAGAATTATGTGATTTAGAGTTGCCTATATGCAAGGCTATTTTATGAGCTCTGCACTGATGGAGGTTTACTCAAGACACAGAATTAAGAAAACAGTGTAAAGTGGCAGCTACTTGCTATCTCTAAACCTTATGGCTTCTTTGAATCTGAGACAGTGACCACTTGAAGTAGACCGAACTCTAACTAAACACCACACTCTTTTCAGTCACATCAGTGGTTTAACTTCCAGAGGGAATAGAAGAACATGAAACATTTTCCCGAGCAAAGTTTATGCAAGAAACGAATCTGTAAAACAGATACACGCTGGAGAGCTAGTCTGGTTGATGAGAAGATGAACAACAAAAGTCTTTCTAAATTGATCCCACCTCTCAAAAAGCAGCCTCTCAAGTTTATACTAGATGGCCTTCTTGAATATGTCTGATGAGAAAACAGCTATCTTGACTTTGCTGCCTAGGCATTTTATAGTGTGAGAACCCTCCTCACACCCGGAGTCTGGACATTTAGATAACGACCCAACCTTAGAATTCCTACCACAAGTTCCTGCTTTGCTTTTCCTGGGGCACGTTTTAAAATAACCACATAAAGTTGAGCCCGCCAAAATGTCAGTGACCGCCACCCGAACCATCTTATAAGTAACTGGGGCTCGCTTCCCTGCTGTCTATCTCCTGCTCACTCGTGACCTGGGATGGAGGACCACCCTACTCCCAGCTGTTCTGAGGTGTATAAGTAATCGATCTGTGATTTTACTTCCTTTGTGTGATGATTCTGAAATTGCACTTTTAATCAAAACAACCCCAGCCTTTTTTTTCACTTCCCCAAAGTGAGAGCTCGCATGCTGAGCTCCCTATTCCCTCATGGGCCTCCTCACTCAGCAAGTCATAATCTGCATATTCTTAATTTAATATACCAGTTAGGGGACCCCAACACAATCTTGGACAGGCATAGAAAACTATGATACTGGAGAAAATGAATTCTGACATGAGGAAATGTCCACATTATAGATAAAAATAGTCATGTTACTAAGAAGTATCACATAAAATTGTCAATATACCACAATTATTGTTTCACAAAAATAGTAATTTCTTGTGGTCAATCTAATATATGTACTGTAACATTCACAAACAAGCGTTGTTGGTCACTGAACATCAAATGAACAGAAATAGTATAGTTTAGAAAACCATAGTATATGAGTAAAACAACTCTGGGGCATGAGAAACATCCATGTAATGGGAAGTAACCATGTATGCTCAAGCAGCCACAGTGCCTTAGCAGACCCTGATGTTGTATGATAAAGATTAATACATGATGAACAATTACTTATAGGAACAAAGCGACTTGGTACAGGATATGAAATCCAAATTGCATAAATAATCCATATAACATGAGAACCATAATGGATGCTCAGAAAACATGAGTGCATGATCAACAATTCTGGGTATAGGAGAAGATGGCCACACTGTATGAACAAAGGGACCCACAGTGTATATTTATCTATGGTATTCTTGTATGTAACTATGGGTTATGTTCAAATGATCATGCTAAACAAGCAGCAAACCTTCAGACTAAGAATAGATGCCAATGACACAGAATAAAACATCCATAATTTAGAAGGGGAAAACCATGATATATAGTATGATGCATAAGAAG